>NW_006921923.1:3474181-3479087 GCF_000298275.1 Orycteropus afer afer
GAACAAGCAGCCCCACACTCCAGAACCAAGTTGGTGAAGACCTGGCTCTTTGAAACCTAGGGGGCTGTGATGGTTCCACCCCCATCAAAAAATAGTGTTACTGGGATTCATTGCAACTTGATTCTTTGCAGCATCACCAATCAGTCCTTCAGTATCAGGTGGTTCAGTTGCCCTGATCATTGCCACTTTTCCATGCTGGAAGACACCCACACAAGAGTAGGTGGTGCTAAAATCAATACAACTGCAGGCCCCTTACACATTTGCTCAGCATAGGTCCCAGCTAGATGAAGAAAGAAATGCAGGCCAGAGGACTGCCACCATATTAAATGAACAACAATCTTTGACTTTTATTTGGGGTGTTTGGGAACTCTGGTGGCATAGTGCTTAAGGCATTTGATTGCTAACCAGAAGGCTGGTGGTTCAAACCCACCAGCCACTCCTTGGAAGGAAGACTGTGCAATCTACTTCTGTGGAGATACCACCTTGGAAACCCAAGGAGGGGTTGCTATGAGTAGGGACTGACTCAATGGCAGTATTTAATGTTATTATTTTTATGGTTAACTTTAAACTTATTATCTTGCTATTTGTCTTCTATTTGTCTCATTTGTACCTTGTTCACTATTTTGGGGGAGTGGTTTTGGATTAGAGGCATACTTTGGAGATAAGGAGGGTTCGGTTCCAGACAACCACAATAAAGCTAATATCACAAGTCACGCAAATTTTTTTGAGTTCCTGGTGATATAAAAGTTATGTTTACACCATACTGTAGTTGATTAAGTGCAATAGCATTATGAAAAAGTTTGAAATATTTTAAGAGTTACCAAAACGTGACACACAGACATGAAATGAATACAGGCTGTTGGAAAATGGTACCAATAGACTTGACATGGGGTTGCCACAAACCTTCGATTTGTAAAAAAATACAGTATCTGTGAAGCACAGTAAAGCAAAGAGCAATAAAACGAGGTATGCCTGTATTTGAGTGTTTTTTTCTGATTCAATTTTATGTTCTTTATGACTTGTTAGCTAAAACTTATTGGTTATTTTAGTGGTTGCATTAGGGTTTATAGTATACATCTTCAATTTATCATAATCTGCGTTTGAGTAATATTACACCATTTCATATATGATATTTGTGGTCACTAGTTACCGTTAAGTTAGTTCCGATTCATAGCAATCCTGTGTACAACAGAGCAAAACACTGCCCAGTCCTGCGTCTTCTGCACAATCATTGCTAAGCTTGAGCCCATGCTTGTAGTCACTGTGTCAATCCATATCACTGAGGGTCTTCTACTTTTTTACTGACCCTCCACTTTACCAAGCATGATATCCTTCTCCAGGAACTGGTCCCTTCTGACAACATAACCAAAGTTGTTGTTGTTAGGTGCCATCAAGTCAGCTCCAACTCATAGCAACCCTATGTACAACAGAACAGAACACTGCCTGGTCCTGTGCCAGCCTCACAATGGCTGCTATGCCTGAGCCCATCATTGTAGCCACTACGTTAATCCATCTCATTGAGGGTCTCCCCCTTTTTTGCTGACCTTCCACTTTACCAAGCATGATATCATTCTCCAGGGAATGGTTCCTTCAGACAACATGACCAAAGAAGGTGACACAAAGTCTGGCTCTGTTTGAATGACAGCCTCCTGGTCCAAGTACATGTTTCTCATGAGCACAATTAAGTGTTCTGGAATTCCTATTCTTCTCAATGTTATCCATAATTTATTATGATCCACACAGTTGAATGCTTTTGCATAGTCAAAAAACACAAGTAAACATCTTTCTGATACTCTTTGTTTTCAGCCAAGATCCATCTGACATCAGCAGATATCAGATATCATGTGCTATCTCTCACTGCATGTCCTCTTCTGAATCCAGCTTGCATTTGTGGAAGTTCCCTGTCAGTATAGTGCTGCAACCATTTTTTGAATTATCTTCAGCAAGATTTTACTTGTGTGTGATGTTAATGATATTGTTCGACAATTTGCACATTCTGTTGGATTGTCTTTCTTTGGAATGGGTACAAATATGAATCTCTTCCAGTCATTTGGGCAGGTAATCTTCCAAATTTCTTGGCATAGCTGAGCAAGTGCCTCTAGCACAGCATCCATTTGTTGAAACATCTTAATGGGTATTCCGTCTTTTCCTGGAGCCTTGCTTTTTTGTTGTTGTTGTTTTGTTTTGTTTTATTTAGTTTTACCAGTTCCTTCAGTGCAGCTTCAACTTCTTCCTTCAATACTACTGGTCCTTGATCATATGCCACCTCTTGAACTAGATGAACATCAACCAGTTGTTTTTGGTACAGTGATTCTCTGTATTCCTTCCATCTTCTTTTGATGTTTCCTGCATCATTCAGTATTTTGCCCATAG
Organism: Orycteropus afer afer; assembly: GCF_000298275.1. NCBI lineage: Eukaryota > Metazoa > Chordata > Mammalia > Tubulidentata > Orycteropodidae > Orycteropus > Orycteropus afer. The sequence goes on from NW_006921923.1 coordinate 3,476,555, forward strand.
GATCTTTCAATATTGCAGCTCAAGACTTGAATTTTTCCTTCAGTTCTTTCAGCTTGAGAAATGCTGAGCACATTCTTCCCTTTTGGTTTTGTAACTCCGTGTCTTTGCACATTTCATTATAATAATTGGCTTTGTCTTCTTGAGCAGTTTTTTGAAATCATCTGTTCAGTTATTTTATCTTGGCATTTCTTCCATTTGCTTTAACTACTTTCTGTTCAAGGGCAAGTTTCAGAGTCTCCTCTGATATTTATTTTGGACTTCCTTTCCTGTCTTTTTAATGACCTTTTGTGTTCTTCATGGATGATGTTCTTGATGTCATCCCACAATTTGTCTGCTTCTTGGTCATTGGTGATCAATGTGTCAAATCTATTCTTTAGATGGTCTCTAAATTCTGGTGGTATGTAATCAAAGTCATATTTTGGCTCTCATGGACTTGTTTTAATTGTCTTCAGCTTCAACTTGAACTTGCGTATGAGCAGTTGATGGTCTGTTCCACAGTCAGCTCCTGGCCTTGTTTTGGCTGAAGATATTGAGCTTCTCCATTGTCTCTTTCCACAGATGTAGTCTGATTCCTGTGTACTCCATCTGGTGAAGCCCACATGTATAGCCACCATTTATGTTGTTGAAAAAATTTATTTGCAATGAATTAATCATCGGTCTTGCAAAATTCTATCATGCAATCTCCAGTGTCATTTCTATCACCAAGGCCGTATTTTCCAACTACTGGTGATTCTTCTGTTTCTAACTTTTGCATTCCAATCACCAGTGATAATCAATACACTAGGATATGGATCTTTATGCATTCCAAATTTGACAATTCCCAATTTTCCTACATTCACACTTTGTACATTCCACGTTCTGATTATTAATGGATGTTCGTAGGTATTTCTTCCCATTTTGAGTTGTGCCACTTCAGCAAATGGAGGTCCTGAAAGCTTTACTTCATCCATGCCATTAAGGTTGACTCTACTTTAAGGAGGCTGCTATTTTGAGTGCCTTCAGACCTGAGGGGCTCATCTTCTGGCACCATATCAGACAATGTTTCAGGAGTATTCATAAAGTTTTCCAGTAATATCTCAGACAGTGTTTCACTGTTAGTCATAAGGTTTTCACTGGCCAATACTTTGAGAAGTGGATGGCCCCTTACTTCTTCCAAGTCTATTTTATTCTGGAAGTTCCACTGAAACCTGTCCACTATGGGTGACCCTGCTGGTATTTGAAATACTATTGGCATAGCTTCCAGCCTCACAGCAATATGCAAGCCACCACAGTACAACAAACTGACAGAGGAGTGGTGGATAACTAAAGTAGTTGAGACGAAATTCTCACCATTCTCACTTCCAAGGAGCATACCAGCTGCACTTCTTCCAGGACAGATTTGTTCTTTCTTCTGACAGTCCATGGTATTTTCAGTATTCTTCACCATCACCATAATTCAAAGGCATCAACTCTTCTTTTATCTTCCTTATTCATTGTCCAGCTTTCATATGCACATGAGGTGAAAGAAAATACTATGGCTTGGGTTAGGTACACCTTAGTATTCAAAGTAACATCTTTACTTCTTAACACTTTAAAGAAGTCTTTTGCAGCAAATTTGCCCAGGGCAATAGGATGTCTGGTTTCTTGAGTGCTGGTTCCATGGGTGTTGATTGTGGATCTAAGTACAATAAAATCCCTGACAACTCCAATATTTTCGCCATTTATCATGATGTTGCCTATTGGTAAAGTTGTGAAGATTTTTGTTTTCTTTATGTTTAGGTGTAATCCACACTAAAGACTGTAGTCTTTGATCTTCTTCAATAAGTTCTTCAAATCATCTTCACTGTCAGCAAGCAAAATTGTGTCATCTGCATATCTCAGGTTGTTAATGAGTCTTCCTCCAATCCTGATGCTGCATTCTTTTTCATATAGTCCATTCAGCTTCTTGGATTATTTGCTGAGCATACAGATTGAATAAATATGGTGAAAGGTACAACCCTGACATACACTCTTCCTGATTTTAAGCATGCAGTATCATCCCCTTGTTCTATTTGAATGACAGCCTCTTCGTCTATGTATAGGTTCCTAATGAACACAATAAAATGTTCTATAATTCCCATTCTTTGCAATGTTATTGATAATTTGTTGATCCACTCAGTCGAATGCCTTTGCATTGTCCATGAAACTCAGGTAAACATCTGTGGTGATTATGTTTTTGTGTCAACGTGGCTGGGCCTGGTTGAGTGGCTGGGCAGCTGGATATAGTATTCCCTATGATGAGAGTGGTAATCAACTCCATGGTGGAATCTACTGGGAGCAGCTGAGTAGTTGCCTTAGGGAATGTGGTCTGCTTCCTGTATATAAGCAGAATCCTTGGGGAATGGTCTCCAGCCTATGGCATGCTTGGCCTCTGCATGTAGCTGTGTCATTGCTCAGCAGCCTGCTATGCTCTGCTGACCTTGGGACTTAGAATGGACTTAATGGTCTGCTGTGTGGTTTGGTAACATTGGGACTGTGCCTTTTTACTTGTCAACCTTGGGGCTTCTCAATCTCA
>NW_006921923.1:3479187-3480522 GCF_000298275.1 Orycteropus afer afer
GCAGGAGGCAGAGCTGGACCCCAAGGTTGAGGGGCTTATACCCAGCCCCTAGAGCTTGGCACTTTGAACTTAGACTTAAAGCCTCCAAATTGTTAGAATATACTCCTGTTTGTTAAGTTCATCCCATTTGTGGTATATATCTCTTGTCAGAGCAGAACTAAGTAACCAGAACAACATCTTTCTGGTATTCTTTGCTTTCAGCCAAGATCCATCTGACATCAGCACTGATATCTCTTGTTCCACATCCTTGCCAACACTTACTATTTTCTTTCTCTCTCTCTCTGTTTATTATTACTATTATATTGATTTCTACTTCTGTAGTGATACCACCTCAGAAACCCAAGGAGTGGTCGCTATGAGTCGGGTTCGACTCGATGGCACATGACAACAACATTGTATTGACTATAGCCATCTATTGTGACTTGAATTGCATCCCCCCAAAATTTATTTGGAATCTTAACCCTTGAATCTTTGAATGTAATCTCATCTGGGGATAGGATTTTCCTTGTTATGTTAATGAGGCCATATCAGTGTAGGATGTATCCTTATCCTAATCACTTCTGAGTTATAAAAACAGCAGATTAGACACAGGAGAAAGCACAAATGGGGGAAGACAGCTGCCACATGAAGATGGTCAAGGAACAAGGTAATGCTAGGACTACAGAAGCCAAGGCTAGGCTCTTCCACCAGAGCTGCCAGAGAGAGAATACTTCCCTATAGCTGGTGCCCTGAATTCATGCTTCTAGCCTCCTAAATTGAGATAATAATGTTCTTTCAAGCCACATACTTGTGATAGTTTTGTTACAGCTATACTAGCTAAGACACTATCCCAGTTGGTGTGAAGTTATTATACCTTATTGTGGTTTTGATTTGTATTTTGTAATGATGTTGAACATATTTCCATGTTTGTTGCATGTTTGTAGATCTCCTTAGGAGAAATGTCTGTTCATATCATTGGCCCATTTTTTTAATTGGGTTATTTGTCTTTTTATCGTTGAATTATAAAAGTTCTTTATATAATTTGGGTGTTAAACCATAATCAGATTTAAAAAAAAAAAAACTGGCTCACCACTATAGAGTTGATTACGACTAATAGCGACCCCCACTGGGTTCCCAAGGTTGTAAGTATTTCCAGAAGCAGACTACCTCACCTTTCTTCCATGGAGAGGCAAAATTTTTTTTTCTTCTATTGCTTGTGTATTTGGGTCATATCTAGAAAACTGTAATCCATGATCATGAAGATTTGCCCTTATGTCATCTAAGAGTTTTGTATTAACACTGACATTTAGATCTTTGATCCACTTTACATTAATTCTTGTATATGTTATGAGATAG
>NW_006921923.1:3481852-3505335 GCF_000298275.1 Orycteropus afer afer
TTCATCTGGCACTCCAAGGTATATTCAATATTCTTTATCAACACTACACTTGAAATATATTAGTTCTTCTGTCTTCCTTTTCCATTGTCCAGGTTTCATATGCATATTTTGCAATTGAAAAGACATGGCTTGAGTCAGGTGCACCTTAGTTATCAATATTTATCCATATAATTCCTATTTTCAGTGCTCTTCATGCCTCTCTGTACATCTGTATTTTCATCTTCTATAATTTTCCATGCCTAACGGGCTTCCTTTGATATTTCTTGTAGAGTGGTCTGCTGGTGGATGATTCCTTTAGCTATTATATGTTTCAAAATGTCTTACACCTTCATTTTTCAAAGCTCTTTTCTCTGGGTATAAAATTCCATGTTGACAGTTTTTCTTTTTCCTTTCAGTACTTTAAGATGTTGCTCTGCTGTGTTCTCATTTGCATATTTTCTGATGAGAAATCTGCTGTCATCTTTATCTTTGTTCTTCTGCACATGAGTATAATGTGTCTTGATATAATTTTCTTCATGTTTCTATGGTTGTGGCTCATTGAGGATCTTAGACCTATGGATTTATAGCTTTCATCTCTTAAAATACATTTCTTCTTTTCCTTCATGAACTCCAGTTATATATATTAGGCAACTTGAAGTTGTTCCAGGCCTCACTGATGCTCTCTTTTGTGTTTCATGTTGAATTGTCTCTAATGCTATATTACCAAGTTAACAAATCTTTTCTTCTGCAATGTCTAATTTCCTATTAATCCCATGTAGTGTAATTTTTCATCTCAGACATTGTAGTTTTCATTTAGAAGTTGCATTGTATCTTTCATACATATTCCATGTCTCTGCTTAACTTTTTTAATATAATGAATATAGTTATAATTACTGTTTCAATGCCCTAGCTGACTACTTACATCATCTTTGTAATTTCTGGGTAGGTTTCAATTGATTTTTAAAAATTCATTATGGGTTCTATTTCTCTGTTTATTTGCATGCCCAGTAATTTTATATTTGATGCCAGGCATGCCACACTTTGTAATACTATGAATATCTTTTCATTTTCATTTTTATTGGCATACAATAAATTACTTGGCAATGATTTGTTCCTTTCAGGTTACACTTTTGGTAGGTCTGAAGTAGTGACCACTCCAGGACTAATTTTATGAAGGAGCATTAGTGGTGTAGAGGTTAAAGCATTCCACTCCTAATCAAAGCTCAGTGGTCCCACCAGCTGCTCTGTGGGAGAAAGATGAGGCAATCTATTTCCATAAAGATTTATAGCCTTGGAAAACCTATGGGGCAACTCATGAGTTGGAATTGACTTGATGGTAGTTTGTTTTTTTGGAGAGCTACTGAGGGAAGCTCTGATGGTGTAGTGCCTAAAGCATTTGACTGCTAACCAGAAGGTTGGTGGTTTAAATCCACCAGCCACTCCCTGGAAGGAATGTTGGGCAATCTACTTCTGTAGTGATGACAGTGAATTTGTTTGCTTGTTTGGTTGGTTTACTGAGGGAAGGACAAGGAGCTCTGGTGATGTAGTGGTTAAAGTATTCAGCTGCTAACCAAAAGATGAGACAGTCTGCTTCCATAAAGACTTTCAGTCTTAGAAATTCTATGAGGCAGTTCCACTCTGTCCTATAGGATTGCTATGAGTAGGTATCAACTTGACAGGCAGTGAGTTTGTGTTATTTTTTTTTACACCAAATGAAGATTTTTCTGCATCCTCTACCCAGTATTCCATGAATCTTTAGGTTCTCTGTTTTTGCTAGTGGGAACAGACCCTTTTTCTGAGCCTGTAGGAGCTGTCTGGTAGCATAGTGCCTAAGGCATTTGACTGCTAACCAGAAGGCTGGCAATTCAAACCCACCAGCCACTCCTCCATCCGACTGGAGGGCAAATAACAACAGGAGTTCAAGCACTGGTGCCTCTAATCTTTTCAGGTAGTTCTTTCTCTGGCCTCAGGCAGTTTTCTTACACGCACAGACTGATCAGTGTTCTGCTGAGTGATTTAAGGAGAACGTTTTGTAGATATTCAGAGTTCTCTCAGTGATGCTTGCTTCTCTCTCACACTCTATCTTGTGAACTTTAGTCACCTGGGTCTCCCTCCCTGCACCATGGCTTGATACCTCTCTCAAAGCCGTAAGCTGGGGCAAAATTTTTTTTTCACCTCATGTAATTAATTTTTATTTTATTGTGGGGAAAACATACACAACAAGACATTTGCCAACATAAGAACTTCCATACTTACAGTTCAGGAACATTGATGACATTTTTCATGTTGTGCCACCATTATTGCTACCTGTTTCCAAAATATTCTACCACTATTAACGTAAACTCAATGCCCTGCAAACAAAAGCTTCCCTTTTCCCCCTCCCTCCTACCCCTGGCAACCACTAATAATCTTTGGTTTCTATATATATGTATATATATATATATATATTTTTTCAACCTATCTAGGAATTTTCCCTCCCCTCCGCTCCAAGTTCACTCACGTTATACGGTATTTTGCAGATTATACATTATTCTTTAGCATTGCATAGTATTCTACTGTGTGTATGCACCACAGTTCATTTATCCATTCTTTGGTTAATGGGCACTTAGGTTGTTTCTATCATCTGTTTGCTATTGTGAATAGTGATGTGACGAACATGGGTGTTCTGCCTCTCATTTATTTAGGATATATACCTAGTAATGGGATTGCTGGATCAAATGGTATTTATTTTTCCAACTTTTTAAGGAATCACCATACCAAATTCCACAGTGATTGTATCATTTTACAGTCCCACCAGAAGTGTATGAGAGTAAGCTGGGGCAGTTTTAGAGCTTAGAGATCTCTGTTCTTTATTGGTTGATGTCCAAGGTCTTCAAAACTCAATTTTCATATATTTTGTTTTTGTTTTTATTGTTAGGTCATTCCAGTGGGAGGGTAAATCTGGTCTATCTTGGCAGGAAGTAGAAGTTTTGCTAAGGCTCTTGATTTTTCATTAATTGCCATACCTTGGTTCCAACACAGAGTATGTATTTGCTACAAGTCAAAATCATTGTAGAGGATTTTATTTTCTGTGTGGCACACCGGGTTTTCAACGTGGGCTTCTCTGGTGATAGAGTATGTATCTTAGGATGGCCTCATCTTTTGTCTCAGTTTTGATTTAGTATAAATGGATCTTCACTTAAGACAGAATATTTCTCATTATTTAAGCAAGATGGGGTTTATCTTTCTCTATTGTGTAGGGAAAACGGAAAAATGGTTTTAAAGTCTGAATATGCAGAGTGAAAGATTGTGAGCACTACTGTAACAAAGTCTCTTCTTGTTGGAGGAGGGTCAAAATGGGTAGGAAGAAGAGAAAATCCTCCTTTCAAATTGTATATAGCCAACTCCCATTTCATGGTGTATTGTGGATTATAAACTCTAGCCTAAGAGGAAATCTCTCTAATCATTTTATCCACTTCTTCTAGTTGACCTTTTATGAGAACTTTAATAGCTTGGGAAAATAATTAAGTAACTTCTCCAAGAGAGAGGCATGGATGGGGCCTGGTGTCCACCACATCTAAGATTCTTTGTAGTTCCAGAATATCAGTGCTACGCAAACCAAGAGTTCACCATAGTTTTATATGGTATTAAGGAACCAAACTAGGCTTGTTGGAGACTGAAATGTTGTCCTAGTGTCACTGTCACATCCTCACAAAAGGATGTGATAGCCTTGCAAAAAGTTTTTCAAGTGTCTGTTACACAGGTTATATCTGCTGTGTAATGAATGGGATATACTTTGCTATAATTCTAAGCATTGTCTTCTCTGCTTCTACCCTCATTTCTTCTGTCTTCCTGGAATGCAAATAATCTTAATATGAAGAGGAAAAACAGCCAATTAAAAAGGCAATGTCAGACAGATGATTCCTCAGCTGCTTCTGAGAAAGTTAAAACAAAACCCAAAAAAACCTGAGCCTGGACATATTTTAAATAGCCTACATCCATTCAAATCCCTGAAATTGAAGGGGAAAATGTAAAAATGTTGAAAGGCTTCTTTAGGATTACAAATGTAGAAATTCAGAATGAATTGTAAGCTTCACTTTTTTTTTTTGTAGGCACTTAAAAATCTGCTCTACATTTCAATATTTCCTTGCTCCTTTTGTCATTGAAATGCTAATTCATATTACTGCCAGTGAAACAGAAGACATTATAATGGATATTCCAAGATTGAAAAGTCAAGGAGATTGCTTCTAGTTCAGTGCTTTGGACCCAAATGTTGTTTGATATTAAGTAAAATCAGTGGTCTCCTCCTAAATTCTTAGGACTTTATTCAAACTTTCTCCTGCTTACAGAGCACAGCACTAATGTTGCTGACAATTTCCAGTGTAGCATGCAACAGTGCTTCCTAATTGCTTTAGCATTTATCATGCACAAGAGATAGGAGGTAAGTTGTCACATTTTGTACAGCTCAGTTGCATTTCTTATCTCTGAAGCACAGTTAAGCAGCAAACTAGGACTTAAGGTAGGTGCTTGAAAACCAGCATCCATTAACATGCATGTCTTAGGGGCAAAATGAATTGGTTTTTCTGAAACAGAACACAGTTCAACCTCACTCTGTGCATGAATTTAGCTTAATTTCTCTTTTGTATATTTTATAAATTGGGTTCAGTGATCTGGCTTATACATACAAATTCTCATACTCCCATTTTCTTGGTTTTGCCTTTTGGCAGTTTTGTTTTCAAAACATTTTTTAAAAAATCATTTTGGTTCATTTCCAAGATGCCCTTTGGGGTCAATTAGCACCTAGTAATATTTTTCTAAGCAGTCACTGGAGGTTCTTAACTAGTGTATATTTAGGCATGTGTTACCTGACAAGTCTCCTGAACAGGTTTTATGCTTTAAAGAAACAATACCCCTTCACATTCTGTATTGAATATTGAGTTGAAGCTCTATTGATACACTTTTCAATGTAGATCTTTCTAGCTAATGAGTTCTGCTGATTGTCGATACAGCCACACTGACTACACCTACCATTAGGAGAATTCAAGTACTATTAAGATAGGAAACTCCGACTGAGGAGCCCAGATGTGCCTATTGATGTTTGAGGAGCTGTTACTGTTCTTAGTTGCCATCTTGTTGATTCCACTTCCTGGAGATGAAGACACCCTTGTGTGCTGTGTAGGACTGTGCTCAAATCTTTCCAAACCTGAGACCTTTTCGGAAGCAGATCGCCAGGCTTGTCTTCCCAGGTGTCTCTGGGTGGGTGTGAATGGTCAGCCTTTCGGAGCTCAGTTCTTCATGCCCCCCAGGGACTATATACACCCTGACAAATCTGGACTGCCTTCTTGAAGTGAGGATTGGTTCTTAAAAACATGTACTTTTAATTATACAGCTCCTTAAATGGTCTCTGTTGTGGATAGCTTTGAATTATAATAGCAAGCTAATTACACCTTCCCCTGTGATATTCTTCTTTTACCTACTTTTCAGCAGCATCGAGTGAGGTCAAGCTGCATAAACAACTCAATTGTCTGCATAGACACCCCATGTAGCTTGTGGATTATGTACCTGATTTTTAGAACTGCCTCTCCCACTGTGGCTTCTCCCCATCTCCACTCCCCCACTGGGTGGACTCCTTGGTCAGGCATTGTTCCCAAAGTCTTACTGACTTTCACAGTGCTATGGTGTTACAAAGACTCTAGCAAAGACTTGGGAGACAATTATTTTTCTAATGTTCCTTTAATCCCTTGGTTTCTGATAAGGTTGTTACTAAATTCTTGATATTCCATCCATCCCTCCCTCTCTATCCCAGCATTGCAAAACTTGTTTTCTGCTTGTTCATTGGCATATTTTGTACTTATATGCCTTCCCCGTGGTTAAAAACAAGGAAATTAAAAGGGGTCGTTTAAAGGGCAAGGGTAGGTGACGAGGGAAACAGAAAACTGTACATTATTACCTTTACCTGCTTGACTGTTAGTGACCCCTCCTTGGGTTTCCGAGGCAGTATCACTGTGGAAGTAGATTGCCCAACCTTCCTTCTGAGGAGTGGCTGATGGGTTTGAACCGCCAGCCTTCTGATTAGCAGTCAAGTGCCTTTAACCCAAACCCTATACTACCACAACTGCTTCATTCTGAAGCAAATCAAATAGTTCTACCACAGAGCAGGAAAGAATATAATGGAGCAGAGACAACAGGATTAAGAGGGGGGGAGAAAGAGTCTCCACACAAGGAGCTTGCATGAACACATTTATTGCGAGTAGCTCTATGGAAAGGCAAGTCAGATATATATATAAACATTGTACAGAGTTGCAAAGTGTCTCCCAAAACCGCACACAAGGTGTTTACAAAGAGTACAAGAGTATTTACAAAGGAAGACAAAGCCAGAGCAACTCAAAGGTCTGTGAAGCAGAAACAGCAAATGTAATGAACTGCTGGAACTGTAAGTTTTACTGACCAAGTGACTATGTCTGATACCAAATTAAATGTAGGTCACACACACACACACACACACACACACACACACAAAATCGTTCCATCATTGGTTTTTCTTAACAGCAGCATAAACTGGTAGCTGGAAGGTGATATGTTGATACACATATTTTAAAAAGATTCTTCCAGCACACAACTGAATAAATTATTTGTATCTGTAAATGGAGGTCACACACACACACACACACAAACACACACACACACAAAATCGTTCCATCATTGGTTTCTCTTAACAGCAGCATAAACTGGTAGCTGGAAGGTGATATGTTGATACACATATTCTAAAAAGATTCTTCCAGCACAATACTGAATAAATTAGTTGTATCTGTAAACTAAGTGTAGAAAGGTTGCATATGTTATGCCGTACCTGTGACTATTTGTACCTGTGATTATTTGTATGTACTGTTGTGTATGAGGTTTCCCATTCATTTATTCAGCAAGTGTTACTTATGTGTTGTACCCTGTATGAACCTAATATGCAAATAAAGTGATAGAGCATTTTCCCCCAAAATAATCTTTACTTTCCACAAGTCTGAACGATTATGACTTAACTTACTTGAAAATAAAATGGTGACAGAAGGCTTGAAAAAAAGACTGCCTATAGAGTGCACTGATATCATAAGGAACAAAAGCCACACTGCGTTAATTGATTAAGACCAAAATCAGGGGAGTCTAGAGGAACTGATGAAGTCTACGCCCTCTCAGTGACCAGTAACTGGAGCAGCCACTGGTACTGAAATCACATCCTCTCCTCAGCACCACTCACAAGGGGGGAAAAAAACAAAAGAGTCCCCCCATCCCTTTGGTTGGTAGGCAAGGAAAAAAAAAAAGTCAACTCGGTTCTTGAGAAAAGTTAGTTAGCAACATGTACTATATATAAGCCTGCTCAAAGATAGAAGTACACGCTCAAAGATATCAAAACCGAGTGGCAAAAAAAACTTCAGGTAAATATCACACTACTTCTTCAAAAGTTGCACATTAAATGCAAAGCAATTTTTTTTCACAGTTACACACAATGGGTACATCTACAATCACATGTACACAAGGTACACAAAGGTGTGCATACACACAAAGATGTGCATGTGCACGTACACACACACACACACACACACACCAGCATTTGCACACTTATACACTCACACCCATCTGTGGTATGATGAGGTTTGCCAGTGATGGTACAAGCCAAGGTTTCTGTACCACCACGTAGCAAAGCTCTAAGCAAGCTTCAAGACCTTGGTACCTATCCTTTGTGGCCACCACCTGTTAGTGTCATATTCTCAAAGGTCCAGGTTCCTAAAATCTTAATTCAGTTTCCATCAGAGGCAAGCAAAAAGAAAAAAAAAAAAAAAAAAAAAGAGGAAGAGCTTGCTCTGATCTTTTTTTTTTTTTTTAATTAAAATTTGGTACATCTTATATAGGCTCATTATTGAAAGGGAAAAAAGGCCTTATAAGAGGCTCCTTTTGGCTTAAGTTTTCAATCAGAATCTTTATGGGTAAGTACCCACTAAGTTCCTGAATATGACAAACTGATCTCTTTATAGGAGCCCTGGCCATAGGGGGGAGAGTGTATAATGGGGAGAGGGCCTGAAAGAGGGGAAAAATGGAGGGTGAAAGTGGGGAGGCCCAGAGAAGGAGGAAAGGGGGCTTGTGAGGAGACTTTTGAAGAATCTTACTCCTTTTTAGGATTTTTACAATTTGTAATTTTTATTTTATAATTTTTAGGGAAAAGTTACGCTTCAAACGAAAAATAAAAAGTAAGTTTGGAAATGTTCAATTGATTTGCAAGCAGAACATCACAATGTTGTAGATGAATAAACCGCTATCTAATTCCTTAGTTCTGCCTTTAAAATATTGGAAATGCTCAATCTAGATGTCAACTTAGTCGACATCTGCTGCAGACAGAATGTTGCAGTTTTGTCAATGAACAAAAACTGCTCATTTGGTTCTGCCTTTACAATATACTGAAAATGCCCCATATCAAGGTTTCAGTTCAGCCGACACTGAATTCCTTGATCAAGAAATGTTTTGCGTATGTACTATTCAGAAAAAAAAAAATCCCAGATCATACCTACTACTTTTTCATGAACGTAATTTTCTTTATCTGCACTTGTTCAAATGTTTTTCAACTTAAAATCTAAATAGTATACCATGACTAAAGTTGGTTATTGGTCACGTCTTTAAAAAAAAAGAGGGAAAGGAAAAAAGTTATGAGCAGCTCACTTTCACAGCATTTGTTTCCTTTCAGAGATACACCGGGGTGGGGAACCAGAAAACAAAACAAAACTAAAGTACAGTGTGAATATCCTTAATGCAAAACCACTGGATCCATAAAGCAGCAGTGTGAATGATCTGTGTGGACTGGATCATCCAACCGCCGGCATCAAAGTGTAGGCTTGTAGAAACTCAGGTTGCTTTCTATTCAGAATCCACTGAATTTTCTTGTAGGCAGATCTGGAGTTGATGAAGATGGAATTCCAGAAACATCATTTTTCTTCTAATATGTATTTTTGTGGCAATGTAATTACTCTAGCAAAAAGAGGACAAAACAAAAGTTGCTTTTAGCATTAGTGTGAAGGGCTTGCACCCCACCGTTACCAAACCAAATCTACCTACTAATTTTTAAGAGTAGATTTACTGAGGTGATGTCTTGGCATGAAGGGTTTGCGCCTGGGTGGCGCAAAGGGTTAAATGTTCAACTACTAGCTGAAAGGTTGGTAGTTCGAACCCACCCAGAGGTGCTTTAGAAGACAGGTCTGGTGATCTGCTTCCAAAAGGTCAAAGCCTTGAAAACCCTGTGCAGTTCTACTTTCCACACATGGGGTCACCAAGAGTCGGAATCAACTGATGGCAAGTAACAACAGCCCTGACATGCAGATTCTGCCAACAGCCAGTGCCTAACACCAGCACAAGCCTAGCAGAGACACAAGGCAGTTATTCCTTTTGGCCTCAGGCTGCCGCTGACATTTCTGGTGCCTAACAGCTTTGCACGTGTCTGCACTGTTAGATTTCCTCCTACTGGAGCCAGTAAGTGAACCAAGCATTTTTCTTCTTCTTCTTCTACATGCTTGATTAAGGAGTTCTGGTGGCATAGTGCCTAAGCATTTGACTGCTACCCAGAAGGTTGGTGGTTGAAACCCGCCAGCCACTCCCTGGAAGAAAGACAGGACAATCTACTTCTGTAGTGATACTGCCTCGGAAACCCAAGGAGGGGTCGCTATGAGTCGGGTCCAACTCAACAGCAGTAAGTTTGGTTTATTTTCTTTTTCAGACATACTTGACTATGCTTCACCAGGTTATGTGGCACAAATCAAAGGATTTAAGTACAGCTTTGGTGACAGTCTCCAGACTCAATCCCTAAATTTCTTGTAAAATAGAAGTCATAACTGCAAAAGAGATTTCACTGAAATCCCAAACTGTCTACTAAAAAGAGGTCACATGCTATCACTCCCTTGACCTGCTTATTTTGAGGGTATATAATTGGAGGGGTTGAGGATCAGGTATTATGGAAGAAAGAAGGCACTGGACCGGAGAACTAAACCCACGCACAGTTATCGAGTCAATTCCGACTCATAGCGACCCTATTGGACAGAGTAGAACCACTCCATAGGGTTTCCAAGGCTGTAAATCTTTACAGAACCATATTGCCTCATCTTTCTCCCACGGAACGTGGTTGGTTCCAATAGCCAGTCTTTTGGTTAGCAGCCAAATGCTTTAACTACTGTACCACCAGAACTCCCTGGAAAAGAGATGAGGATAAATCATCAGCAAATTGATTAATGAGATGCCATTATTACTTTAAGATTGGGCCACAGCCGAGTATTTGATTTCATTTGTGCCAGCCTAAAAGAATCAATGGAAAACATCCCCCAGAGTAGGCTTCAGCTACCATATCTTGTATTAAACCCATAGTACACATTTTGACTATTCTTTCATCCATAGTTTTAAAAATATAACAAACAGCTGGAGAAAGCACCCAAAGTCCCCATTCCCTTCCCATCTACTTGTGGCTTTTAGTCATGATTTGCAAAAAGAGGACAAAACAAATTTTTTTTTTTTAATATGCCATTCGTCCATATTAAAAGTTTTAACAAATAATTGTCCTAAATTAGAAAAGCTATTGCTTTCTTGTGAGCCAGAGGTTTAGGAAATTTAGATGCTAGTAGATTGATAGCCACTGGTTAATGGTAAAAGAATACATATTAGAACTCAGTTATCTGCTGCAAAATTAGGCTAGACTAGCATCATAAGAATTTTGCAGATACAATCAGCTAGATATTTTTTGCAGAAATTTTAGGTCAGAAAGGTTCTCACCTAGTTTAGTTTACTAATTTGTTTTAATATGAAAATATATTCATGTGTAAATAACAGCCCAGCTGCATGTGCTTTAGAGAGGATTTCTTACTGTCCTCTAAGATACACTACATTTTATATATATTTTTCCTGAAATGTACAAATTAAGCTCCATGTAACTACTCCATCAACCTTATACCAAGTCTGAAATTCAGGGGTGTTTGTTGCTATTAATTATTTTTCCTTCTTTACCTTTTTTTAAAAAAAAAAAACAAGAGAGAAGCTCTACTAAAATTTTCATTATTCATATTTCCATAGGTTTCCTATGACAAGAGCATTGAGAATGCTTGATAACAATTAAAGTCTAGCAAATAATAGTACAATTTCAAGTTTTCTTTGCAATATACATTGGTCAACTCTTGATTAACCATGCTAGTACAAAGGAACAATGCTATCCAAAACAAGATAATCCAAAAATAATTTAACTTGCTTTTGAAATGCATTATGGGAACCTGAGCCACAGATTGCCTTTATAATCCTGTTTTACTTAGGCCAATATGAAAATGAGTTTGCATTCCCTGAGCACATTCCAAAGAACAGCATAAGGAAGTAACTCAGAAACACGCTGGGTAGCAGAATTAAAACTCAGTTGTTAACAGTCTGCAAAATGATTATCAATGGGCTGACAATCATACCTTAGATATTTTTCCTGTACATTCTGATGCCATTTCATCACCAAAAGCATAAATGGTGATGATTTTCATAATGTGGCCCATTTTCAATGCATTACTCCATTCGACACTAACAGGTTATAAATAACTGCCTTATTGGCTATTCTTACTTCTCAATTACTCAAAGTTCTTTATTCAAACAACCAAAACCAAACTCACTGCTGATGAGTCAGATCCACTCATAGTAACCCCTCCTTGGGTTTCCAAGGCAGTATCACTATGGAAGTAGATTGCCCAACCTTCCTTCTGAGGAGTGGCTGGTGGGTTTGAACCACCAGCCTTCTGGTTAGCAGTCAAATGCCTTAGGGACTACACCACCAGATAATGAGTTAATCCCACCCCTTTTAATGGGAGGTATATTCTTTAAGCAGTTTTTCTCTGTAAGAGAAAAAATCTCTATAAACTCTGATGGGTCAAAACATTTCCCTACTCCTGCCCCCCAAACCTGCCAGGAACCATTTTCTTCTAAAAAAATAAATAAGGTAAACTTTTCTGTTTCAATTTGTATAATGATATAAACCTGAACATTAATCTTTAATATACTCATAAAGTACACATGACTTCCATATCCCTGGAAATGTATAGGGTGAGCCAAGGAGGCAGTTCCTCCAGGGCATTTCAGACCTCTTTATGTGAATCATAAACATGCCTCTACTATAATATGAAGTCTAAAACAGCAATGGTTCCCCTGCACAGAGAAATGTGAAACTGTAACAATATATCCAGTTATTCTCTCCTTCTCTTTCCATTCTCCTCAATCTTGTTGCCTTCGTTGTCTTTTCAAGTCCAATTTTCCTAGAACTCAAAAATATTTTTCAAGCTTTTTTTCTGAAGGTTCCTCACTCTGTTCTTGAGTCAATCCCCTGCAATCAACTGGCAATCACACACAAGCAGAGGTAACCAAGCAAAGCCTCAAAAGCAAAAAACTAAAGGAAACAGAAATGTATTTCTGTTTCTCTTCAACAGAAATAAATACACACCCTAAAGATGAACATGTGATGGTGCCCATTACATTATTTAACTTAGCACCATTGTATGGAGTTTTTTTTCAACCATCAACTTTAAAAAAACAAAAACATTTTTCTTGTCAATAACAAATTGCCCCTGCCTTTGATGGTCTGTTGAAATGTATAGGGTATGATTCCCTAGGACTTGATAAATATCTAAGTGGGCTCTTCAAGGGGAAAACAGGCAATAATTGTTGTTCCTTGTGACAATAGGAATCATACCAGACAATTGTCTCCTTCCTAGGTCAAAGGTACAAATGAGTTTCTCCTCAAGGTAGCAAAGTTTTATAGCAGAATAATTAAAACAATTTATAAGGGAAGGAGGAGATAACACTTGTAAATTTCCATCCCCTCCAAAGGTCAGGTCAATTGTTTCATATTTTCTCTTTACCAGCAGGGGGGTGGCAGGGCCACGTATGCATGTCCATTAGTCTTGATTATATGGACACAAACTGCCTGAGGATGATCCCTTCTCTTACCACCTCCCAACACTCTTGGACCACTTCACTCTGCTGCCTAATTACTTACTGCAAACTTGAAGGATGCATGTTACTAGAATTCTAATATAGACCGAGGAGCTCTGGTAGCGTAGTGCCTAAGGCATCTGACTGCTAACCAGAAGGCTGCCACTCCTCAGAAGGAAGGTTGGGCAGGCAATCTACTTCCGTAGTGACACTGCCTCAGAAACCCAAGGAGGGGTCGCTATGAGTCAAATCTGACTTGATGGCAGTGAGTTTTTTAGTTTTTAATATAGACCATCTCCAATTTACGAGAGTCATATTAATTGAAACTCATTATAAATTATGTCATAGAGATCGTGTTATAAGTAAGTGGTAGATAGGTTTATAGGTTAGTCTACAAATGCCTACATTTAACCTATGCAGTTCCTGGACTAACAGAGGGACAATTTTTGATTTCTAACATTCTTGAGGGAAGACATACAGTTTCAATTTGGGAGTCCATAAAATCTCTTCTAGTCATGGCAGTTAGAATGCAAACCAAAACCAAACCTACTGCCATCGAGTCAGTTCCTACTCACAGTGACCCTACAGGACAGAGCAGAACTGTCCCATGGGGCTTCTAATGATGTAAATATTTATGGAAGCAGACTGGCTTATCTTTCTCTCATAGAGTGGCTGGTGGGTTTGAACTGCCGACCTTTTGGTTAAGCAGCTGAATGTCTTAACCACTGCACCACCAGAGCTCCTTAACTTACTGAAAGCAAGAATTAAAAGTCACATTTGCTGGTCAGATATTCAAGGGCACTGTTGGTGCACACGTGAATACTTTTCAAGATGAATTTAGAGATGAGACTTCACTGATATCTAAGTTTCAAGTCTACTGTAAGTAGGAACAGTAATCATAGACAGACAAATTATATTGTGAAAACTAGCTAAAGTGACTACAATTTATGGGGAATTAGATATTCAGTAAATCCAGAAGGTCTGGCTAGCATCAAATATACTGTGGTCAATTTAGCCATGGAAGAGCTTTAAACACCAGCCCAGCTGCCTCTGTGCCAGCAAGTGAGAGCAGAGTAGGCAGCACAGCCTTGGACCTGCACAAGGATCCACATGGGGAAGACCTGTTCTGCAACCTAAACGCTAGCAGCAGGCTGTGCACTAAGAGCATGCACCTTCTGGGGCACTAAGTCGCCTGTGCCCCATGGGACTCCCAGAGTGGCACTCACCTTCTCAGCCTGAGAGACTGGGAAAGGGCACATTTTCCTGAAATTAAGGGCACAAGTCTGGTAAACAGCACATGAAGGTAAGACTCACAGAATATACGTAATAAGAAAGGGGTATCAGGAAGCTAGGGGAGAAAAAAAAATGGCAGTAACATATCTCATTCCACTAAATATTTAAGTACATATTTTCCATTAATTCTAAAAAGAATTAAATCCTTAGCCAGCAATTAAAACAGAAAAAAACCCAAGCCCACTGCCATCAAATTGATTCTGACTCATAGTGACCATACAGGACAGGTAGAACTGCCCTGTAGAGTTTCCAAGGCTGTTTAATTGTTATAGAAGCAGACTGTACCATCTCCTTCCCTCAGAAGTTGAAAGGTAGCCTCAAAAGGAATACATACCTACAAATAGGATATAAGCCTATATTTAAAAAAAAAAAAAACTTCAAAAATTCTTCCTTCTCACGTGTCCAGCCAGCATTTCCAAAAGAAGATGGAAACCTAAGACCTGTATGTAGCTCCATAACCAAGAACCAATGCACAATTGCTAGAGAATATTTTACGTTTAAATGGCAAGCACATCACCATCACAATTTACCAATAGCTTTAAAATGAGCAATCCAATAGCTGTGGTGAAACTGTGTTGTAATGTATTCATTTCACTATGATAAAAAGTCATTTTTAAAAATCTCTCATTTCTCACTCAGGACCAAGCAATGTTTTCCAGTAAATGATCTTCCCCATCTAAGAGCCCGGCAGCACCTCTCAGACAACGTTCTGCGGGCTTTAATTAAGCATTTTACAAAAGCTATTTTCCAGTACTGCCAATAAAATGTCTGGGCTATTTTTACATCGTCTTAAAAGCACTAAAAAGGTGCTAAACCAAATGAATTTAATTTTAAACAAGGATTTTTATGTCCTAAGGAGAGGATTTGATTTTCAAGGCTTCTAAAAACTACTTGCCTGACTGCCAAAAGCAAGTTTACTTTTTAAACAAATAAACAGCATCTATGTGTACAGCACTTTTTCTTCCACCTGTCTTACTTTATTCTGTTTTACCCACTGTGATGGTATAGATTACAGTATGAGATTTTATATATAAGGAAGAAATTAAGTTAAAAGACTTCTTGCTGTACCTTGCAGATACCACAGGATTATCACACTGTGTTTGGGGATGAAGATTAGTTAACTTCTCTCCCATTCAATTCCAGCACAGGTGAAATTCATTTGTTCTATGAGCCACACAAACAGATCACCGGAATGAAAATTCCCCAAACCCTGGTAGATGATCCATAAATGCTCTGAATGAGTTCCTTACTTACAACAACATATGCTATTATCAAATGCAAGGACACTTTTGTCTTACTTCTTTCCCAAATTTGGCTATATAATAATCTTTTATTAATGTGTTGTTGTTAATAAGGTAAAAAACCCAACAGATTAATCAGATGAATAAAAGGTGTGCTGGGTGGAGAACTAGACTTGAAATCAGATGTACAGGTGTGATTTTCAGCTCTGCTACTTACCTTTTTGACCCCAGGCAAAATTCGTAACACCAATTTTAGTTCCTCACCTGCTAACTTGGGTCAGTACCTACCATCCAAAAGTAAAATAATCAATGTGAAGGTGCTTTGCAAATTATAAAGCAGTATGCAACTGGTAACCATTCCCTCATTCAACAAGTTATCAATTTAACAGTCCCTTTTAAATCACACACACTATTACTTATTTCTCCTTACACAGGCTACCTGCATCTATTCCAACACAGAATTTTGGGCAGGGGGGCTACTCTTAAGAGTTGGCTCCTATAACAGCTTCTGACAATTTCTCTAAAATATCTGGGTCCATGTTTGGTGATTACAGAGAGGAAAAGGCAGCAAGAGATTTTTATGCACGTGTGACATTCTCGTGTGGCTGCATTCAAGTTTCAGTCCTTGTTTAAAGCAGATGTTTTGCTAGTGGCTGGGATTTTTACCCTGAGAGCATCACTCTTACAATAGAATGAATGCAAATGGATAATGATTGCAAACAAATTTAGTTAACTTTAATTGAGTGAGGTCTCTTCTGTAATTGTTATGGGTCAAATGCCTCATTACTCCAAACAAGTGTGCAATTTTGAAGAGTTGAATGTTGCCTAAAATAAATGATCCATCAAAGGAAATCATTGCTATACAGAGATTTTATTCTAATGATTTATAATAAATAAGTTCAATACAATGAAAATAATTTGTTATCAACACCTATAATTTATACTAACAGGATCTGGCAGTAGCACACTGACAAGAAGCTTTATACAATACACCCTTCATGTTAATAACAGTGTCTACAATTTCAAAAGTTAATTACTACCTTTTTTTTTATTTGCTTTTCAATACCAAATGCTATCATGACATCACTAATTTGGCTGACCAGTTCTCTCACCTTGTCTAGAGCTGCTCTTTCCCTACTGAAGAGAAAAAAAAAGTGAATTTTTCACCTCAAGTTGTTTCCAACTATGAATTGACATTAGATAAAAAAGCAAAACAAAAGTACAAACATGGGTCAAAAGTCACACTAAACCATATAAGGAACTACAGCCTCCTAAAATCTAATGCCTGTAACTCATGTCTTCAAAATGTGAAGACTCAGACATTCAATTAAGGTTTCTAAATTATTTCATTTATAAAAAGGTCAAGTCCAGGTTATATTTCTGAATGTTTCCTTCTAATTGACTTAAACAAATGCCCTTAAAGTACTTACTTACATGCAATGTGGGTGCAGGTAAATGAGATTATATATTAATTTTATGCTGCATGGAAAAAGTTGT
The DNA here is from genome assembly GCF_000298275.1 of Orycteropus afer afer. Taxonomy (NCBI): domain Eukaryota; kingdom Metazoa; phylum Chordata; class Mammalia; order Tubulidentata; family Orycteropodidae; genus Orycteropus; species Orycteropus afer. Next base: position 3,498,817 of record NW_006921923.1, read on the forward strand.
TTCACTGCCTTACAGTCTCATGTCTCTTTAAATTATAAACAGATCCCAACTATAAACACCCCCATTAAGAACAGACCGTGCAAACCATTTTAAAAGAAAGTAAAGACTAATTGAAAAGTGGGACTTAGTAGGATTTTGAGGACAGAGAACTTTAATTTAGCTTTGTGATTCTTAATGTAATAACAGTAACAATAACAACAAGGGCTCTATGATACTATGCATCGGGCATTGTTATATGCATTTTCCGTAAATTAAAATGACCTTTCCAGATACCTCACTTGTAATAAAGATTGCCTGTTTGTCCCTTTATCAAAGCACTTTTTTGTGTTTGCTAAAATGTTTTTTCCCCTCTTTCTAATAGTAGATAAGAAGATGAAGAGAGATAGCAGATGGAGAGAAATGATTCTATAGTTTTGTAGTAAAACAAACAAAAAAACTTGACCAGAATCATCCAGCTAGCCTGCTCTTAGCACTTCATGGACAACAACAGTTTACCACATCAATTTACAATAACAGTAACCAAATGCATTTCCTACAATGAGTTGTGTCACCACCACCTCCCTCCAATTCCTTCTATGCCTTAGGAATTATGTGCCTCAATCACCTCAGGGCCAATCTTTTTTTTTTTTTTTTTTTGACAAGAAACTAAATCATCAATTTAAACTGCTAAAACTTCACCATCAGTGTTAATCCAATAACACCATAAAAAACCTTACATTTGTAAAGTGCTTGAACATTCCAAAGTACTTCAACATACAGGCTCTTACTTCAACCTCCCTGTGAGATTACAGCTGTAGCCACTTAGAGCTAGGACTTTCCTCAATAAACAATACATTTCGAGAGCATTAAATCTCAAAAGTAGCTACAAAGTCCTTTGAAGTTATTTCTAAATCAGTCATTTATTGAATCGTGATAATCCTTTGGGAAGTCAGGGTTCATTTCAGGAACAAGAATATTTCACTATTTTTATCTTTGCCTAAACAAACAGTTTTGTCAAAAGCATGAAAACTGGTCAGTCCTTTTCACAGTGCCACAGGGCCACAGGCAGCTCTATATCACATACATCAATATAAACACTGTCTTCAGCAGTTAGGCTCAAACAATAGCTTGAGACCACTTTTCACATGTACTTTATAGACTAAAATAGCTATGTTCCTGAAAAGCTAATTAGGATGTAAATTCTTGGAAATGAAATGATGTATGGTTATTATGGTAGCAGTGGTGGTCATTGGTGTGTGTGTGTGTTTGGGAGGGGGAGCTCACAATTTAAAGGAGCCCTGAACTGAATCCTTTGGCAAGCCAAAGCATCCTTTTGTCAGTTTAATGATCACTCTTTAACGTGTCTGTGCTGCAGTAAGTTTTTGCATGGCAAGTTTTCCATAGCAGGGGAGAAAGGGGAGGGGCTACACCTGACTAAATAGGGAGCTTGTGAGGTGACTGTTGTGATCAGTCCCAGACTTGTTCTGCCTGATCAAGCACAGTGGGCAGAGATCCAATCACAAAAGCATTCCACAAAGCAAGCAAAGCAAAAATCTTCACTAAACTGACTACTGGAATGAAAACTGCTAGGGTCCATCCCTTCCCTACACTGGGAAAGCAGCATTTTCTACTAAGAGAGAAGGCAGTTGAGACTATGGAGACATCAGCCTCCACAGTCATTTTCTCAGAATGTCTCAAGACACGCTGATGACAACCTTGCACAATATATATAATAAATTCATTCTAAGTCTCATTTCCAAGTCTGACAGTCCTTTCGCTCTGTTTTCTTTCTTCCTTTGGAAAAGTAACTATTAAAAAAAATGTGCAGGATAGGATGCCCCAGGGGTCAGGTCCTCCTGTTATCTTGCTTTACTTGACTTCCCAGAAGACATGCCAATTAATGTTTTAAATACTTGGAAACCTTTCCAACAACAGTCATATCCATTATCACCTTGTCACCACACCCTCTTTTGGATGGAGGTCAAATGAAGAAAATGAAGCCCAGTAAAGGTGCATTGCCTGTCTCTGCTAGTGACAGGGAAAAAAAACTCAGGGTTTCTAGCCATATATCCTGTCTCAAAACAAACCAAACCAACACAAAAGCACATTCCACAGCTAAACACTCTTCTTTTAATCACCTGCTTTTTTGCAATTATTTATGTTTTGGTCTTCCTCCAGACATTCAAGCTAACCTTCTTGGTAAATCACAGTACACTAGCATGACGACTGCTTAAAAAAAAAAACTTGGAGAAAGATTCCCTCTCCAAACATTAACCCTTGGTTCTTACTGCTTAATATTCCGTGCTCTTATTAAATCCCTCCACCTACTTAATTATGAGCAGATAGAGAAAAGCAGATTGTAAATGCCAATATGAAAATGAGTTGATGAGACTCAATTGAAGATGTCCTGCTCTGCATAATCATTTAGTGATCAGGAAGGCTATCTGACACCACCCGCATGCTTTATGTCCTTAAATAGTGCTGTTGTAGGGTCCGACTCACAGCGACCCTAAGTATAACAGTAGAACCAAAATTTGAATCATAATCGTTTCTTTCCCAGAGAAAAGAACCTTACAATTGGATTAAAACTTACCACATGAATAATTATAACATTCTACCCCATGTCTAGGAGTACACCAGTCAATGAAATATTAATTCACTTATTCCTACCTACCACTGTTGGCACAGTACCACATGGATTCATTAAATGTTCATTAACTTTAAAGAAATGAATTCTAAAATTACCAACCTCTTCTGGGAGAGTCGAACTTCTGGTTGTCAGGTCTGGCAAAGTCCATTCTCACGTAAATGTCGTCCTCATCGTCTTCAGAATCTTCTCGCTGCGGGGGTCTTGGCACTGGACGACGGCGAGGTGGTGGCAGGGGAGCGGCAGCACCTCTAACCTCGTTCTCACCTCTGGCAGGGTCCGCAGATGGGTTGGGGGCTTCGGGATTGGAGCCATCGGCGATGTTTTGCAACCCCCTTCCTGCTTCAGCAGCGGCGGCGGCGGCGGCGGCGGCGGCGGCGGCGGCGGCGGCATTAGCAACAGGTAGAAACCAGCGGACGGAGGCGGAGTCAAATCCAGCAGCGGCTTCGAAGCGGGCCGCTGCAGCTCCGATGCCTGGGGCAGCAGCCAGGGCGGAGGCCGAGGCTAAAGCCCGACCTACCACTAAGGTTGGGGCCACGGCTGCTTCGGCGGCGGCCGGGGCTGAAAAGAGAGAAAGATTTCTCTCGAGGACGTCAGTTGGAAAGGCGGAGACAGCGGCTCTGGCGGCTGCAAAGAAACTTTGCGATTGCCTTGGGGAGCGTCTTCTCTCTTGCTCCTCTTCCTGTAGCAACCTAGCTACAGGTGGTGGTTCAGAGCATCGGGTGGGGGAGAGAGAAATGTCCATACAGCACTCAGAAAATGGGTCGACCACGTAGATTCGACCTGTTTCAGCATCATAGCGAATGGCACTGTCAGCAAAAGGCACTGCTGGTGTCATTGCTGGGTTGAAAATCACTTCAATGTACTCATCCTCTTCCTCATTAGCGTTGCCACCTGTAGCACTGGGAGGAAGAGGAAAAAGTGGCCACCTAGCACCGACCAGAGATGGGGGATTGGCACCTGGAACAATTACAAGATTCGAGAGGTCGTTTGCTGGATTTAGAAATGGCACTCTGAACTGAACATTCACATAAGGAGAAAAGGCTGACTGTCTGGGGTCAGCCATTATGCCCCATGAATCTGGCAGTCCTTGAGTAGAGGGAAGTGGTATATTGCCCCCTCTCTTAGTGAAGTCCATGTTGATGTAGTCACTAGAGCGGTCAGCTTCTCTCTGCTCATATCTGGGCTTTTGTGGGTTTGGCTTGATTTTATTTCCTTTTGTAATGAAAAAAAGTCTGTTAGGTCTCTTTGCCTTGTTCTTTGGGGGCCTGTCATCATCTGTGGGCTTTGAGGGGGACCTCCCATTTCCAGGCTTGGAGAAAGACCCCTGGACTGAAGGCTTTGAAGGTGCATTTTTGGGGCCCCAGTTAGATGAGGCTTCTTTGTCTGGGCCCCTCCCCAGGAACTTTCCAGGTAACATTGGGACATACTCACTGTGCTCACTCTGTCCCAAGGGGGAGCTCCGAAAAGGGTTTGGCAGAGAAAAGTAGGAGCTCCAACTTTTGGAGGAAGAGCCGCCCTGAGGATTTCTGGGGTTTTTTGGAATTGCACCAGCTCCAGGAGCCATAAACATGTAGTCACTGTCACTATCATTGTCCTTGGAGTCATCCTCTTTATCAGGATCAGGTGTTTTGGGGGGACTTGGTGCAGGTGGTGGGCTGACTCTGGGAAACATCATCATGTACCCTCTTGAATCTTCAAAAGGTGATCGAGAGTGACGCTTATTGGAGGCAGAGACATTTTGAGGAGCCATTGGCATATAATCGCTGGAGCTTGCGAGTGGAGCAGCAACCCCTGGTCTCATTGGCACGTATGGGTCATCTTCATCTTCGTCAAAAGCTCTGGCTCTGTGGGGACACCAAGCTGCACCCTCTGGGGCCTCTGCCTCTTTAACATCCTTCGACTCTTTGCGCTCTTTTGTCACTCCTCTGTCAGCACAAAAATAAAGTCGGAACCTGCCCCCAGATTTCACTTTACCACTAGTTGCTCCAGGTGGAGGGGGTGGAGGTGGGGGGGGTGGCATCTGCTGTTGCTTGCTCTGGGTTAATTTGCCAAAGCAGGATCTTTTCTTCAGAGATTTTCCACGTTCATCACTGCCATCTGAGCCTTTCTCACTTCCCGAGCCCTTGCCCCCTCCAGAGTCCTTGCCACCACCTGAGCCATGGCCACCTCCAGACCCCTGGCCACCGCCTGAGCCCTGGCCACCTCCAGCCCCCTGGCCACTGCCTGAGCCCTGGCCACTTCCTGAGCCCTGGTTTCCTCCTGCACCCTGGCCACCACTTGAGCTCTGGCCCCCTCCAGAGCCCTGTCCCCCACCGGAGTACTGGCTTCCTCCCGAGCCCTGGCTACTGGAGCCCTGGCCACTTGAGCCCTGACCACCTCCTGAGCCCCGGCCATTTCCTGAGCCCCAATTGTTCATGGGCATGTAGTCCCCTCCATTTCCTTCCTGACTATCATTGCCCCGAGGACTGCCTTCCTCCCCAGAGTTACCAGAACCAGATGCTTCAGAAGACAGGCAAGCTCCATCTTTGGGGGCTTCTGCGGGGGCAAGCATGGGGTTGGGTGCTAAGTAACGAAAACAGCTGGCTGGCACCGACATCGCTCTCCTGGACCTACGCATCCTGGGCAGGTGGTGTCTTCCTCGCCTGGAAAGGGGTAGAGGTTCGCTGGCGGATACGAAGCGCCTGGTGAGAAGCATCTCGTGTTCCTCATCACCGAGGGCCCCCGGGTGGCAAAACTCAAAGCGGGACCTTCTGAGCCAGCCGCCCGGCTGGAAGGGTAGCAAGTCCAGGTGCCTCCTAGCGGACAGCAGAGTTAACAGGTGGGTGCCGTCGTTGATGTTGTAGCTGCGGCAGCGGGCTCTATATTCATCTGCACACAAGGCCCTCATCTTCTCCAAAAACAGTTCATGCATGTTTTGGGCTACCACACAGTCATCAACCTGCATCCACAGCTCCCCCGGACCGATGACGGTGGACCTGCCGACTTCCAAAAAGAAATACTGCTCCGAGTGCCCGCAGCGACGGATGCTCAGGAGCTGCACGACCACGCTGGCTACTTCGGTGTTTAGCCTCACAAACACGACCTCCTCGTCGGTCAGGCAAAGCCGGAACACGCCGCTCAGCTCCTTTCTGTGCCCCAGCCCCCTGGGTTTGACTACTACCTGCCACACATCTTTGTAGAAAGGTGGCTCCGCCGCCGCTGCCGCCGCCAGCGCGGCCCCCTCTCGGTCGGGCTGCGCGCCGGGCGTGCCGCAGCGGCGGCGCTTGCTCTCGAGGATGAGGCGGCTGAGCAGCAAGTACCAGCTTTCCTGCTCCGACTCGTTCTCGGCCACCATGGCGAAGTACTCGTCCTGTGTGAAAAGAGCAATGAGGTGTCTATACCTTGCGTCGGCTCGTTGGCTCACGGAGAAGCACTGGTACAGAGTGATCACGCGTCGCGGCGGGATGAGCGCGGGCACCGCGGCGCCGGAGGCTGCAGCTGCAGCTGCAGCGGCTGCGGCGCGGACACTGTGCCGGAACTTCCTGGCGTTTTCGTAGTATTCCAGCCGAGCCGGGGCGTCGGCGGTCTCGACTTTAAGCACGAAGTAGCGCCTGTGCCCATGCTTCTGCTTCCGCAGGTAGCCGCGTTTGCAGACTTCGTCGCCGACGGGGAGGTCCTCCTCCTCCGACTCCGAGTCTGACCGGGAGCCAGTGGCCGCGGAGAGCCACATGGCTCCCGGACAAGACGACCCGGTCCCAATGAGTGCGGTAGGAGTGCCCGAGGAAAGAAGCCGGGTGGGGTGGTCGCCGCCGCTGGTGGAGCTGCCGCTGCTGCAGCTCTCAGACTCCTAGTCGCTTGGTCGCGAGCAGAGGAGCAACTGGCCTTGGTGATGCACGTTGGTTTTAAGGTGA
>NW_006921923.1:3505993-3516762 GCF_000298275.1 Orycteropus afer afer
GGAGTGGGCTCCGCTGTGTGGTTGTCGCGCGCTCGGGCGGTAAACAACCCTCCATAAGTTGCTGTTAATGGCAGTGCTAAACTCGTGCAAATCTTTGAGCCACAGTGACCCGGGGACCGAGCCAGGAGTCCTCTGTCTGTCCCTTACATAAATTCTCTACTTTTGTCACAGTCTAGTCTACTCCCTCACGCCGCGCACGACTGGCCGAGCGTCTTGGGAGAAAGTGTCGGGACCCCTGAAAGCGTGTCAAAGACTCTGGTCCTCAGGCTTGCCGCCTACCGCGCTGCAGGCGCTTCCAAGCCCGATCCGCCCCTCACAAAAGCTTGTGACTCCAAGGCACACGAATAAAAGTGATGCCTTCGAGCTGAACATAATCTTTCACCAAAGCTCATCTCTAGTCTTCGAAACGCAGGTTCGCAAAAGATGGTGTTTTTAGCAATTTGATTAATGATGCCTATGAAAGCACAAATTTGGGCTCCCGCAAAGTATACAGCCATGTTGAAAAATGTCGGATTTGATTCTTACTGAAATACACCAATGATGAGCTGTAGTGATATTTCCCCATGGGAGATGCTTTGAAAGGCACCTTTTAAAGTTTCCCTTTTCTTGAGCGAGACCAAAAAACTTTGGGAAAATAAAAGGCTGTCAAAGGACCATACTGGATACATGTCCTATCCTCGCATCAAGAAAAGATCTTTGCTGAATTTCAGTCTCCAGCTTGACCCCACAAAAATAAGAACCGCTTCCTCCTTTGTGTCTGGAAAAACTGCAATAGTATAAGTGCAGCCTCCTGAAGTCTCAGTGTGTCTGTCTGGTTGTCTCTCATCTATAGTGTCCGTTAGTAGGATTCCAGCCTACTTTGGGTGGACCTGGGATTATGTTGACATGTCAAAGGAGTGCCCACATTTGCAAAAGAGAATTTGGAAAAAAGAGACATGTGGTATTTCTGTCTAAGAAAATGGCAAGTCAGTTAACCCCTGCCCTAGGATAGATGCTATGAAAGGTATGATTTATAAAATCTAACAGTAAACTAGGCGTTGTATACATCATAAAAATAGACCCCATCCCTGCCCCCTTAAGAATTTACTCTGTGTTAGAAACAGAGCAAAAAAATTTTGGATGAATGGCTCCTTTTTGAATGCTCCCATTTGGATGAAAAAGCAATTGGTATTAGTTGTCCTCAAAATATTGCATATAAATCAGAAATAATCATTAGCATTACCTCTACTGCCATGGGTTTATAAACACAGTGGGTTCACAAGTGCAAAGAGCAGCTATAGTTTCTGAAAGGGACTGGAGGCAACATGAGTGTGGATGCAGAGAGAGTGCTGACTGGGGTTGCTATCCACATTTCAGCTACCTAGTCACATATGCAGGACAGTCCCCACATTTATAACCAAATGATAATGCAGAAAACCATTTGGGATTTTGATGATAGATAGTGTTAAGCTATCGCATAAGTCTTTCCAAAACAAGATTTTGCTCTAGATAGAAATGTGAAAACAAACAAGATGATGCATTTGAAAGTGCTTTAAGTAAAAACATGACATCTAAAAATGTATTGAAAAGCATTAACATGCACATTAAATAAAATTTGGGAAATTCTGAAATTAAGAGATTGAAAAATCCTCATGTCCCTTTTTTATGCATATAGTTTGAGATACTGTAATAGGCTTACAATTTTTATAACTTTATAATTGAATAAAAATGGCATTTTGTAATCTGTATTTTTCACTTATTATTACGTGATAGCATTTCCCCTTATTATTATGGATCAGCCTAAACATCATTTAAAATGCAGCATAATTCCATGCAACTAATGTGTATTAATATGCTTAACCATATCTCTGCTTTGGGGTGTTTTCCATTCTGTTTAATCTTATAAATAAGTAATATAATATAATCTTATAAATAATGCTGCAATATCTTGTATTTATAGTTTTGTTTTCTTTCTCTTTTTTTTTTTTGATGTTTAGAGTTATTCCCTTGGGGTGGAAACCAACAAGTAGAATTACTGGGTTAGAGGGAATAAACATTTGATACATTATTTTTTAAAAATGATAATATCAGTTTACCTGTCATCACACCAGTTGCTAGCATTGGAGATTGTTACTTTTTAAAAAGGAAATCACTTATAAGGTGGGTGAAATGGTAGCTCATATTGTTTTAATTTGAATTTTTGTTCACTAGTGAGATAAAACATTTTTATGTACATTTGCTGACAATACATTCTGTAAAATGTCTTTTTATGTTCTTTGCTTATCTATTGGATTCTTTGTGTTTTTCCTTGTTAATAAGTGTGACTTGTTTATATAATAAAGATATTAAAACTTTGTCATATTTGTTGCAAATTTTTTCCCAGTGTATAGATGAAAAGCACCAGTTAAACCTGATTTTCCTGTTTTGAAAGGTGTGAAAATTTGTCACAATGAGATTTGTAGTGCTGTTTAAACGGGAGCTGTTGAGACACAAATGTCACCATGATCACTTTTAACCTTCTTCCATAAGATCCCGTGTGTGTGTGTGTGTGTGTGTGTGCACGCGCGTGTGTATAAAACCTTATATGCCCTTTGGAAGAGAGATCTTAATTAGTTCTCTTATATTAAACTGGAAGAGAGCATTCAAACTAGTTCCATTTTAGGTAGCACCCTTAAACAATGCCTTATAAAACATTGTTCCCTACTGTAGGGGAGAGAATCTAAGGCAAATCAATGTGGTAAAATAATTTGGAAAAAGTAACAGTGAAAGACTAACAGTGCTGATCACTTTGTACCCAAGACATATGATTTGACTGCAGCAACATGGAATTAGAGAGACAGTGAGATGGTTCATAGAGGAATTTTACTTTATGTTTCCTACAGTGGAGAAGGATCTGGCAAATATTAGTACTTGTGAACAGGGAGAATGTCAGGCCAGAAAAACGTTATTTTCTAAACATAGGTTAACCAAATCTCCTTAGTTCTAAAAGTTGTTCCAAGATTGAAGCTCTCTGGAGGAGACCCTCGTTACTGAATTGCACCAGATGCTGCAGCTTGTCTGACATATATTTAAACTTTCATCATCCTGGACAACTTAATGATATAGAATAGTTGTTTAGTTTAGGTCAGGTTTCCATAGGCAAAATAAAGCCAAGAGGGGGTACAGACATCTAGATGGTTCAAGCAAGAAGTAGAGACTTTTTATTTGGCCTGAACTCACCAGATGGTAGCTTTAACACTCATAGATTCCTATCTCTCAACGTTTTATTTTTATTTTCAGGACAAGTTACCTCAGAAAGCTAAAGTTGTTTTGCATATCCAGCGAGAACATCCGTAATGTTTGGACTCTGAACCAAGAGTCTGAAATGCAGATTTTTAAAACAACACATAAGAGGTAATAAAACCTACAGTATTTCGTATTTGTTTTGCCAGTTTAGCAAACCAAAGCATTTCAGCTGATATTTACACCTAGAAACTAAGGTAGATGTTTAAACACAGTCACAGAAGCCATACAATGAAGAAATATGCCTTTAATGAAGTTTACCTTTAGAAGGAATTCCTGTGAATCCTGTTTTAAGATAGCAGTTATTTGAATTGACTAGTCAATAGTAACAAAAACTTACCTGTATCTTTCTTCACATACATGATCATCGATACTCAGAGTTCAACTTATACTAAAATAAAAGTGAATGACAGAAGTATGGTTTTATTTAGCTTAAAAATTAAATGGTTGCATTAAATACGGACATTATTCAAGAGAATAGAGCCTAAGAGAAAAAGAAATCAGCATAAAAGCACTTTTATTGTTGCCCAGTGTTTAAATTGCCCTTTAAGTATTGAATCAAAAGTCTTACGAGAAAAACTCTCATCATGTTGGCAAAAAATGTGGTGCTACCCCTGATATTTAAAAATCATGTTTGCGATGATGATTCCTTTCTCTGGGTTTGGACCAAAATAAAATCATGCACGATGAACAAAGCTTTCTACACTATGCAGGAATAAGGGCTGCCCTTTGATGTGTGGCTGCAGCTACCGTTTGCAGATGAAGGATTTGCTTCTCGGATTCTTTACTTCCGTGCTACTCAAAACCCCTGCTGGAGAAAGCAACCATCGAATGCCTGACTGCTGCACACAGAACAGGTCTGTTTGCTGCTTTTGTTTTCTAGCAGTCTGCAGCGAAAGTAATTAGAGCAAATACGTGGTTCAATTAGGCTCCTAGAGCGTCCCTGTTATATTAGGAGTCAACTGAAAATTAACTCAGTTAAAAATCAAGCATTCCTTCCCACCTTCAAAAGAGAAAACTTTCATTTGGAAATGACTTTTAGTATGCAAACAGAAAACATTGAAATGTGCTAAGTTTCACATTAAATTTCAATGGGTTCATTTAAGTACACTTTTCCTATGTTAATCGGAGTGAACAATTGAAAAAATTAGCTTAATGCTATTCATTGTTATTATCAACAGAAGCATTGTTCTTAGTGTTAAAAGATTATTAGTTCCTACAGTCTTGTCTTCAAAAAGTGAGATTTTTGATTTTGTAAATTAAATAGCATCATTGCTTGGTTGAATTTGCTATTTTAAAGGATTTAGGATTATAGCCTCACTTTTTTTTTAGGTCTAGAAAATCAGCTATTATATTTAGGATATGATATGGATTATATTTATTGTTGATTCTTCTTTCTCCACTGCTCCCATAGTCCTGAAATATCTGTCAGATTGAATCCTTCCTTTCATTTCCACATTTGCCATCATGGTTCATGCCCTAATGAACTCCACCAAGATTAGTCTCTTAAACTGGCCTCTCTCTGCTTGTCTCTTTTCCATAATGTCAGTAGAATATTTCCCCTCTTATATCACTTTCATTATACTATTCTTTACTCAAAGCCCTACATTTTTTTCTGCTATATCAGAACTAAACCCCTAACCATAGCACTTAAGTTCCCTCTTTCTCAGTTGACACCACAACCAACTCTTTCTTACTCCCTTCCTGCACACAACCCCTTCTTCTAAATTTACCACTCCCATTCTATTATAATAAATTATTATTGCCCACACCTCCAGTTAGATTGGTCCCTTTGTGGCATTCTGTACATAATTTATTCATTTACACCTTTACTTAGGCCGTTTCTCATGTCTAAAATACCCTCTCCTTCCTGAAGAGTAAGATCAAGACTCACTCAGGAAAGTTTCCCTCACATCACTACAATCACTGTCTGATTTTCTTAAGCTTTAGCATGTAGGAAGAAGTAAAGATTTAGTTGGTACTCATCATTACAACCTGTCTTGGAATGATGAATACTTTTCTACCAGTTGGTAAATAGCTACTGCCCCAGCCCCCAAGTGCTCTCGCCCACCCAGTTGTCCAGGCTACTTCAGCCCCTCCCGCAGGACCCCCCACCTCTCCATCATTCAACAGCTACAAGGTTAACTACTGGCACAGCAGAGAGCTTTCAGACCCTGCTGTTGCCCTGTGGCTAGCATATATTATGATTGGTTGGCTTGCACCACACAGGTTGTTAAATAGTTTAAATGGTCACTCCTGGGTATGGGTAATCCCTGAGTGGTGAACATTGTTCTAGTCTTTAAACTCCTTGAGGATTAAAAGTGTGTCTTAATTCATCTTTATACCCCCAAAATCCTTAGTGTGGTGCTTAGCAATCACCAATAAATGTTTGCTTCAAAGAAGGAAAGAGAGGAATGGAAAAGAAGGGAAAGGAAGGAAAAAATGTAGAGTGGAAGGAAGCAAAGGAATTGAAGAAGGAAGGAAAGGAGGGAAGGGAGGAAAGATGTCCAAGACAGGTCTAAATGGTCAGAATAGACTGCTTTCTCCTCCAGGTCACTTCTAAGGGGGGCCTAAGTTCTCTATGACTGATGGCAAGGCTTGGTGACTTCTTCTTGACTTAACACTTCTCCTTCAAAGGGATCGTGTTCATTTTTTCACTCATCTATCATAGCTCAGCTGATATTTTTCTCCATGAGGACAGGGCCATGGTCTGCCTTACTTGCCATGTATCCCCAGTGCCTAGAGCAGTGCCTGACACATATAAAAAGCCAAGCGCACTGCCATCAAGTCGATTTTGACTCATAGTGACCACCTTTGGGTTTCTGAGCCAGTAAATCTTTATGGAAATAGATTGCCCAGTCTTTCTTCTGCGGAGTGGCTGGTGGGTGTGAACCGCCAACCTTGTGGTTAGAAGTCAAATGCCTTAGGCACTATGCCACCAGAGCTCCTTGACACATAGTATAAATAATAAATATTTGTTGAATTAGTTACTGAAAATGGGAAAAAATATATTTTGAAGTTAAAATAGAGATATCTCCTAGACCCCTATAGCTCTTGAAAGGAATTCCCTTAAAAATCTCCACAAAAGTCTTCATCTGCTTGATTTAATTAAACATACTCTTTCTCAAGCACCAACATTTAAAATATGTCCAGATATATTTTATAATACTGTTTCTTGATTGGTTTTATTTTCCAGCTTTTGTCTAATTCTTAGCATTACAACACCATTACTTTCCACTATGTTTTAATTGCAAATATACAGAAATTACTTCCATATATTGTGCATTAAAAGGGTTACTTTTGGCAAACCTGTAACTCTAATCAACATTTATTTATCACATTTCTGTTGGCAAAATGTGTTCTAACTAACTGCCTTACAAACTGCTTTTGAAATACAACCATTTTTAGTTCTGTGAGTTTCTTTGTTCAGCCTGTAGTTGTTCATGATTGTAAGTACTTTGGAGTTTGCCTCAAGAGTGGATGCTTTATCTTCCCAACCATTTCGTAAGCCCCCCCCCCAGGGCAAGGATTGTGTTTTTCTACTTTTGTTCGTCCCTTCATGTGCCTACTACTGATTGAACTCAATAACTACTTGTTGAATGAATGACTTTACCTAAGAGCAAAATACTACTTAAGATGGTAAGTCTAGAAGACAATGCATTATTATTTTTTTTTTTTTGCACACAATGAAATGTCATTCAATGGACTCTTTTGTATTTAGGGTCCCTATTGTTGAAAGTCGTAATAGAGACCACATTTTGTTTAGGCTTCCTAATCATTACTCCTCGTCAATAATGTTCACATGGAGTTTTTTAAAAATAGCAACCAAACTAAGGGGCAATGAATCATAGTTATCAAGGTATCAGGAGCATAGCGACCCCTCCTTGGGTTGCGGAGGCGATATCACTACGGAAGTAGATTGCCCCATATTCCTTCTGAGGAGTGGCTGGTGGGTTTGAACCACCAGCCTTCTGGTTAGCAGTCAGATGCCTTAGGTACTATACCGCCAGAGCTCCCAAAATATTTCATTGTTCATTAATTATGTTTTTTCTTTTCTCCTCCTCCTGTGAAGAATGTAATTTCCTTTTAAGAGATAGGATGCTTGTGCTTTTTGACTTTTCTCTGTTTATTTATTCATGATCATTTCCACATTTGGGAGTAAAGAATCAAGAAGGGAAAACTTGCATTTTTTATCAAGGAACAACAAGGAAATTTAGACTGTGTTTCATAGTGAACTGCTTTCTTCCTTCTGTGACAATGCATTAAAAATACTTAGGGTCATATTTCTTAACCTGACTGATTGTTACATGGGCAGTTTGTGATTATTGTTTAAAGTGCACATATGTACTTTATATACTCGAATGCATATAGGATATATTTTGCAATTTTAAAAACAAGATGATACTTTAAGGAAAAATCGAGTCCCAAATTAGAAGCAGCATTTTCACACTGATTCAAAATCAAGAACCAATTATAAACCATTTGTTCTTTAGTAATAATTAGCATTCAGAAAGGCATAAGAAGGGCATTTGAATGTGGTGTTTAAGAAATAGTTACTTTTGCATCAGAAAAGGATATCCTTTGGGAAATAAATTGGTGCTTTCAGAATTAAAAATCAAAACAAAACTTACCAGCAAAAGATGTTTTTAAAGATTGCTTCAAGGTCTGCCTGAAGATTTGTGTCACATGGTTCAGCATTGCCTTGGAATCTTTGAAGTATTATAAAATCGAAGCTGAGAGCACTCCAAAAAGTAAGACATGTAAACTGAGAAATCCTATTCAAAGTACCTAATAGTACAAGCTGATATTTACCATCAAAAGATTTGCTTTCCTCTTATAGTTTGTACATTTTATATAATTTTACCCTGTGTGAATGCACATTACAATATAATTGTGGAGTCTTTTGGTGTAGATACATTTATCAACAACAAGATTGTAAATTTTTTGAGGACAGAGATAATCTGTTATGTGTCTTTCATACTCCTTGCATAGCCTAGCTCTGTGTTAGTCACCTAATACTTTTGCTTGATTTGCAAATGCATACATGTCACATTCTGATAGCTTGTGACTCCTTTGTCTGATCCACTTTACACCCAAAAGAAGTGCTGGAGCATATAAAGATCACAGTCTCCTCTCTTATAATATATATGATCTGGAGGCATTTATCACTATTAATTGTGAGTTTTAGGATGTTTGTACAATTAAACTGATTGAAATATAAATTTGAAGCCATGTTGTGTTTTGAAGATCTTTTTTAAAAAGCAATTCTGAAAGTTTTCAGACATCCAGGTTAAGTTGACTCTTTGGTATTTTAACTCTAACCTTTAAAAAATAAATAAGTAAATAAAAGCTTATTCAGTTTACTGGAACTATAGGCTTACGCCTAAAATAAAAGCATGACCCAATGTTTGAGAAATGTTTCTTTAAATTTCTATAACTTGAAGTAGAAACGGATTTACTATACACAATCTTTGGGTGAATTGAAAGTCTAGTATGTTAAAATTTAATCATCATCTGTGATATATTTCTGTTACAAATTACTTTTAGCAACTGTATTGCAGTATATCTTTAACTTCTAGATGTCATCATTCAGCTTTTGCTAAGTGTTAGCTTTATGAGGTTTGTGCACGTGTGATTTATCTTTGTTTTAAAATTTCAAGTGCTCACCCACAGCACACCACATACTCATAAATAAAACTTGTTTCTTTAATTCCTCATGTCTCTTTACTACCTAGTAGGCTTGCCTTTTAAGCTTTACTATGCCAGAATACAATCAGTATTCGATGTTGACCAAAATACTGATCTCTAGTAACAGGAAAGATGTGGAAAGAATACTGTACCAGGACCTTAAAGAGGTGGATTCTAGTCCCATTTCTCCCATGTGATCTTATCCAGATCATTTAATCCTATTAATCTTTGTTTGCTCTTTTTTTAAAAAATGAGAGATTAGGGCCAAGTGATTTCTAATGTTTCTGAGATAGGGAGATGGAGGATGAATATATACCTTTAAGTTACTGTACATTCAGATGGTTCCTTATTTTCAACCATCTACAGAGAGAAAAAGGAGCTCTGGTAGCATAGTGCCTAAGGCACTTGAATGCTAACCAGAAAGCTGGCAGTTAAAACCCACCAGCCATTCCTCAGAAGGAAGGTTGAGCAATCTACTTCCATAGTGATACCACCTTGGAAACCCAAGGAAGGGTCACTATGAGTCAGGTCCGACTCGACAGCACACAACAACAACAACACAGAGAAAAAGGAATAATGGTAGTATAGTGGGTAAGACATTTGGTTTCTGAGGCGATATCTCTATGGAGGTAGATTGCCCAGTCTTCCTTCCAAGGAGTGGCTAATGGATTTGAACCACCAGCCTTCTGGTTAGTGGTCAAATGCCTTAGGCACTATGCCACCAGAGCTCCTATTTGTAGTAGGGAGTGGGCAAAATAAATAAAGGAATAAGAAAATATCAGGTAGTGAGAAATACTGTAAGGAGCCCTGGTGGCACAGTGGTTAAGTGCTTGACTGCTAACCAATAGGTTGGCAGTTCAAGATGCTCCATGGGACAAAGATGTGCAGTCTGCTTCCATAAAGATTTAAAGCCTTGGAATCCCTATCAGGAAGTTCTACTCTGTCCTGTGGGGTCGCTATGAGTTGGAATTGACTCCATGGCAACAAGCTTTGGTTAGATAAAAGCTGCTTAGACAATGATGGTAGTAGTGGAGGTAGAGATGAATCCACAAAGTTGGGATATCAACAGGACTTGATGAGGGATAGGAGCTCTGGTGGCATAGTGCCTAAGGCATTTGACTGCTAACCAGAAGGCTGGTGGTTCAAATCCAACAGCCACTCCTCGGAAGGAAGGTTGGGTAATCTACTTCTGCAGGGATACTACATACTGCCTTGGAAACCCAAGAAAGGGTCGCTATGAGTCAGGTCTGACAGAGTGGCACTGAGTTTTTTGAGTGATGAGGGATTGAATATAGGAACAGGGCAAAGATAACTCCTAGATGTTTGACATGAAAAGTTAGTGGAGTTATTACAAACTCTCTCTTTTTTTTAAACAGAAAATAGAATGCATTGAACATTAAACACTATAGGACTTCATTTCTTTCCCCATCTTTTAGTGCTTTTAGTGTAAATACATATGATTTTGTATAGCTGTAATCAATAAAGCAGAATGGTTAAACAGTTTGGTGTTACTTTTTCACTTAATGTTATTTTATACAAATAATTTTATGTATCAACATATAATTCACAGGCCTTGTAATTTTCAGCCTGACTCTATAATTCTTATACCTTCCCTTGTTATTATCCCTGCTATCACCTCAATCTTTTTAAACACTGCCAATTTAATTTTTTTTTATTGTGATTTGGGTGAAGATTTACAGAGCAAATTCACTTTCCATACAGCAGTTCACATATACTTTTGTCCCATGTTATTGACCACAGTTTACCACAATGCAACAGCTCCCCTCCCACTTCCTCCCCATAGTCACCTCTTCCCAGTG
>NW_006921923.1:3530194-3530618 GCF_000298275.1 Orycteropus afer afer
ATGGCTAATGATCATGAGCATTTGTTCATGTATTTGCTGGGTGCCTGAATATTCTCTTTGGTGAAGTATCTATTCATGTCTTCTGCCCATTTTTAAATTGGATTGTTAATCTTTTTGTTGTTGAGGTGTTGGAGTTTTCTATAAATTTTAGATATAATTCCCTTGTTAGTTATGTTGTTGCCCTATATTTTTCCCAGTCTGTAGGTTCTCTTTTTACTCTTTCAGAGAAGTCTTTGGAAGCACATAAAAATTTAATTTTTAGAAGTTCTCATTCATCTAGTTTATCTTCAGCATTTTGGGTTATACTTGATAGTCTATTTATGCCATAAATTAGGGCCCCTAAATTTGCCCCTGTTTTTTCCTTGAGTAACTTTATAGTTTTAGGTTTCACATTTAAGTCTTTGATCCATCTGGAGTTAGTTTT
>NW_006921923.1:3532252-3534994 GCF_000298275.1 Orycteropus afer afer
CCTGCTAACCAGACGGCTGGTGGTTCAAACCCACCAGCCACTCCTCAGAAGGAAGGTTGGGCAATCCTACTTCCGTAGTGATACTGCCTCGGAAGCCCAAGGAGGGGTCGCTATGAGTCGGGTTTGACTCGACGTCACATAACAACAACAACAATTTAATACCATCCAATTCTGGAGTGCATTTGGAGGTGGGTTGATGTATGGAGCACCTGAAATCTACTGAGAAAGTTTTGTCCTACTTACTTTGAAATATAGTATTAAGCCACTTTATAACTAATACAGTCATACATAATATGACTTAATTGATGATCATGGCTCTTTTTCATTTTTGTTTAGGGTTATAGGGCTCTGTTGCACAAAACCAGTACACATATGAAGATGGTTCATACCTTTATAATCCCCCCCTTATTATAGTGGTATTTGCATTCTTGCCTCTTAGACTCTCAGTTATCCTAGAACTTTTGTTTGGAAATAGTCGTTCAATATCTGATAGGTTCACACACAAAAATGACCTGTCTTCTACTGTTTTTATTTCTCAGTTGAACATAGAATGTTACACTGTTTGAAGTTTTTTTTTTTTAATTATTACTCAGAATACCCTTGAAATGTTTCTTTTGTTCTCCTTATGTATTATTTCCTCTCTGAAGATACCTGCTTTCATCCATCCTTCTCATTTACTTTGTCAAAAATCTATTTTGCCATTTAAAGTTAACTGGACTCATAGATGACAGTAAGGAAAACTCCAAAGGGCCATCAGGCTCTCCATAATTCTCTGTGATTGATAATCATGAAAAACATGGAGTGCCAATTTCTAGTGGAGGGACATACTGCATTTAAGATTGGAAGATTCGATCTTGAAAGGCTATCAGTTCTCCCCAAAGTTGTATATATTCAGTGAAATCCCAAAGAAAATTCTAAGAGGTTTGTGTGAAACTTGACAAGCTGATTCTAAAATTTATATGGAAATGCAAAGGTGAACAAGGTGGTGGGCATTGCTCCACAATATATGAAGACTTGTAAACCTATATTAGTTAAGCTTAGTTTTGATCCAGAAATAGGTAAGTAGACCAAAGGAATAAAACGAGTACCCAGAAACAGACTTATGCATATTTGACCACTTGATTTAAGACAAAGGTGGCATTGCGGTGCAGTGGGGAAATGGCTTACCTTCCCCCTCTCCCAATGAATTGTGCAGGCCAAATTAGCAGTATAAAAAGAAAAGTGAAATTTGATTCCTTTTTATACCATACATGAAAATTGGTTTCAGAAGGACTGTTGTTGTTGTTTTTGTTGTTATGTGCCGTCGAGTCAACCCCAACTCATAGCGACCCCTCCTTGGGGTTCCCGAGCCAGTATCACTACGGAAGTAGGATTGCCCAACCTTCCTTCCGAGGAGTGGCTGGTGGGTTTGAACCGCCAGCCATCTGGTTAGCAGGCAAGTGTCTTAGCCACTATGCTACCAGAGCTCCCAGAAGGACTGTAGAACATGTGAAAGGCAAAATAATAGAGCTTTTAGAAGATACAATAGAATATCTTTATAATTTTGGGATAGGGAAATATTTCTTAAACATGGTATGATAGGGTTCTCCAGAGAAACAGAACCAATAGAGAGAGTGTGTGTGTGTGTGTTGTTGTTGTTGTTGTTTTTAGGGGCCATCGAATTGGTTCCAATTCATAGTGAACCTGTGTACAACAGAATGAAACACTGGTCCTGCACCAGCCTCACAGTGGTTACTATGCTTAAGCCCATTGTTGCAGCCACTGTGTCAATCCATCTCATTGAGGATCTTCCTCTTTTTCTCTGACCCTCTCCTTTACTAAGCATGATATCATTCTCCAGGGCCTGGTCCCTCCTGACAACCTGACCAAAACATGAGAGACAAAGTCTGGCTATTTTCCCTTCTAAGGAGCATTCTGGCTGTACTTTTTCCGGGATAGGTTTGTTTCTTGTTCTACCAGTACATGGAGTTTTCAGTATTCTTCGCCAGCATGCAATTCAAAGGCATTAACTCTTCTTTGGTCTTCCTTATCCTTTCTTCAGCTTTCACATGCATATGAGGCAACTGAAAATACCATGGCTTAAGTCAGGTACACCGTAGTCTTCAAAGTGACATCTTTGCTTCTTAAAACTTTAAAAAGTTCTTTTATAGCATATTTTCCCAGTGCAATATGATATCTGATTTCTCGACTACTGCTTCCATGGGTGTTAATTGTGGATTCAAGTAAAATGAAATCCCTGACAAATTCAATCTTTTCTCCATTGATCATGATGTTGCTTATTGGTCTAGTTGTAAGGATTTTTATTTAAGATGTTGAAGTATAATCCATATTGAAGACTGTAGTCATTGATTTTCATCAGTAAGTGCTCCAAGTCATCTTCACTTTCATCAGCAAGGTTGTGTCATTTGCATATCACAGGTTCTTGAGCCTTCCACCAATCCTGATGTCTTGTTCTTCTTCATATAGTCCAGGTTCTTGGATTATTTCTTCAGCATACAGACTATATAAGTATGGTGAAAGGGAACTCTCAGCTGAACAATAGATAGGCCTATGATCCAAACAACTACACCAGGGAAATCCAATCCTTAGAACAATCAACCATGGGAGATGGAAGGGCAGCATTTCTACAGGGAGAAAGGTAGAGAGGCAGGAATTCATAGGCAAGAAGGACACAGGGAAAGGGAAACCACAGGGAGGAAATGTGAGGAGAGCTGTTACACTGTGGATTTTGTAATCAGTGTC
>NW_006921923.1:3535159-3538297 GCF_000298275.1 Orycteropus afer afer
TATCCCCTTGTTCTGTTCAATCAACTGCCTCTTGGTGTATGTACAGGTTCCTCATGAGTACAATTAAGTGTTCTGCTATTCACATTCTTCACAATTTATTCATAATTTGTTGTGATCCACGCAGTCAAATGTGCTTGCATAGTCAGTAAAACAAAAGTAAACATCTTTCTTGTATTCTTTGCTTTCAGCCAGGATCCGTGTGACATCAGCAATGTATCCCTTGTTCAGTGCCCTCTTCTGAATCTGGCTTGAATTTCTGGCAGTTCCCTACTGGTGTAATGCTGCAACAGTTTTTGAATTATCTTCAGCAAAAATTTACTTGCATGTGCACTTCTTGGTCACAGCCAGCTACCCAGAGGGACTGCGTAGTTGAACCTGTGGGTTTGGGACCATAGTCACAGGGGACATCAAGCTCAATTGGCATACCATACTACAGAAAACATTGTTCCACCTCCTACTTTGGCAAGTAGCAACTGGGATCTTAAAAGCCTGCAAGTAGGCATCTAGATGCAACGATGGGTCTCTCCTCATCCAGTATAAAGAAGAATGAAGAAAATCAAAGATTCATGGAAATAATTAGTCCTAGAGACTGATACACCATGTGACCCACAGCCTATACGACTGAGACCAGAAGAACTAGATGGTGCCTGGTTACTAATGTCAACCGCTTGGAAGGGGATCTATGTAGGAGACCCTGGATATAGAGAGAGAACAGTGTGGAACAAAACTCAAAAGTATTTGGAAAAAAAAGGGGGGGGACCAGGTTTGCTGGTCTGATAGAGCCTGGTGGAACCACTATGGCCCCTAGCTGCCCTTTGGGTCTAGAATTGAACCCACACCTGTGGCTTCCAGTCAAGCAAAAGGCAGGCATAGGAGTTGAACATTTACCTGAGGTAAATACACTCCTTGGAGAGAACAATCGTGAGAGCAAAAAGGGCTGTTTATGCACAGGGAGACAGCTCAGGGGCAGGAGTGCTTGGAGGGATGGGCACAGGGAAGAAGTGACTGTCAGGAGGAAGTGGGCGGGGAGCTGTTGCATTGTGGTGAATTGTGGTCAATGTCATGAGACTAAGTGTATGTGAACTGCTGTTTGGAAAGTGAATTTGCTCTGTAAATTTTCACCCAAATCACACACACACACACAAAACCTCAAGTGATTTACATTGATATTAAAGTATGAGAAGCACTAACAAAAAATTTACTTGCATGTGATATTAATGATATGGTTCAATAATTTCCACATTCTGTTGGATCACCTTTTTTTGCAACGGGCAATGGGCACCAATATGGATCTCTTCCAGTCAGTTTGCTAGGTAGCTGTCTTCCAAATTTCTTGGCATACTTGAATGAGTACCTCCAGTGCTGTATCCATTTATTGAAACATCTGGACTTCTGTCTTTTGCTAATTTCTTCAGTGCAGCTTAGACTTCTCCCTTCATTAGCACCAGTTCTTGATCATATACCGCCTCCTGAAATGGTTGAACGTTGACCAATTCTTCTTGGTACAGTGACTTTGTGTATTCCTTCCATCTTTATTTGATCTGTCCTACATCATTTAAAATTCTACCATAGAATCCTTCAATATTGCAACTAGAGGCTTGAGGTTTTTCTTCAGTTCTTTCAGCTTGAGAAATACTGAGCATGTTCTTCCCCTATGATTTTCCACTTCCAGGTCTTACATATTTCATTATAATATTTACTTTGTCCTCTCAGGCATCCATTTGAAATCTTTTGTTCAGCTCATTTATTTCGTCATTTCTTCCATTCCTTTTAGCTCTTCTCAATTTGAGAGCAAGTTTCAGAGTCTCTTCTGACATCCATTTTTGTCTTCTCTTCCTTTTCTATCTTTTTTAATGAGCTTTTGCTTTCTTCATGTATGATGTCCCTTGTGTCATCCCACAGGTCATCTGGTCTTTGGTTACTGGTGTTCAGTGTATCAAATCTGTTCTTCAGATGGTCTCCAAATTCAGGTGGGATATACTCAAGGTCATATTTTTGCTCTCATGGACTTGTTTTAATTTTCTTCAGCTTCTAATTAAACTTGCGTATGAGCAGTTGATCATCTGATCCACAGTCATTTCATGTAGCAGCATTATTTATAATATCCCTAAACTGGAAATAACCCAAATATTCATTAACAATGTTGTTGTTAGGTATCATCAAGTCAGCTTTGATTCGTAGCGACCCCATGTACAACAGAACAAAACACTGCCTAGTCCTGTGATAGCCTCACAATCCTTGCTACACCTGAGCCCCTCTTTGCAGGCCCTGTGTCAGTCCATCTCCTTGAGAATCTTCCCCCCTCTTGCTGACCCTCCACTGTTCATTAACAATAGAACAGATAAATAAATCATGGTATATTAATACAGTGGAATACTATATTGTAAGTGGTCCCTGGACTGGTAGCATCAACATCTGGGAGCTTGTTGGAAATGCAGATTTTTAGTGCTACAGTAGACTTGATGAATCAGAACCTCTGGGGATGAGACCCTGTGGTGTATTGAATTGCTTTATTATGCCCCTTCTAGCCATGGTCTAGGAGCTCTGGTAGCATAGTGCCTAAGGCACTTGACTGCTCACCAGAAGGCTGGCGGTTCAAACCCACCAGCCACTCCTCGGAAGGAAGGTTGGGCAATCCTACTTCCGTAGTGATACTGCCTCAGCAACCCAAGGAGTGGTCGCTATGAGTCGGGTCCCACTTGATGGCACATAACAACAACAACAACAAAGAGGGGATTGGTCAGTTTTACAATCCCATTAAGCTTAAAGAGAGCCAATCCCAGAAGTGGAGGGAGGGCAATTTGCTACCCTCAAAAAGAAGAGCCAGGAGTAGAGCGCATCCTTTGGACCTGGGTTCCCTGTGCTGAGAACCTCCTAGACCTAGGATACTGAGAAAGAGCTGTAATACTGGAGACTATGAGAAGTGGCAGCAGAGAAATAGTGGCAGCAGAACCAGGAGACAAATGTGAGATGGCTCTGTGGGCTTCCTGGCCCACAGTGTGAGGCAGCTACAGTGGGTGTACTGACTTATGGAGCAAGAGAGCTGGAGAACCTTTGGGTAGAAGACTTTCTGGTGGAGAATGGCCTCCAGTCCCTTCTCAGCAGGGCTAAAGATCTTTGTAATTCTTGGCTGAGCAG
>NW_006921923.1:3540622-3542267 GCF_000298275.1 Orycteropus afer afer
GCTTTTGAGTTATGGTGCTGGCGAAGAATGCTGAAAGTACCATGGACTGCTAAAAGAACTAACAGATCTGTCCTGGAGGAAGTGCACCTGAAATGCTCCTTGGAAGCGAGAATGGCCAGACTTTGTCTCACCTACTTTGGTCATGTTGTCAGAAGGGTCCATTCCCTGGAGAAGGATGTCATGCTTCGTAAGGTGGAGGGTCGACGAAAGAGGGGGAGACCTTCAATGGGATGGATTGACATGGTGGCTGCGATGATGGGCTCAAGTATAGCAGGGATGATGGAGCCGGCGTGGAATCGGGCAGTGTTTCGTTCTGCTGTGCATGGGATCGCTATGAGTCAGAAACGACTCGACGGCACCTAACATGGTATTTACCACACATAAAAGTCAGTATAATGGTTACCTCTAGGTGAGAAAGAATGTGGTAGAGATTTGGAAGGGAACCTGAGGGGGATTCTTGTGCTAGTGGCTAGTTTCTATTTCTTCACCTGAATATTGGTTACTTGAGTGTTGCTTTGTGATAATTCATTGAGCTCTACTTCCTGTTTTGTGTGCTTTTTCTGTATGCCTGATTCACTAGGAGCTCTGGTAGCATAGTGCCTAAGGAATGACTGCTAACCAGAAGTCTGGAGGTTCAAACCCCCCAGCCACTCCTCAGAAGGAAGGTTGGGTGATATACTTCTGTAGTGATACCGCCTTAGAAACCCAAGCAGGGGTTGCTATGAGTTGGGTCCGATTCAATGGCAATGAGTTTGGAGTTTTTGGTTTTGTTATATTTCACTACAAAATTTTTGTAAAAAGTTATTTGGACATTTTAAGTCATTTTGTGGGAAAATCCAAATGTTTTATCCTTTAGGACTTTCCTCTTAGAGAGTCGTCAGATTTCCTGAGGAAGAACTTTAAATCTCTTTCATGGGAAGCATAGACCTGGTTTCCAGTGTTCTGGAAAGTGAATGGAGAAAGAGTCCTTTCCATAGTGCTGGCTGACAAGTTAGATTTCCCAGGTTTAACTCTGTTACCATGTGTCCATTGACTTACCTGTTTTATCTCCTCATCTGTCACTCATTTTTCTGCCTGTGATTTTATATCTTTATAAAATGTCCATTATTGTTGCTTCAGTAAGGAGCTCTGGTGGCACAGTGCCTAAGGAATTTGACTGCTAACCAGAAGGTTGGCAGTTTAAACCCACCAGCCACTCTAGGGAAGCAAAATGGGGCAGTCTACTTCTGTATAGATTTACTGCCTTGGAAACCCTAGGGGGTAGCTATGAGTAGGAATTAACTCGATGGCAGTGTTTTTTTTTTGTTGTTGTTGTTGATGTTGTTTTTGCTTTAGTAGTGTTTTAGGAGGGAGCAAAAGTACATACATATATGCATTAAATTTGCCATCTTTGCTCAGAAAGGGCTCTATCCTTTTTAGGATGCTATTTTGCATGCTAGAAGATTTCCTAAGGAGATGTTCTTTTTATATGTGCACAACTTAAACATATTGTATGAGTAATACATCCCCATTGTGAAAAACATGTTGTTGTTGTTGTTATGTGCCGTTGAGTCAGACCCGACTCATAGCGACCCCTCCTTGGGTTTCCAAGGCAGTATCACTATGGAAGTAGATTGCCCAACCTTCCTTCCGAGGAACATAGATA
>NW_006921923.1:3542542-3544670 GCF_000298275.1 Orycteropus afer afer
CTCTAGCTTATGGCACGCTTCGACTCTGCATGTAGCTGAGTCGTCGTTTGGCAGCCTGCCATGCTGTGCTGATCTTGGGACTTTTAATGGACTTGAATTAATGGCATGCCATGTGGTTTGGAACATTGGGACTGTGCCTTGTTACTTGTCGACCTTGGGTTTGTTAGCCTCAGCAGCTAGCAGCTGAGTGAAGACAAGCCTCCAGCTTCAGTGGGCTGGGAGCAAGAGGCAGAGCTGAAACCCAAGGTTGAGGGCTTTCACCCAGCCCCTAGAGCCTGGCAGTTTGAGCTTGCTTAAAGCTTCCAAACTGTAAGAGAATAAACTCCTGTTTGTTAAAGCATCCCATTTGTGGTACATTCTTGTCAGAGCAGTACTAGGTAACCAAAACACCACAATTCTTTGTTTTCATTTAACTTGCTATCATTAATATTTTCTGTCATTAAAACTATCAGATGATTTTATTTTTTTAACAACTATATAATTATTTCATCAAATTTACTTGACCATGCTATTATTGGATATATAGGATCATCCCCCCAATTTTTCTTTCTAATGAGTAATGATGTAGTGAACACCTTCGTGATTAAATTTTGTCTGCATTGTTGATCATTCCCTTATATACATTTTAAGAATTATACTAAAGAGCACCAACCTTTTATCTGTTTTCTTCCCCAAAATGCAATATTTTATTCATTTTTAAAAAACAGAAGTAATAATGCTTATTGTAAAAATTTTTAGAAAGTAGAAGAAAGTAAAAGTTATTCACTGTTTTGACATTTTAGTATATGCACACATACAAATATAGGCTATGGGATAAATATTTTCTTATAACCTGCACTTCTTGCTTAACAATCTGGTAAAGACATCTATATACACTGTCCAATAGAACTTTCTTTGCTGATAGAAATATTCTATAGCTGTATTGTCCAATACAGTATCCACTAACTGCACATGGCTACTGGGTACTTGATATGTGGCTAGTGTGATTACAAAATTGAATTTTCAGTTTTATTTAATTTTAACTAATTTAAATTTAGTTAGCCACATTTGGTCAGTGGCTACTATATTGGACAAGATGGGCATATAAGATCTACATACTGTTCGTAGAGCACTTCATTGTATAGATGCCCCATAACTTGTTTAGCTAATACCTAGCTGGTAGATATAAGTTGCTTGCCATTTTTGCTATTATAAAAAACACTTCAATGAATACTGCAAAGAAAAGAATGTATTGGAAGAATACTGGGGTAGTTCAGTTTTATTGTTTATACTGTTGTGCTAGTGCTACACGTAAGGTGTTTATTCTCATAATTCAGTTATGAAGGTATCTTGCTGTACGTAGATAAATGTTTGCATAACTATAACATTCTGAGTCGGAAGGAAGACGTGGCAATCTACTTCCGTAGTGATACTGCCTAGGAAACCCGAGGAGGGGTTGCTATGAGTCAGGTCCGACTTGAGGGCACATAACAGCAACAACAACATTCTGAGTATTTCCTTGGAAGTGTTTATTTATTATTGTTCATAAATATTTTCTGACATAAATTCCCTAACAAGTCTGCATATAATATTTTCATTCTATACTGATTGTAAAACACCATTTAATATTTTTGATGGTAACGAACAGATTATTTAGGAAATTATTCAGCCTTAGTATGTTAGTGAAATTCTCAGGCAACCAAATTGATGTGGCATACACATAAATTTTTTCCTTTGAAGGCTAGCTGTTTTTTTTTCTTTTTTACAAAATTTTAAAATTAGCATATATATAAAGGAGTGTAAGGAAATATATAGGTACAGTTGAAGGAAAAGGTAAAACTCAAAACCCATATACCTACCACCTGTGTAAAAATTAGAATATTACTATACTCTGTAAGCCCTATACATAACCGTTTATTTTCATAACTCCCTTCCATTCCCTAACAGGCAAACACTATCTTGAATTTTGTGTTAATCACTCATTGTTTTCTTTAAAGTTTTTAACACTTAAATACGTATTTGTAAATAATGCATAATTTAGTTTTGCCTATTTTTGAACTTTGTTATTGTTATGTGCCGTGGAGTCGGACCCAACTCATAGCGACCCCTCCTTGGGTTTCTGAGGCAGTATCACTACGGAAGTAGATTG
>NW_006921923.1:3544770-3547361 GCF_000298275.1 Orycteropus afer afer
AACTCATAGCGACCCCTCCTTGGGTTTCTGAGGCAGTATCACTACGGAAGTAGATTGCCCCATCTTCCTTCCGAGGAGGCTGGTGGGTTTGAACCACCAGCCTTGTGGTTAGCAGTCAAGTGCCTTAGGCACTACGCTACCAGAGCTCCTTTTTGAACTTTATATACATGAAATAATATGTAGGTATTCTTTGGAGTCTGGCTGCTTTTACTCAAATTATGTTTGCTTATTGAAGATGTTGCTTTATATTGAGGGATAATTTACATAAAGTGCATAAAGTACATTAATCTTAATTGTATATCTCAATGATTTGTTCTTTATCCATACAGCCATCACCCTGATAAAGAATATTTTTAACACCCTGTAAGATTCTTTGTGAACTTTCCCATCTATAACCCCCTCAGAAGAAGCTACTATTCTGATTTCTATAATTGATAGCTAGCACTGACTGTTTTTAGTTCATATGAATCCAGTCATACAGTATGTGTTCTTTCAAAGTCAGACTTCTTTTGCTTATCATTATGTCTGTGAGATTCATCCATGCTCCATGCTATTATGTTACCATTAGTGTGTCCTTTAAAAAAAAAAATTAGTGCTGAGCAGGAGCTCTGGTGGCGTAGTGCCTAAGGCATTTGACCTCTAACCAGAAGGGTGGCAGTTCAAACCCACCAGCCACTCCTGGGAAGGAAGTTGGGCAATCTACTTCCATAGTGATACCACCTTTGAAACCCAGGGAAAGGTCGCTATGAGTCAGATCCAACTCCACAGGAGTGAGTTTGGGTTTTGGTTTAGTATTGCATTGGAGTGGTGGGGGTTCAGTGGTAAAATTCTTGCCTTTCATGAGTGAGACCCAGGTTCAGTTTCCAGCCAGTGCATCTCATGTGCAGCCACCATTTGTCTGTCAGTGAAGGTTTCAGAGTTGCCATGATGCTGAACATGTTTCAGCAGATCTTCCAGGCTAAGACTGAGTAGGAAGAAAAGCCTGGCAATCTTCTGAAACCAGCCAATGAAAATCCTGTGGATCACAATGGTCTAATCTACAACTGATGATGGGGATGGCACAGGACTGGGCAGGGTTTCGTTCTGGTGTGCATGGGTGTTCGGAGTGCCAAGTGGGGGGCCTATGCCACAGCAGCTGACAAGAACAACAGTATTGCATTGTATGACTATACCACAAGTTGTTTATCAATTCTATCGATGATGGGCATTTGGAATGGTTTCAATTTTTCACTATTATAAAGTTGTTATGAGCACCCTTGGATGTTTCCTTTTGTGGATATGTACATTAATTTCTTTTGGATATATGCCCAGAAGTGAAATTGCTAGATCATAGGCTGGATACATGATTGTTGTGTGCCTCCCATAGCAACCCTGTAGGGTAACCCTGTAGGACAGAGTTGAAACTCCATAGGCTTTTCAAGGCTGTAAATCTTTAGGGAAGCAGACTGCCTCATCTTTTTCCCACAGACTGACTGGTGGGTTCAAACTGCTCTATGCTTTAGCCACAGTCCCGCCAGAGCTCCTTAGATACATGGTTAACCCACTGCCACTGAGTAGATTCCAACTCATAGTCCATTGGGTTTCCAAGGCTGTAAATCTTTACGGAAGTAGATTGCCTCATCTTCCTCTCAGGGAGCAGCAGCTGGCTGGTGGGTTTTAACCTCCAGCCTTCTGGTCAGTAGTCAAATGCCTTAGGCACTACGCCACCAGTGCTCCAGGCAGTCTCTGGGTTACAAACTTCCACTAACAGATAAACTCCTACTAGCCCTTTAATGTTATGTAAATTTGCCCTCACTTTGAAATGATTGAACCAACCCCTACTTGGAACAAATTCTTCATCACAATCACCTTTATTTACTGCATGTGAAGCTTTTAAAGCATTGAAAAGGCTCCAAGCATTTTCTTGTACTAAAGTAAGGATAAATAAGAAGTGTATGCACCTGGTCCAACTTACCTACAATTTTTTTTTTTAATTGTGGTTTAGGTGGTTTACAGAGCACATTGCTTTCCATTCAACCATTCATTCACATTTGACATTCATTGCAATCCCCACAACGTAACAGCACTCTTCCCACTTCCTCCCTGTGTGTACTGTTTTTCTTCGTCCTTTTTTCCTGTTCATTCCTGTGTTCTGAGCTGTATCCCTGGGCAAATGTTGCCCTTTTGATCTCTTATGGTTTGATTGTTTTAAGGAGTGCGTACATCCCTGGTATTATGGTTCACCATATAGGCCTATCTATTGTCTCTTATCTACAAATTCGTAAAGACACAGTTAGGAACATAGCTCCTGGGTATTGCCTGTACTCCCAAACCATTTTCCAAAGTGAATGTACCAGTTCTCACTTTCATGACAGCGTGAGAATTCCATCTCTTCCATATCTTTTCCAATAGTTAGAACCTTCAGTATTTATAACTAGAGCCAGTCTGGTGGGTGGTATCACATTGTAGTTTTAAATTCCATTTATCTGATGATTAATGATGATGAGCACCTTTTCATATGCTAATTAGTCATTTATGTATCCCCTTTTGTGAAGTGTCTGTTCAAATCTGTTTTTAATTTTTTTATTGTTTTCTTTATCTTATTAATTTTT
>NW_006921923.1:3547461-3551951 GCF_000298275.1 Orycteropus afer afer
GAGGCAGTATCACTACGGAAGTAGATTGCCCAACCTTCCTTCTAAGGAGTGGCTGGTGGGTTTGAACTGCCAGCTTTCTGGTTAGCAGTCAAGTGCCTTAGGCACTACACTATACATTGCAAGTACATTTTTTAATCCTCTAGATTGCTTTTTCATTTTTTTATGATGTATTTAACAGCTTTACTGAGATACACAGAACCTGTGTTAAGGTAGAAACCTGTCAGAGAATGAAAATGAAACTATTTTGAGTCCTAGAAAAGAGATAAGACTGTGCTCTGTCAAAGGCAGGAAACTTGAGAGACTGGGAAAAACAAGGCAGTCCCATTGAATTTTGGCTCTTGCAAATTTCACTGTAATTCACATATCGTACGATTTACACAGTTAAAGTGTGCAATTCTTTGGCTTCTACAGTATTCACAGAAGTGTGCAACTATCAGCACAATACATTTTAGAACATTTTCATCACTCCAACAAGAAACCTTGTGTCTGTTAGCAGCCACCTTCTATTCTCCCTTAAGACCCCTGCACTTTTTATATAAAAGTCCCTGGAATCATGGAATATGTGATCTTTGTGTCAGACTTATTTGCCCTATCATAATGTTTTCAAGGTTCATTTGTGCTGTAGCATTTGTCAACACTTCATTTCTTTTTGTGGCTGAATAATTAATACTCTGGTGGTGTAGTGCCTAAGGCACTTGACTGCTAACCAGAAGGTTGGCAATTCAAGGTCACCAGCCACTCCTAGGAAGGAAGGTTGGGCAGTCTACTTCCTTGGTGATACCACTTCGGAAACCCAAGGAGGGGTCGCTAGGAGTCAGATCCGACTCGATGGCAATGTGTTGCATTTGCGTTGTTGCCGTTGAATGGATATATACCAGATCTTGTTATTCATTCAAGATATTTGGGTTGTTTGCCCTTTTTGTCTGTTTTGACTAATACTGCTATGAACAGTTGTGTAAAAGTATTTGTTTAAACATATGTTTTCATTTATTTTCTATATCTGGTAGTGGGATTGTTGGTCACTGGTAACTCTAGAAGTCTCTGGGTGGTGAAAATGGTTAATATGCTTGGCTAGTAAAGGAAAGGCTGGAGGTTTGAGTCTACCCAGAGGCACCTCAGAAGAAAGGTGTGGTGATCTACTTTTATAAAATTCAGCCATTGAAAACCTTGTGGAGCACAGTTCTTGTATAATATACATAGGTTCATCGTGAGTTGGAATCAACTTTATGGCAACTAATAATAGTGGTATGATAACTCCTTTTGAAGAACTGCCGGGTTATTTTCCAAAGTGGCTGTATCATTTTACATTCCCACCAGCAGTGTATAAGGGTACCAGTTTTTCTATAGCCTCATCAACACTTGTTATTATTGTCTTTTTGATTATAGACATCTCAATGAGTGTGAAGTGGTATCTCATCGTGATTTTAATTTGCATTTCTCTGATGATTAATGATGTTTTGCTTATTTGTCATTTGTGTATTTTCTTTGAAGAAAAAAATTCTATCCCAATCTTTTGCTCATTAACTTTTAATCTCTGTCTTTACCAAAATTTCTACAGGCTTACTTTCAGTTTACTAATTCTTCAGTTGTGTTATTTTGTTGTTTGATTGTTGAATAGTAAGAATTGTTTCTATATTCTGGATAGAAGTCAGTAGTTACATGATATGTAGGTATTTTCTCCTTTTTGGTAAGCTGTTTTTTCAGTTTCTTTATGGGTCCTTTGATGCACAAAGGTTTCTAAGTTTGAAGATGGTAACAATGTATTTTGAAAAGCAGCATTTTTAAAATTTCAGTGAAGTTCAGTTTGTTGTGTTTTTAATTATTAGTGCCTCTTGTGTTCTGTTTAAGAAATCTTTGGCCATGCAAAGGTTATGAAATTATTCCCTTATGTTTTTTTCCAGAAGCTTTTCTTATTTTACTTTTATATTTAGAAATATGATCCTTCTTGAATTGAGTTTTCTTTAACATATAAGGTAGTCATCAAAGTAGTCTATTTTTAAACTCTATTTT
Organism: Orycteropus afer afer; assembly: GCF_000298275.1. Classification (NCBI taxonomy): domain Eukaryota; kingdom Metazoa; phylum Chordata; class Mammalia; order Tubulidentata; family Orycteropodidae; genus Orycteropus; species Orycteropus afer. The sequence goes on from NW_006921923.1 coordinate 3,549,472, forward strand.
CCTCCCTTGATCTATTAGTCTATCTTTGTGCAAATACTACAATATCTTAATTATTGTAGCTTTATAGTGGGTCTTTTGCCACTTCTCTGTCAGTGTGTTGCACAGTAGTGGCTTGTCGGTTGCTGTGATGCTGGAAATTATTTCAAATACAGGTATTTCAAATGCCAGTAGGGTCACCCATGGTGGAACTGGATTTAGCAGAGCTTCTAGACAAAGACACACTAGGAAGAAAGGCCTGGCAATCTACTTCTGAAAATTAGCCCATGGAAACCTTATAGATCACAATGCTACATTATCTGACTCAGTTGGTTTGGACATATCCTCAGGAGGGATCAATTACTGAAGGAGGACATTATGTTTGGTGAAGCAGAGGGCCAGAGACATTTGGTGAAATGGATTGACATAATGGCTCTAACTGTGGGCTCGAATATGCCAGTGATCCTGCGGATGATGTAGGACTGGGCAACATTTTGTTCTGTTGTAGACAGGGTCACCATGTATTGGATTTGATGTGATGGCAGCTATCTATCTGTCTACCTGTCCACCTGTCTGTCAGTCCATATACCTATTGCTAAGTTCTGAAACCTAGTAGTCTAAGTCTTCCAACCATGTTCTTATTCTTCTACAAGATGATCTTGGTTATACTAGATCTTTTGCATTTGTACACAGTTTTAGAATTAGCTTATCAATTTTTTTAAAAAAAATACTTTCTGGGAGTTTGGTTTGGATTATAAGGTTGGTCAATCTACTTTCGTAGCAATACCACCTTGGAAACCCAAGGAGGGGTCACTATGAGTTGAAATCAGCTCGATAGCAGTGAGGTTTTTTTTTTAATAGTTGAATTTGAAGAGAACTAATATCAATACTTAGTCTTCCAATCCATGAACATAATATATCTCTTAATTTATTTATGTCTGCTTTTAACAGTTGTTGTTCTTGTTGTTGTTATGTGCCGTCAAGACGGACCCTGCTCATAGTGACCCCTCCTTGGGTTTATGAGGCGGTATCACTACGGAAGTAGATTGCTCAACCTTCCTGCTGAGGAGTGGCTGGTGCGTTTGAACCACCAGCCTTCTGGTTAGCAGTCAAGTGCCTTAGGCACTATGCTACCAGAGTATTTTGTCATTTTCGTTCTAGAGGTCTTATGTATCTTTCTTTAAATTTAGTCCTAAGTATTTGAAACTTCAAATATTTATATATATATTAGAAGTGGTTTTTTTTTCCTTTTTCATTTTCCAATTGTTTGTTTCTGGTGTATACAAATACAGCTGATTTTTGGAGACTTGATTTTTTGTTCATCTACCTTGGTGGCTTAGTGCTTAAGGCATTTGAATGCTAACCAGAAGGTTGGTGGTTCAAACTCACCAGCTGGTCTGCAGAAGGAAGATGGGGCAATCTACTTCTGTAAAGATTTGCTGTCTTGGAAATGTAATGGAGGTTGCTATGAGTAGGAATGGGTTAGATGGCAGTGAGTTTGGTTTGGTTTTGGTACTTCCTTAAACTATATTATGTATTCTAATGCTTTATTTATAGTTGCTTTAGGATATTCTTGGTACATTCTATAATTTGTGAATAATGACAGCATTGTACCTTCCTTTCCAATCCTTATGTCTTTTATTTTCTTTTTTCAGTGTTTGTCTTATTGTGCTTGTTCGTTGTGTTAGTATGACAACAAATAGAAGTAGTAATAGTGAGCATTCTTGTCTTGTTCATGATCATAAAGAGAATGCCTTCAATTGTTTATTATTATTGTCCCTGCATAAGAATATCATGCTTGGTAAAGTAGAGGGTCAGTCAAAAAGGGGTAGATCATCTACAAGATGGATTGACACAGTCACTGCAACAGTGGGCTCAAGCATAGCAATTATTGTGAGGATGTTCTGTTGTACATATAATTAATTATATGTTGTACATATAATCACTATGAATTGGAACCAACTTGACAGCACCTAACAACAACAACAATCCTTGTTTCCTTGTCTGTGGTATCTATAGTTCCAAAACAACAACAACAAAAAAAAAACCACCCCAAACTCAATGCCATTGAGTCAATTCAACTCATAGTGACCTCTCCTTGGGTTTCCGAGGTGGTATTTCTGTGGAAGTAGATTGCCCAATCCTCCTTCTGAGGAGTGACTGGTAGGTTTGAACTACCAGTCTTCTGGTTAACAGTCAAATGCCTTAGGCACTATGCCACCAGAGCTCCTATATAAGTAAATTTACATATATTCGTGTATATCCGCATTTTTTTTTAGTAATATGGTGCATGATCCTCCCGAGGAGGATTGGGCAATCTACTTCTGTAGAGAAACCACCTGGGAAACCCAAGAAGGGTTCACTATGAGTTGAATCAACTCAACAGAAGTGAGTTTGGATTTTTTTTTTTTTTTAATACAGATGCCACAGACAGTGAAACTAGGATTGTTGTTGTGATTGTTGTTATTAGGTGCTGTCTATATTTAAAAACAAAAACTACCAAA
>NW_006921923.1:3552784-3555581 GCF_000298275.1 Orycteropus afer afer
TACCAGTGATACAAAATACCCACAATCCTTACAGAAACAACAGAAGACAGACATAGAGTGATCCCTCACAGACAGCCAGACACTGGGAGGGAGATGCAACCAATCTACCGACTCAGGCCGTAGTGTTGTGGGACATCAGGCTCAATTTGCACAATAAAGTACATAAAAATCTTGTTCCACTACCTAAGTTGGTGAGTAGCCACTAGGGTCTTCAAAGCTTTCAAGTGACCATCTAAGATGCAGCTAATGGTCTCCTATCATGGGAAGTGAAGAAGAATGTAAAAAAACAAGGGCTTTGGAAGCAATCAGCCCTAGGACACAATGGCCTTCGAGACCAAAAGAACTAGATGGTGCCTGGCTACCAATGCCAACCACTCAGGAATTGATCAAATCTGGAGATCCTGGATAGAGTGGGAGGAAAAATATGGAACAAAATCCAAAAAACCAATAATGACCAGAATTACTGGTCAGATGGAGCCTGGTGAGACACCCCCCCCAACGCTATGGCCCTGGGCCTGGAATAAAACTCACTCCCAGGGGCTGGCTCTCAGCCCAATAGTAAACAAGATGTACATGCAGACCACTCAACCCAGGGTGACACAGCCACATACTCTATGGAAATGCATCCCTTGAAGCAATTGACCACAGGGGACCAGAGGGGCAACATTTGCAGGGAAGAAATGCAGGACACACAGGAGTACATAACTATGAGGGGCATGGGGTGGGGCAGGGTTACTGGGCAGGGAGGGCAGGAGACTGGGTTAGGGGTGGGGGTGGTAAATGGCGAGTGAAACTAAATGTACACGTAATGTTGAATGTAAAACAAACTCTGTTCTGTAAACTTGCACTTAAAGCACAATAATTTTTTTTTTAAATAATATGTATTCTTCATCAGTTGGAATAAGTGTTCTCTCTGCAAATCTATTTAAACTTTGATTTGTGGTGTTAAGCTCTTCTCTTTTCTTACCAGTATTGTTTTCTTGATGTATTAATTATTGATAGAGGTGTGTTAAAATATCTTCTTCTTGTTGTTGTTAGGTGCTGTCAAGTCAGCTCCAACTCATAGTGACCCTATGTACAGCAGAATGATATACTGCCAGGTCGTGTGCCATCTCACAATCCTTGCTACGCTTGAGCCCATCATTGTAGCCACTGTTGTCGATCCATCTCATTGACGTTCTCCCCCTTTTTTGCTGACCCTCTACTTTACCACAAATGATATCCTTCTCCACGAACTGGTCCTTTTTGACATGAGCAAAGTAGGTGAAATGAAGTCTGGCCATTTTTGCTTCTAAGGAGCTTTCTGGGCTGCACTTCTTCCAGAATAGATTTGTTAGTTCTTCTGGCACTCCATGGTACTTTCAGTATTCTTTGCCAGCACCACAGGTCAAAGACAACAACTCATCTTCAGTTTTCCTTATTCATTGTCCAGATTTCATAGGCATGTTGTTGTTGTTGTTGTTGTTGTTATGTGCCGTTGAGTCGGACCCAACTCATAGCGACCCCTCCTTGGGTTTCTGAGGCAGTATCACTACGGAAGTAGATTGCCCCATCTTCCTTCTGAGGAGTGGCTGGCAGGTTTGAACCGCCAACCTTCTGATTAGCAGTCAAGTTCATTAGGCACTATGCTACCAGAGCTCCCTTCACATGCATATGAGTTGATTAAAAATACCATGCCTTAGATCAGGCGCACCTTAGTCTTCAGTTACATCTTTGCTTCTTAACACTTTAAGGAGGTATTTTGGAGCAGATTTTCCCAGTACAATACAATGTCTTATTTCTTGACTGCTGCTTCCATGGGTATTGATTGTGGATCAAATAAAATGAAATCCCCCAAAACGTCAATCTTTTCTCCATTTATTGTGATGTTTATTTGTCCAGTTGTGAGGATTTTCTGGAATTCACATTCTTTGCAATGTTATCCATAATTTGTTATGAGCACATAGTCAATAAAACACAGGTGAACATCTTTCTGGTATTCTTTGCTTTCAGCCAAGATCCATCTGACATCAGCAATGATATCCCTAATTCTACATCCTCTTCTGAATCCAGCTTGCATTTCTGGAAATTCCATGTCAATATACTATTGCAACTGTTTTTGAAATACGTTCAGCAAAATTTTAATTGCATGTGATATTAGTGAAATTTTTTTCTATTTTCCACAGTCTGTTGGATCACCATTTTTTGGAATGGGTATAATGTCTTTGAAATAACTTGGCATAAATTAGTAAGTGTCTCCAGTGGTGTGTCTGTTTGTTGAAATGTGTGAATGGGTATTCTGTCAATTCCTGGAGCCTTGTTTTTCACCAAGTCTTTCAGTGCAGCTTGGACTTCTTCCTTCAGTACCATTGGTTCTTGATCACATGCCACCTCCTAAAATAGTTGAATATCAACCAGTTCTATTTGATACAGTGATTCTCTGTATGCCTTCCATCTTCTTTTGATGCGTCCTGCATCATTCAATTTTTTCACCATAGAATCCTCCAATATTGCAAGTTGAAGGTTGAATTTTTTCTTCAGTTCTTTCAGCTTGAGAAATGCTGAACATGTTCTTCACTTTTGGCTTTCTAACTAGAGGTCTTTGCACATTTTATTACAAGGCTTTATTTTGTTTTCTCGAGCTGGCCTTTGAAATCTTCTGTTCAGCTTTTTTATTTCATCATTTCTTCCATTTGCTTTAGCTGCTCTGCATTCAAGAGCCAGTTTCAGAGTCTCTTCTGACATCTGTTTTGGTCTTTTCTTCTTTTCCTGTCTTTCTAATGACCTTTTACTTTCTTTATTTGTGATGTTCTTGATG
>NW_006921923.1:3557511-3558457 GCF_000298275.1 Orycteropus afer afer
CGTGGAACAAAATAAAAAAACTCAATAATGACCAGAATTACTGGTCAGATGAAATCTGGTAGGACTCATTAAATGCCTGGAATAAAACTCACCCTTGGGGCAGGCTCTCAGCCCAATAGTTATCAAGATGTACATGCAGACCACCTAACCCAGGATGCTGCACCCACACACTCAATGGTAATACATCCCTTAGAGCAATAGACCATGGGACACCAGAGGACCAACATTCAATCTGAGGAGATGCAGGACAAACAGGAGTGCATAATTATGAGGGGCACAGGGGGAGGGTTGCAGGATAGGGAGGGGAGGAGGCTGGGTTGGGCATGGTGAATGGGGAATGAAACTAAATGTACGCATGACATTGAATGTAAAAATAATAATTAAAAAATAATTGGAATATGGAATGTATGAAGTATGAATTTAGGAAAATTGGAAGTTATAAAAAATGAAATGTAATGCATAAAGATCGATATCCTAGGCATTAGTGAGCTGAAATTGACTGGTATTGGCCATTTTGAATCAGACAATCATATAGTCTACTGTGACACATTCAAGAGGAATGGTGTTGCATTCATCATCAAAAAGAATATTTCAAGCTATATCCTGAAGTATAATGCTGTCAGTGATGGGATAATATCCATACAAAAGTTTATACTACTGCTATTCAAATTTACACACCATCCACTAAAGCCAAAGATGAATAAATTGAAAAAAAATTTTTTTTTTACCAATTTCTGCAGTCTGAAATTGACCAAACATGCAATCAATATGTATTGACAATTATTGGTGATTGGTATGCAAATGTTGGAAATGAAGAAATTCGACTCATGAATCAAAACCAACTCAATGGCAGTGAGTTTTTTTTTTTAATATTCGAATTTGAAGAGAACTAATATCCCACCTCTGGTGGTGTAGTGCCTAAGGCATTTGACTGCTAACCAGAAGG
>NW_006921923.1:3558957-3562164 GCF_000298275.1 Orycteropus afer afer
TAGAATTTTGCAAGACCAATGACTTGTTCATTGCAAATACCTTTTTTCAACAGCATAAACAGTGATTATACACGTAGACCCCTCCAGATGGAATTCACAGGACTCAAATTGACTACATCTGTGGAAAGAGATGATGGAGAAGGGCAATAATTTTTGTTTTGAATCATGCCCCATCAACATATGAAGGCCCCAAAAGCTTTACTACATGTCATTAAGGTCAACTCTACATTGAGGTGGCAGCTCTTTCCCAGATGTATTTTGAGTGCCTTCCAACCTGAGGGGCTCATCTTCTGGCACTGTATGGGATAATGTTTCACTGCTATTCGTAAGGTTTTCAGTGGTCAATTTTTTTCAGAAGTGGACAGCCGCGACCTTTGTCCTAGTCTGGAAGCTGTGCTGAAACCTGTCCCCCATGAGTGACCCTGATGGTATTTGAAATACCAGTGGCATTGCTTCCTAGGATCATATAAGCCATAATAGCATGACAAACTGACAGATTAGTGGTGGCAATTTATGATTATTTGGTTTGGTTATTCAGTATTTATTTTTTCCATAATCATATTTAAGTTACACATTTGGGTAGGAATACCACAGAAATGATTCTGTGTGCTTCTCAGGCATCATATGAGGATTCACTGATGTTGATTTGTCCCTTTCTGATGATAATAATTTTGATGACTCATTTCAGTTAGAATTCACCAGGTTTTTCCATTGTAAAGTTACAATTTTTCAATTTGTAAGTAATAAATATCCTATGGGGAGTTATTTTGAGATGATGTGAGCAGCTTGTTACTCCTAAAGTGTTCACCCATTTGTTTAGTAGCTCTTAGGGATTATTACCTGAATCAGTCATTATTATGATGGTTGCCAAATAGTGGATTTTATAATTCCATCCTTCCTTTTACATTTATTAGTTGTCATTTTACTGTAAAGATACTTCCTTTCTTTCTTTACTAACTTATAGTAGTAAGGATTTGTAGATTGTTATTTTTTTTGGTAGGTTATCAATTTCCTTCATTATTTTGATACTCAAATAATCTCAGATTTGACCAGTTAAAGCCTTATCAAACTGGCACCTCTGCCATTTATGCATGTGCACGTGATTCTTTGAGGACTTCCTTATTTTCTGGCTCTACAGGATATTCCAGACTCATCTTTTAATTTCTTAGCTCTAGCCCTAGAATGTGCCAACTCTTCAAGTTGTCTAGAGTTCTACATGTGTCCACTGCTACTGAAGTGTCATTACTTCTCATCCTCTCAGTGCATAGGGTTAGCAAATGCAACACTTGCTTTCTACCCCCACAAACATACTCCATATCTATATCTACATTTATTTACATATATAAAATGTCAATTAATTATAATTTATAGTATCATTATAAAAACGATGAGTTCACACCAGTATATCCCATTCCAGTCCAATACCACGGGGTTAATTCTAGCCTTTCCCCTTTCCATAGTTATAACTCCCTTTTTTAACAGTGATACACAAGGCTCCATTATCCACAATATATTTCCTTATTTGCTCAATCCTAGAATACACAGAAAGTAGCTTCACAATTGCTAACTGTGGAAAACAAAACTATATCTCCCAATTAATTTGCAAAGGGTTATATCAATCTTTGACCCTTACTAGACCTTTTAGTTCATATACTGTAAATTATTGATGCATTTAGATTTTTTTAAGTATATTATTTAAAAACAATGTTTTTGCTGCATCTGTATTTCTGTTTCTTGTTCTTTATCTCTTTTTTAAGGCGTCCTAGTGACACAGTGGTTGAGACATTCGGTGGCTAACCAAAGGCTAGGCAGTTCGAACCAACAGCCGCTTCCTGGGAGAAAGATGAGGCAGTGTACTCCACCCTGTGGAGCAGTTCTATACTCTGTCTTGTAGGGTCAGTATGAGTTGGAATCGCCTTGATGACTGGGTGGATTTTATCTTTTTTCAAGATTTATTGATTATTGTTCTCATTTTATTATTTTTTTCTTTTACGTACTTGGAAGTAATACTCTATTCTTATTTTTATAGTTGTTCTAGATATTTTAACATGCATTCTTTAACTTATCAATATGTTACACAACTCTAGAACAATGTCTAGAAGACTTCAATTCCAATCACTCTGTACTGACATAGGCTATATTTGTTGTAAATTTTGATTCTATTGTTATTACTGTTTGTATTGTTAATATACCCACATATTTACCACTTTCTTTGCTCTTTCATGCATCTCAGACCTTCTATCTGGCATCCTTTCTCCCCTGCCTAAATTGTATCCTTTAGAATTTTCTTAAGCAATGAACTCCTGCTTATAAACCATTTTTTGTTTTTCTGAACAATAGTCAGTCTGTTTTCATTTTTGAAAAGTATTTTTTAGGGTGTAAAATTCTAGATTAACAGTTTGTTTTTGTTTTTATTTTTTCCCCTCTCTCTCAGCACATGGATATTTTATTCAATTCTTTTCTGATTTTAATTGTTGGTACTGAGAATTCAGCTATCAGTCTTTCATGCCTTTGAAGGTAATTTGAGTTTCGTAACAGCTTTTACAATCTCTTTTTCTTTGACATTTTGAAGATTCATTTTGAAGATTCACTATGCTATATGAAGGTCTGAATTTCCTTTTATTCATTTTGTTTGCCTGTTCCTTATGTTTCTTAAATCTGTGGATTGGTAACTTTTAGCAGTTTTAGAATGTTCTCTGCCATTATTCAAGTGTTACTTCTGACCTGCTCTTTCCTCTCCCATTTAACTGCATTAGACATATCTTCAAAGTCTCTTACTCTCTATTTTATATCTCTTTCTTTTTATGGATAGAATTTTGGAAAATTTCTTCAATTGTCTAATCCAGTTCATTAATTATGTCTTCAGCTATGTCTAATTTTCTGTTAAATCTGTCCATTTGGGTTTATAATTTCACTTATTATATAATTTATTTCTTGGAGTTCTATTTGATTAGTTCTTAAATTGCCTTGTTCATTACTTATTTTCCAGAATTTTTCATTTCTTAAAATAAATAAGTATACTTATTTTGTATTCAGGGGACCTCTGGTAGCGTAATGCCTAAGGCACTTGACTGCTAACCAGATGGCTGGCGGTTCAAACCCACCAGCCACTCCTCAAAATGAATATGGGGCAATCTACTTCCATAGTGATACTGCCTCGGAAACCCAAGGAGGGGTTGCTATGAGTCAGGTCTTATGCGATGGCAC
>NW_006921923.1:3568249-3569819 GCF_000298275.1 Orycteropus afer afer
ATGTGTTATCTATTTCTGACAATTTAGTATTAATCTTCTGGATTTCTATCTGTAGATTTAGAATCATTTCTAAGTTTTCATTTATTTTGTCATTTTTTTCTTATATTTTCTTCCAAAATTCTTCTAGGGTTTTATTCAGTATTTTCTTTGGTCTGTCTTTCAATCCTTTGAAGACACCTAGATATAATTCTTTTGAATTTCTTATCACAGAGTTCCAATGCTGCTTCTTCCTCAGGGATGTGTTCTGGGTCTTTATCCTGCTCCCTTGTTTCTACCACTTTATCCTGCTTCTTTGTGTGGACTGTGATGGTCTGTTGTCTTCGAGGCATCATGGCGCTGTATTTAGATCTCTGTTAACTGTTTGTGATAAGAAGCCAAGAGCGATTCAGGCTTTTCCTGGTGGTTTTTTATCATTGGCCCATTGGTGTAGAAGGAGGTAGTGGCTCTCACTTAGTAAGTGAAGTTGCAGGAGGTTTGGGTGTCATTAAGTCTTATGGGGACTGTTGTTGTCTCCCATTTAGTTAGACAGAAATTACACCTGAATAACCATAAAAAAAGTAAAAGCACATGGACAAAAAACATGCCATGCAATCACACAGGAATAGTAACCAAGAAAAGAAAAAAGGGAAAAAGAAGAAGAAAAAACAAGAAAACCTGCAATATCTGGGGATAGGGCACTAAGAGAAAAAAAGTGGAGAAGGAGAATAATGAAGGAAGAAAAGGGAAAAATGCAAAAAGAAAAAAACAAGGAGTGGGGTTAACCATGAGAAAAATGGGGGAATAAAAACACTTAAAAAAAAAAATTTCATCAAGGCACAGGGAAAAGAAAAAATACTGAAAACTGGGACCTGGAAGAGGAAGATTAAGAAGAATAGTAAAAAGGACAAAAGTATTATTAATAATAGTTGTTTTAAAACAGACAAATACAAGCAAACTAATCACCAGAAAAAAGAAAGCAAAAAATAAAAAAAAATAAAAAAAGAGAAAAAAAAATCGGTGGAGGACAGGGCAGGGCACCCAGGCTGTGTCTGAGCACACGGACTGTGATGGAGTTCCTGTGGGCCCAGAACGTAGGTGGGAGTGGGGGATGGCCGCATCTCCATTCACCAAGCGGGTGTGGGGTATAAGAGTAACAAGAGGAAAGTGGTACTTTTTAGTCGTGTAGGTCCAGAGTGTCCTTGCAGTTGCTGGAAAGGATTCACAGGAATCTGTGAGCGTGCTGTCTCTTTAAATATCCAAAATAGTCAAGCCCCTTTTAAACCTTCAAAATGGCGGCACCCTCCAAACCAGCAAAAATCCACAGTTCAACCCGCCTTTGTCTTCACCTTCTCCATTTATTCCCCAGCCACCAGAGGAGTCCTCTGTGTAGTCCCTGGCTAGCAGGGCTGATTTTAGGTTAATTTTTAGGTCCTACCACCACTCGGGAATCTCCAAGCTGTCTGTGCCGTGCTGTCAGGATTGCTCAGGATTGCTGCCAGACTGCACCTCCGTATGTCTCCTTTTTTGGTATTTTCACGCAAATTCTTCTGCTAGTTGGGGTTTAGTCCACTTCTGTATCCTCCCCTTCAAG
>NW_006921923.1:3570354-3571132 GCF_000298275.1 Orycteropus afer afer
TGACTGCTAACCAGAAGGCTGGCGGTTCAAACCCACCAGCCACTCCTTGGAAGGAAGACTGGGCAACCTACTTCTGTCGAGACATCGCCTCGGAAACCCAAGGAGGGGTTGCTATGAGTTGAGTCAACCTGACGGTGGTGAATTTGGTTTGTTTTTTTGGTTAACTAGAGGATATCTAGGAGCTCTGGTAGCATAGTGCCTAAGGCACTTGACTACTAACCAGAAGGCTGGTGGTTCAAACCCACTAGCCACTCCTCAAAAGGAAGATTGGGCAATCTACTTTCGTAGTGATACTGTCTCGGCAACCCACGGAGGGTTCGCTATGAGTTGGGGCCGACTCCATGGCATATAACAACAACAACAAGGATATCTAGATATCTAGTAAGTAAACTTATGTGAACTTTTCTTATGTTTACGAATTCTCAGGCATGATTTTTCATCATCACCAGCACCAAGCCTCAAGACAGGCAGTTTTCTTTTTGGTCTAAGTTACTCTTGAAACTTATTGCAAACGTTTGGGATCTCAGATTTATATAGGAGCCTTCTAGTTGATTCCTGACCTTGAGGAGACCATGGACTTTGTCTTTTCTTCCCTGTGTCCTGAAAGTCTGCAATAGTAATGCTTATTACATTCAATTTGGCAAGTGTTATCAGGGTGAATGTTTTAGATACTCCACTTACATTATTGGGTTGTTGTTGTTGTTGTTGTTATGTGCCGTCGAGTTGGACCTGACTCATAGTGACCCCTCCTTGGGTTTCCAAGGCAGTATCACTACAG
>NW_006921923.1:3572642-3574796 GCF_000298275.1 Orycteropus afer afer
ATTCTTAATACAGTTGATTCCGAAGGATTAGAGACAATATATTAATAATTAATAATAATAAAAAAGACATGAATTCTCTGATAATCCTGAAATGGTTGAACATCGGCCAATTCTTTTGGCTGTGGTGACTATGTATTCTTTCCATCTTCTTTTGATGCTTCCTGCATCATTCAATATTTTGCCCATAGAATCCTTCAGTATTACAATTTGAGGCTTGAATTTTTTCTTCAGTTCTTTGAGTTTGAGAAATGATCGAGTGTGTTCTTCCCTTTTGGTTTTCTAGGTCTTTGCACATTTCATTATAATACTTTACTTTGTCTTCCTGAGCTATCCTTTGAAATCTGTTTAGCTCTTCTATTTAATCATTTCTTCCATTTGCTTAACTACTCTCTGTTCAAGAGCAAGTTTCAGCGTCTCTTCTAACATCCATTTTGGTCATTTCTTTCCTGTCTTTTTAGTGATGTTTTGCTTTCTTTATATATGTTATTCTTGATGTCATCCCACAACTCTTATGGTCCTCAGTCATTGATGTTCAATGTGTCAAATCTGTTCTTCAGATAATGTCTAAATTCAGGTGGGATATACTCAAGCTTGTATTTTAGCTCTCATGGACTTGTTTTAATTTTCTTCATCTTCAATTTGAACTTGCACATGACAACTGACTGTTCAACTTAACTGTTCCACAGTCAACACCTGGCCATGTTCTGACTGATGATATAGAGCTTCTCTATTGCCTCTTTCCACAGATGTAGTCCATTTGAGTCCTGTGTATTCCATCTGGAGAAGTTCATGTGTATATTCACCATTTATGTTTTTGAGAAATGGTATTTGCAATGAGTAAGTTGTTGACCTTGCAAAATTCTATCATGCGGTCTCTGCCATTACTTCCTTCACCAAGGCCATATTTGTTGTTGTTAGGTGGTGTTGAGTTGACTCTGACCAGTAGCAACATTATGTACAACAGAATGAAACAGTACCTTCCTGTACTCGTGCCCATCATTGCAGCCACTGTTTCAGTCCATTTCATTGAGGGTCTCCCCCTTTTTGCTGACCCTCTGGTGGCTGCTGACCCTCTGGTAGTATAGTACCCAAGGCATTTGACTGCTAACCAGAAGGCTGGTGGTTCAAACCCACCAGCCACTCCTCGGAAAGAAGATTGGGCAATCTACTTCCATAGTGATATCGCCTCGGAAACCCCAGGAGGGGTTGCTATTAGATCTGACTCAATGGCGGTGAGTATTGAGTTGTTTCCACTTTACAAAAAAAGATATCCTGCTCTAGGGAATGGTCCCTTCTGGCAACATCACCAAAGTAGGTGAGATGAAGTCTGGCCATTCTCGCTTCCAAGGAGCATTCCAGTTGCACTTCTTCTAGGACAAATTTGTTCTTTCTTCTGGCAGTTCATGGTATTTTCAGTATTCTCCATGAACACCACAATTCAGAGGCATCAACTCTTCTTTAGTCTTACGTATCCATTGTCCACCTTTCACATGCATATGAAGCAGTTGAAAATACCATGGCTTGAGTTAGTCTCATCTTAGTTTTCAAAGGGACGTCTTTGCTCTTCAGCACTTTAAAGAGGTCTTTTGCAGCAGATTTGCCCAGTGTAATAAATTGTCTGAATTATTTTTTAAATGAATTTTATTAAAATATAATTTATGTATAGTGAAATACACAAAACTAAAGTGACATGGGTAAATGCATTTTTTTTTGGCAGTGTTCCCTCCCCTCTCCTCCCACCCCTGGTAACCAACAAAGAAAGTTCCCTTCTATATATAAACCTTTCCTTGACTTTTTACAATAATGAACTAATACTATATTTGTTATTCGGTGATTGACTTATTTCACTCAGCATAATGTCCTTCAAGTTCATCATATGTGGCTTTTTGTAGATTCTATATTATTCTTCAGGGTTGTATAGTATTCCATTATGTGTATGTACCACAGTTTGGTAATCCATTCTTCTGTTGATGTGCATGAAGGTTGTTTCCATCTTTTTGCCATTGTAAGTAGGGCTGTGATGAACATAAACTGAAAAAACCAAACCCACTGCCATCAAGTTGGATCCAACTCATAGTGACCCCTCCTTGGGTTTCTGAGGCAGTATCACTATGGAAGTAGATTGCCCAACCTTCCTTCTGAGGAGTGGCTAGT
>NW_006921923.1:3576062-3580466 GCF_000298275.1 Orycteropus afer afer
TCTTATTGGTTGCCCCTTGTATGTAACTTTTCATTTTCCCTATGCTGCTTTCATGATTCTTTCTTTGTTTTTGGTTTTGGTGAGTTTGATGATGGTATGTCTTGGTAATTTTCTTTTGAGGTCTATCCTGTTTGGGGGCCATTGGGCTTCTTGAATGGATATATTCTCATATTTCATTGTACCAGGAAAATTCTCTATCAACAAATCTTTGACTATTTTCTCTCTGGTTTTATTTGTCTCTTCCTGTTCTAGAATCCCAGTTACATGTAGGTTATTCCTTTTGATGATATCCCACATGAACCTTAGGATTTCATTTTGTTTTGATCTTTTATTGATTCTTTCCTTTCCAAAGAAGTATTGAGGTATTTGTCTTCAATCTCACTAATTCAGTCTTCCATTGATTCAATTCTACTCCTTTGCCCATTCAATGTGTTATGTATTTCTGAAAATTTAGTATTAATCTTCTGGCTATCTGTCTGTAGATTTTGTATCATTTCTAATTTTTCTTTTATTTTGTCATTTTGTTCTTGTATTTCTTTTGAAACTGTTCTAAGGTTTTCTCTGTGTTTTCCTTGATCTGTCTCTATTTGTTGAAGGTACCTAAATATAATTCTTTTGAATTCCTTATCAGGGAATTCCAATGCTGCATCTTTCAATGGATGTGTTTTGGGTCTGTATCCTGGTCCCCTGTTTCTCTTGCTTTATCTTGCTTCTTTGTGTGGACTGTGATACTCTCTTGTCTCTAAGGCATTGTGATGTTTTTGTTTTTATATTTAATTGGTGATTATATGTTGGAGTGACTTGCTCACAATTTTCATTTTCTTTGCATGTTATCTACATAAGCAGGGTATTGTGCTGTGCTCCTCTACTCGCTAGTTGGCAGCACTTATACACTCACCACCCATCTCCTTTCCCATTGTCTCCCTCCCATATTTCCCTGCTATCCTTGGCAAATGGAGCCTTTTTTTTTTAATTGTGATTTGCGTGAATGTTTACAGAGCAAAATCACTTTTCCTTACAGCAGATCACATACACTTTTTCTTATGACATTGACTACAATTTACCACAATGCAACAACTCCCCTCCCACTTGTTCCCCATAGTTACCTTTTCCCTATGTCCTTCACTTCATGCACTCCTGCCTCCTGAGCTATGTCTCTGTGCATACACAGCCCTTCTATTCTCCCATGATTGTTCTCTCCAAGAAGTGTATCTACCTAGTGTAAATGTTCACCTCATATGCCTATGTTTTGTTTGGCTAGAAGTCACAGGTGTGGGTTCAGTTCCAGACCTGAAGGGAAGCTAGGGGCCATTGTCTCAGGGGTTTCACCAGGCTCTATCGGACTAGCAAACATGGTCCCTCTTTTTTTTTCCCCCCAAATGATTTTGAGTTTTGTTCCACATTGTTCTCCCAGTCTATCCAGAATCTCCTACATAGATCCCCTTCCGAGTGGTTGACAATGGTACCTGGACACCATCTAGTTCTTCTGGTCTCATAGTCATATAAGCTGAGGATTGCATGGTGTACTAGTCACTTGGACTAATTGTTTCCATGAATCTTTGGTTTTCTGCATTTTTCTTTACTCTGGATGAAGAGACCCATTGTTGCACCTAGATGGCTAGAGTCTATTCTTAGGTCCCTGGAATCTGAATGAGAATGCTGTCACTTTAAAATCCAAAATGGCCACTGCTTGTAAACATTCAAAATGGCTGCACCCTCAGTCACTTTAAATATCTAAAATGGCCATTGCTTGTTAACAGTCAAAATGGCTGCACCCTTAGTCACTCTAAATATCCAAAATAGCCACCGCATGTAAACATTCAAAATGGCTGTACCCTCCGGACAGCTGAAAGTCCATAGCTCAGGTTGTCTCCCTCCTTGTTGTTTCTCTTCCTAGTCATAGATCACCAGCACAGTCATCCCTGCAGCCCTTGGTGACCAGGGCTGATCTTTAGGTCAATTCTCAGGTCCCAACACCACTTGGAAATATTCAGGGTATTGGTCCTGTCAGAGTAGCTGACAGTCCACTGCTCCGACCATCTCCACTCACTGTTTTCATTCAGGTTTTTCCACTAGTTGGTGCCTAACCTACTTCTGTATAGTTCCTTTCAAAGTTCAGGGCTCCAGGATTATCTTCTATATCTCTGTCAATTGGTTTCTCTTTTTTTCGTTGAAGAGGGTCTGTGTAGCTTGTCTGCCTAGTCTGCCATATTACTGGAAGTCTCTCCATTGTCTGAATTCTTCACTACTGCTTCCAGTGGTATTGATTGTGGATCCAAATGAAATCTTTGACAACTTCAATCTTTTCTCCATTTATTGTGATGCTGTTTATTGGTCCAGTTGTGAAGATTTTATTTTCTTTATGATGAGGTATAAGCCATACTACAGACTGTAGTCTTTAGTTTTCATCAGTAAGTGCTGTAAGTCATCTTCACTTTCAGCAAGCAAGGTTGTGTCATCTGTATGTCACAGGTTGTTAATGTGTTTTCCTCCAATCCTGAAGCCATGTTCTTCTTCATATAGTTCAGCTTATTAGATTATTTGCTCAGCATACAGATTGAGTAAGTATGATAAAAGGATACAACCCTAACACATAGCCTTTCTGATTTTAAACCATGCAGTGTCCCCTTGTCCTATTCAAGCAACAGCCTTCTGGTCTATGTACAGGTTCCCCATGAGCACAATTAAGTGTTCTGGAATTCCCTTTCTTTGCAATGTTATCAGTAATTTGTTGTGATTCACATAGTGGAATGATTTTGCACAGTCAATAAAACACAAGTAAACATCTGTCTGGTATTCTTTGCTTTCAGCCAAGTTTCTTCTGACATCAGCAATGATATTCCTCATTCCATGTCCTCTTCTGAATCCAGTTTGCATTTCTGAAAGTTCTCTGTCAATATACTGGTGCAACCATTTTTGAATTATCTTCAAGTTTTACTTGCATGTGATATTAATCATATTATTTGATAATTTCAGCATTCTGTTGGATCACTTTTCTTTGGAATGGGTACAAATATGGATCTCTTTCAGTCAGTTGGCCAAGTAGCTCTCTTCCAAATCTCTTGGGATAGATGAGTAAGTGACTCCAGTGTGGCGTCTGTTTGTAGAAACTTCTCAATGGGTATTCCATCAATTCCTGGAGCCTTGTTTTTCACCAGTTCCTTCAGTGCTCCTTGTACTTCTTCCTTCAATACCATTGGTTCTTCATCATATGCACCTCCTGAAATAGTTGAACATCGACCAATTTTTTTTTCTACCATGACTCTGTATATTCCTTCCATCTTTTTTTATGCTTCCTGCATCGTTCATTATTTTGCAGACTATAGAATCTTTCAATATTGCAACTCAAGACTTGATTTTTTCCTTCATTTCCTTCAGCTTGAGGAATGCTGAGTGTGTTCTTCCCTTTTGGTTTTCTAACTCCAGGTCTTGGCACATTTCATTATAATAATTGACTTTTTCTTCTGGAGCTGCTCTTTGAAATCTTCTGTTTAGCTCTTCTTTCTTGCCTTTTCTTCCATTTGCTTTAGCTGCTCTCCATTCAAGAACAAGTTTCAGTGTCTCTTCTGACATCCGTTGTGGTCTTTTCTTCCTTTCCTGTCTTTTTAATGACCTTTTTCTTTCTTCATGTATGTTCTTCATGTCATCCCACAACTCGTCTGGTCTTTGGTCATTGGTGTTCAATTAGTCAAATCTGTTCTTCAGATAATATCTAAATTCAGGTGGAATATACTCAAGGTCATATTTTGGCTGCTGTGGAGTTGTTTTAATTATCTTCAGCTTCAAGATAAACTTGCATATGAGCTATTAATGGTCTGTCCCGTATTCATCTCCTGGCCTTGTTTTGGCTGAAGGCATTGAGCTTCTCTATCTCCTATTTCCACAGATGTAGTTGATCTGACTCCTGCATATTCCATCTGACAAGGTCCCCCTGTATAGCCATTTATGTTGTACAAAAAAGGTATTTGCAATGACTAAGTGATTGGTCTTGCAAAATTCTATCATGCAATCTCCAGTGTCATTTCTATCACCAAGGTCATATTTTCCAACTACTGGTGATTCTTCTTTGTTTTCAACTTTTGCATTCCAATCACCAGTAATAATGAATACATCTTGATTGCATATTTGGTTGATTTCAGACTGCAGATGTTGGTCAAAGTCTTCAATTTCCTCTCTTTGGCTATAGTTGGTGTGTAAATCTGAATGACAGTAGTTTTAACTGGTCTTTTTCTAGGCCTGTGGATATTATCCTATCACTGACAGCATCGTACTTCAGGAAGAATCTTGCAAAATTCTTTGTGACAATGAATGTGATACCATTCCTGTTCAATTTGTCATTCCCAGCATAGTAGACAATACGATTGTCAGAGTAAGATGGTGTGGTTGTTAAGTTTGTGTGTCAAC
>NW_006921923.1:3580826-3583055 GCF_000298275.1 Orycteropus afer afer
AGCCCAAGGTTGAGGGGCTTTCACCCAGCCCCTAGAGCCTGGCACTTTGAACTTGGACTTAAAGCCTCCAAACTGTAAGAGAATAAACTGTTTGTTCAAGCATCCCATTTGTGGTAAATTCCTAGTCCATTTCAGTTCACTAATGCCTAGGTTATTGATCTTTATGCATTTGATTTCATTTTTGACAATTTCCAGTTTTCCTACGTTCATACTTTGTACATTCCACATTCTAATTATTAATGGATGTTTGCAACTGTTTCTTCTCATTTTGAGTTATACCCCCTCAGCAAGTGGAGATCCTGAAAACTTTACTCCATCTATGTCCTTAAAGTCAACTCTTCTATGAGGAGGCAGCTCTTCCCCAGTCGTGTTAATCTGAGGGGCTCATCTTCTGGCACTATATTGGACAATGCTTCAAAGCTATTCATAAGGATTTCCAGTAATATATCATACGATGTTTTACTGCTACTCATAAGGTTTTCACTGGCCAATTCTTTGGGCAGTGGATGGCCCCCTCCTTCTTTCTAGTCTATCTTAGTCTGGAAGCTCTGCTGAAATCTGCCCACTATGGGTGACCCTGCTGATATTTGAAATATCAGTGGCATAACCTCCAGCCTCACAGCAACATGCAAGCCACCACAGTACGACAAACTGAGATAAATGGTAGGAGGCCATATTTAGTGAGGTAATTATTTGTATAGCCCTACATTTCTCCAGAAAATGATAGATTTTTCATGTACTTGTCAAATAAGACCATAATTTGAATTAGAAAAAGCTTATCGTTAATATACACAGTTTCTGACATTTCCCTGCTTTTGTATTTATTTATTTATTCTAACATTTTACTGTGATTTGGGTGAAAGTTTACAGAGCAATTCCCTTTTCCAGTCAACAATTAATAGCCATTTTGTTTTTCGTTTGATTAATTGCAGTCCCCTCGATGTAACATCACTCATCTCTCTTCCTCCCTGTGTTTCTCATTTCCAATCCTCCTTCTTTCCTAACCTTCCTGACTTCTGAACTTTGTCCTTGGGCAGATGCTGCCCTTTTGGTCTCGAATGGTTGATTGTTCTAAGAAGTGTGTACCTCCCAAGTGTTATTGTTCACCTTGTAGACTTGTCTATTGTTTGGCTGCAAATTGAGTCATGGAACTGAGTTCAGTTCCGTGTCTGAAGGGTAATTAAGGGCCATGGTCTCAGGGCTTCCACCAGTCTCTTTCTACCAATAAGCCTGTTTTTTTTTTATTATTATTATTACTTTGAGTTTTGTTCCACATTTTTCTTCCACTTTGATCTTTTTCAGAGGAGTCAGTATTGGTAGCTAGGCACCATCTAGTTGTTCTTGTCTCATGGTCATGGAGGCTGGAGTTCACATGGTCCATTAGTCCTTTGGACTAAATATTTCCATGTGTCTTTGATTTTCTTCACTCTTCTTTGCTCCTGGTGTGGAGAGCAATTGTTGTGTCTTAGGTGTCACTCATAAACTTTTAAGACCCTAGTTGTTCTCACCAATATGGGATATAGAACATTTTCTTTGTGGACTATATTTTGACAATTGACCTTGATGTCCTCCGAGACTATGGTCTTGAGCCCCTAGGCCCAGCAAATCATTCCCTCAAAGTGGTTATGGCTAAGAAGTTTTCATAACTTTGCTCCTTTCATGCTCTACTGTATGCGTGGGTATATTTGCAGCATGTGTAAATACATGTATAGAAATATCCTCTGTCAAACCTATATATATTCATGGGTATAGTCCCGTTCTTCTTCCCATACTGATTCATCTTGCATATCATGTACCTACTCATTAGTGTTATTACTGTTATTGCAGAATTGTGTACATAAAAGTATTTACCTCTCTTGCCTTTAACTATTGTTGTACTCTAAGTATCTTCCTTCACCTTGATCATTTTTAAAATATTTTTTTAATGTTTTCATCAGTCTAAATTTATTATAAAAGAAAATTTGAATGCTACATATATAAATATTGTCATCACAGTGATAGAGAACATGCCCTAAATTACAATCTGGATGCCCTGACATATTCCTTTATGCCTCCAATGACAATTAGGGAGTTCCTACTCCCATCAGTGTCATAGCTAGGGCTCCCCTGAGCTTTGGTGTGGCATCAGACTGTGGCCCTGTCAGTCATATGCAGATAGTGGTGCAGGAAATGTTGGTGCACAAACAGAGTGACACCACCACCTACAAGATAACTGGAGGATTGTTGGGC
>NW_006921923.1:3585230-3586108 GCF_000298275.1 Orycteropus afer afer
ATTTTAGAGAATAGTCCTTTCTCTGATATGTCATTGCCACATTTTTTCCCCCAGTCTTTGGGTTCTCTTTTTAATCTTTTGGTAAAATCTTTTGATGCGTGTAAATGTCTAAATTTTTTGGGGTCCCAGTCATCTAGTTTGTCTTCTGGTGTTTGTGCATTTTAAATTGTACTATATAGTATATTTATGCCATATATTAGGGCCCCTAAGTTTGTCCCCATTTTTTTCTTTGATGGTCTTTATAGTTGTAGGTTTTACATTTAGATCTCTGATCCATCTTGAATTTATTTTTATATATGATGTGAGATATGAATCCTGTTTTGTTTTTCTGCAAAAAGATGTCCAGTTTTGCCAGCACCATTTCTGAGACTTTCTTTTCCCCATTTAATGTGTTTTGTCAAAGATTAATTGTCCATAGGTGGATAGATTTACTTCTGGGTTCTCAATTCTGCTCCATTGGTCACCTGTTTTGACTACCATGGCTGTGTAGTAGGTTTTGAGATCTGGAAGTAGGAGGCCTCCTGCTTTGTTCTTCTTTAGTAGTGCTTTACTTATCTGAAGTCTCTTTCCTTTCCATATAAAGTTCGTGGTTAGTTTTTTCATTTTTTTAAAGAATAACAATGAAATCGGAATTGGGATTGCACTGAATCTAGAGATCGCTTTGAATAGTAATGACATTTTCACAATGTTAAGTCTTCCTAACCATGATCATGGCATATTTTTCTATCTTTGTTTGTCTCTTTTAGTTTATTGTAGCAGTATTTTGTAGTTTTCTTTGTGTAGGTCTTTTGTGTCTCTGGTTAGATTTATTCCTAAGTACTTTATCTTTTGGGTAGCTATTGTAAATCGTGGGAGCTCTGGTAGCATAGTGGCTAAGA
>NW_006921923.1:3586723-3596093 GCF_000298275.1 Orycteropus afer afer
TTGGATTTGAACCACCAACCTTCTGGTTAGCAGTCAAGTGTCTTAGGCACTGCACCACAAGAACTCCTTTAGTTTTTGTATATATGCCCTTAATTATGTTGAGTAATTTCCCTTCTATTCCTATTTTGTTGAACCTTTTTTTTTTTTTTAATCAGGAATGGGTGTTGAATTTTGTCAAATGCCTTTTCTGCATTGATTGATATGTCATGTGGTTTCTTTTCCTTTGTTTTATTTATGTGGTGGAGTACATTGGTTGTTTGTCTAATGTTGCACCATTCTTGTATACCTGCTATGAATCCCACTTGGTCATGATATATTATTTTATTATTATTTTTGATATCTTGTTGGATTATATTGGCTACGATTTTCTTGATAATTTTTGTATCTATATTTATGAGGGATATTGGTCTATCATTTTCTTTATCAGTCTTTGCCTGGCTTTGATATAAGCTTTTCAGTATAAGCTTTGGTTTATGTTCACTTCATAAAATGGACTCAGGACTATTTTTTCCTTTTGTATATTCTGGAATACTTTGAATAGATTTGGTGTCAGTTCTTGTCTGAATGTTTGGTAGAATTCTCCAGTAAAGGTGTCTGGGCCAGTACCTTTTCTTGTTATGAGATATTTTTTTTATAACCTATTCAATTTCTTCTTTTGTTATGGGTCTGTTCAAATTTTCTAC
The DNA here is from genome assembly GCF_000298275.1 of Orycteropus afer afer. Classification (NCBI taxonomy): domain Eukaryota; kingdom Metazoa; phylum Chordata; class Mammalia; order Tubulidentata; family Orycteropodidae; genus Orycteropus; species Orycteropus afer. The sequence continues at coordinate 3,587,407 of NW_006921923.1, forward strand.
CTTAGTCTGTGTTAGTTTAGGTAGGTTGTATGTTTCTAGAAATTTGTCCATTTCTTCTAGGTTTTCAAATTTGTTGGAGTACAGTTCTCCATAGTATTTTGTTATTAACTTTTTAATTTCAGTTGGTTCTGTTGTGATATCACCCATTTAATTTCTTATTTATATTATTTGCATCTTCTTCTTCTTGTTCTTTAGATTTTCCAGTGGTTTGTTGATTTTATTAATCGTTTCAATGAACTAACTTCTAGTCTTTTTGATTCTTTCCAGCATTCTTTTTGTTTTCAGTTTCATTTTTTTCTACTTGAACTTTTTAAAATTTCTTTTCTTGTGATTGTAGACTTTTTTTTTTTTTTACCACTCTTTTCCTAATTGTTGGAGATTTTGTGTTAAAGTGTTGATTTGGGTTCTTTCTTATTTTTTTATGTGTGTGTTTATTGATAAAAAAATTGCCCTCTGAGCACTGCTTTGGCTGTGTTCCAAAGATTTTGGTAAGTTGTATTTTTTTCTTTTTGGACTGAAGTAATTTTTTAATTTCAGTTTTTATTTCTTCTATTACCCAGTAGTTTTAAAGCAGGGTGTTATGCAGTTTCCATGTGTTTGATTTTTTTTCCCACTGATTTTTTTATTGTTGAGCTCTAATTCTATAGCATTGTAATCTGAGAAGACGCTTAATTTCTATACTTAAAAATTTATTGAGGCTTGCTTTGTGGCCTAACATATGGTCTGTTCTGCAGAATGTTCTATGTGTGCTGGAAAAGAATGTGTATTGTTGTTGTTAGGTTTTGTTGAGTCAGTTTTGACACATGATAACACAACAGAATGATACACTGCCCGATCCTGCGCCATTCTTGCATTCCTTGCTATGTTTGAGCCCATTGTTGCAGCCACTGTGTCAATCTATCTCATTGAAGGTCTTCCTCTTTTTTGCTGACCCTCTGTTTTACCAAGCATGATATCCTTCTCCAGGGACTGGTCCCATCTGATAACATGACCAAAGTTTGAGACACAATATCTGGTCATTCTCATCTCTAAGGAATGTTCTCGCTATACTTCTTCTAAGACAGATTTATTTTTTCTTTTGCAAGTCCATCAATATTCTTTGGCACCACCATAATTCAAATATAACAGTTCTTCTGCAGTCTTCCTTATTCATTGTCCAGCTTTCACATGCATATTGTGCCGTACTTGGGTTGAGTGTTCCGTATATATGTCTATGAGGTAAAGTTAGTTGATTTTGTTTTTTAGTTCTGTGTTTTTGTTGAGTTTCTTTCTAGTTTGTCCTTTATCGAAAATGGTATATTAAAATCTCCTACTATTATTGTGAAGTTATCTATTTGCCTTTTCAATTCTGTTAAACTTTGATTTATTTATTTTAGGGCTTTTTAAATGTGTACATATATATTTATTATGATTATGCCCTCTTATTGGATTGACATTATATAATGTCCTTTCTTTCCTCTTTTGCTGTTGTTTTCCTTAAAGTCTCTTTTATCAGAAATTAATATTGCCATTCCTGTTCTTTTTTGATTGCCATTTGCTTAATAAATTATTTCCAACCTTTGATTTTTAGTCTTTTTTATCTTTGTGTTTAAGGTGTGTCTCTTGTAGACAGCATATTGTTGGGTTATGTTTTCATATCCATTTTGCTACTCTCTGTTGACTGGTGCAGTTCATCTATTTACATTCAGTGTAATTATCAATAAGTCTAAATTTATTGCTGCCATTTTGCTCTGTTTTTTTTTTTTTTGGTACTGTTGATTTATTTGTTTCATATAATTTTCTGTACTGCGTCCATTTTTTTAATACATTTTCTTATTATTTCCTTCATTGCTAGTATTTTCATGTTTTCTAAATCTTTATGATTTTCTTCTTTTTTATTTTGATGAGAATGTTTTTAATTTTCTTTGAAGTTACTGTAATTTATTATTTTCCTCCCAATTTTAAAACTGTCTGTTCTATGTTGAAATCATCTCAACTTCCTCTCTATTTGGAAGTTCTATAACTATACTATTCCCTCTGTTTGCTTTATTGTTGTCCCCATTTAGAAATTTATATCTCTGGTTCCCTATTTTCAGTCTTATAGTTTATTTTAGTTTGTATACTTTAATATCTTGGTTAGCTCCTAGGTGATATTGTCATGTGTGTTAATCTTCGGATGTTATCTGCCATTGTTGATTCTCTGTCTGAAAGACTCCTTTTAGCACCTCTTGGAAGATTGGTCTGGTTTTTACAAATACCCTTAATTTCTGAAATGCCCTAATTTTGCCAGCATATTTGAGGGACAGTATTGCTCGATATAATTCTTGGTTGGCAATTTTTTTCTTTCAGGGTTTTATATGTTATACCATTGCCTTCTCACATGCGTGGTTTCTGCCAAGGATTCAGAGCTTAGTCCAATCACATGTAAGTTATTCCTCTTCATAGTATCCCACATAAATCTTAGGCTTTCTTCATTTTTTTTTTTCCATTACTTTTTCTGATTGTCCCTCTTAAAAAAAAATAAATAAATAAACCAAACTCGCTGCCATTGAGTCGATTCCAACTCATAGCAACTCCCATTGGGTTTCTGAGGTGGTAAATACTTATGGAAATAGATTGCCCAGTCTTCATTCCATAGAGTGGCTGGGGGGTTTTACCGCCAGCCTTTTGGTTTGCAGTCAGATGCCTTAGGCACTGTGCTACCAGAGCTGCTTGATTGTCCCTCTAACAGAGTAATATTGAAAGATTTCTCTTCAATTTCATTAATTCTGTCTTCAACTGAATAAATTCTACTCCTTTGCCCTTTCAATGTGTTATGTGTTTCTGAAATTGTAGTATTAATTTTCTGGATTTCTATTTGCTAGTTTTGTATAGTTCCTAATTTTCATTTATTTTGTCAGTTCTTGTGTTGTTTTCCTGAATTCTTCTAGAGTTTTATGTGTGTTTTCCTTGATATTGTCAGTATTTTCCTTAATCTTTTCCTCAATCCATTGAAGGTATAAATATAATTCTTTTGAATTCATTATCAGATATTTCCAATGCCATTTCTTCCTCAGGTAGGTTTTCTGGCTCTGTATTTGGGTCATTTGTTTGTGCCATTCTATCTTGCTTCTTTGTGTGAACTGAGATTGTCTGTTATCTAAGAGACATTGTGGTGGTGGTGTGTTTGTATTTAAGTGGTGATTGTATGTTGGTGTGTTTCCCCAGGGTTTTTTATTTGTTTGTTTGTTATATCCAAGTGAGGATGGTGTGTGTGCTACTCTGTTCACTCATTTGACAAGACTTAGGCATTCACCACCTATCTCCTGGTGAGTGTGATTGAGAATGGTAGTTTTGTGTAATTCTTTGTTCACTGTTTGTGTAGTGCAGTTGAGGGTGGGTTGGACTGGCGTTGTCTGCCATCTATCATTGTTCAGATGGTGCAGGAGTGGGTGTTGGCCCTTGTACGTTGAGTGGGACTGCAGAAGATACTGATGATGTGTGGGCACAGTTACTTTCTGGTCACCAGCTACCAGTGTGAGTTCCTATGCAATCCTGGGTGAGGAGAGCCAATTATCAGTTTGCTGCCCAGATTGGAACACTGTTTGCAGAAGCTCAAACTAGCCATGCTGCGTCAGGCCTGTTGACAATTCACAGTTCCATTTATCTCCATGTTCACTATTTTCATTTAGTTTCTCCTTCTAGTTGGTAATTGAATCACTTCTTTATCCTTTGCTTTGAAGCTCAGGGTTCCAGGATTATGTGTATCCATTTCATTTGGTTTCTTGTATCTTTGTTATAGAGGGTATGTGTAGCTTGTCTGTCTAGTCTTCCTTCTTGCCAGAAGTCTCTCCTGCTTTTATATTTATACTGAGATTTTCCTACATCCTAATAAAAGCTTTATTCTGCACTTACACTATAAAAATGTATTTTATGTACTGTTACATTCTAAAATTTCTGCCAACTTAGAATAAAGAGTTGCTATGTACAGACAGGTAACACAATAATCTTTCTGACATTTGTGGCTAGGTATGATACTACACAGAAATGAAACCTACTACACTTATATAAATGCTATTTTAGACATAGAAGATGTAAATTTCAAAGAAAATTTAGTGTTATGAAAGTTTCAAATATAAAATTTAGGATCTCCAAATCTGAAACATACACTACTGTTATATAATAGCATAATATATATAATGGGAGAGATGAAATAAACCTTATATTCTTTTCTGTCAGCCTTTTTGTGCCTACAGTGCTGACTGAAGCTTTTAATACTCCTGAAAGTCAAATTCTTGTACTATTCAAGAATTAGGGATTTAGGAAATATTAAGAATTGGGACAAAAGTCTTATTGAAAGGAATTTTATTATCTCACTAACTTGAAATATGAATATTTTAAAAAATAGACATTGAACTGGAGTCCTAATCCTTTTGCCTCTATGTTTTTTGAGATTTTCTTGACTGTTCATGCATTTTTATATTCAGTAGTGGGTTTGATTCTCACAAACTTCTGATCTCAATTTTGGCAATGAAGCTTGGAGACAGGATACTTAGAGTTCTATCTTTGATGCAGTGCAACTAAAGTCTAATTTAATCTATCATCATTGTTGCCTACAATGAACAATTCTCTACTACTACTTTATTTCTCAGCTTAAAACCTTCAGTGACTCCTATCATTTCACTCTCATTCTCTCATGCCACAGCCATACATATCTTCTTGCCATACCAAGAGCACATCGTGTCTATATGAATTTGGACTTGTTAGCCCTTCCTCCTAGAATATTCTTTTTTCTTATTGTCACATAGACAGTCCATTCATTTTTCAAGGCTCAGCTCAAATATTCCTTCCTGTGGTAGTTAAAGTTATGTGTCAACTTGTCTGGGCCTGGTTTTGAGTAACTGGGCAGCTGGTTGTAGTTATTTCCCCATGACAAGACTGGAAATCAACTCCATGGTGGAGTCTGCAGTGAGCAGCTGAATAGCTGCGTTAGGGAGGTGGTCTGCTTCCAGTATATAAGGAGAAGCACTGAGAAAGGTCTCTGCAGCTTTTTGGCATGCTTGGACCTTGTACATAGCTGAGTCTTTGTTCAGCACCCTACCGTATTGTCTGCTGATCTTGGGACTGTTAGTGGACTTGAATTAGTAGCCTGCTGTGTGGTTTGATAATTTGGGGTCTGTGCCATTGTACTTGTTGACCTCAGGTTTGTCAGCCTCAGCAATCAGCAGCTGCCTGAATGAAGAGATACCTTCAGCTCTAGTGGGCTGGGAGCAAGAGGCAGAGCTGAAGCCCAAGGTCAAGGGCCTTTCATCCAGCCCGTAGATCTGGCACTTTGAAGTTGGACTTCTAGCCTCCTAAATTGTAAGAGAATAAACTTCTGTTTGTTAAAAACATTCACCAGTGGTATTTCTGTTAGAGCAGCATGAGGTAACCAAAACACCCTCTATGTGAAGCTTTACCTAACATCCCTAGGCACAATTACGGTATTCCTTCTTTATTAGTTATGGTCGACTAGACGGTGGTAACAAACACATCTCAAAATTTTATTGCCTTCAAAAAATCAAACTCACTGCCATTGAGTCAGTCCCGACTCTTAGCAACCCCTCCTTGGGTCTGAGGCAGTATCTCTATGGAAGTAGATTGCCCATCCTTCCTTCCAAGGAGTGGCTGGTGGGTTTGAACTGCCAGCCTTCTGGTTAGCTGTCACATGCCTTAGGTACTATGTCACCAGAGCTCCCTTTATTGCCTTAGCACTATATAAATATTCTTATTTCTCTCTTAATAGTTGTGGGAAATATTTCAGGTTGGTGGGATAGCACTATCCTATGTAGTTATTCAGTACCTAAGCTCAGAGCAAACTCTCGTCATCAACACATGGCTTCCAATTGCTCTGCATGTCCACATGTTAGGCGGCCAAGAGGGGTAAAAGTATTGAAGAGCATGCATATGAAGTTTTTAGCGTCTACAACTAGAAGTGAAGTACATTATTTATGTTCACATTTCATTGGAGACAACTTACTCATCTGGCTATATTTAACTACATTAAGGCTAGAATGTGATCTAGGTGTGTGCCCAAGAAAAAAAAGAGAAGTTTTGGTGGAATGTTATAATCTCTGCCATAGCCTCCTAGGAATTCCCATAACAATCTGAATATAACACTACTTAAACATTCTTCCTTTTGTAATGCAGTTATCTGTTTATGTGTTTATCTCCCTCAGTAGTCTAATCCTAAACCGTAAGTTTCTTGAGAACCAAGACTGTCAATAGTTATTGCTCATTGCCTCAGTGAATGTTCTTTGTGTGTCAGTGTCTCAGTACCTATTATAGTACGCAATGTTTATTAAGTGACTGAATGTAAGAATTAATAAATGAATACTGATATCACCACAATTGGATTTTGCTGGTGCAACACTGTGGTCTTCACTTGCTAAAAAATTACCCAGGCATTTGAATTGATATCTTTTCTACCTTCTACAGAAAGTTCCTTTTCAACATTATAATAATAGACTTTCATCTAGGTTGGTGTCCATATTCACAGAATTAACTACAGTTAAATGTTGTTGTTATGTTATGTGCCATCGAGTCGGACCCAACTCATGGCGACCCCTCCTTGGGTTTCCAAGGCAATATCACTATGGAAGTAGATTAAAGGGCTTAAATGACATATTTTTCAAGTGTTAAAAAGAAAGAACTGTCAACTCTGAAATCTATATCCAGCAAAACTATCCTTCAGGAATGAAGGGGAAATAAAGACATCTCACACAAAGAAGAATTCAGAGAATTTGTCACCAGCACACCATCCCTAAAAAGAATGGCTTAAGAAAGTTCTCTAAAGAACAAGGAAATTGTATCAGAAGGTTTGGAACTACAGAAAGGAATTAAGAACAAGGAAATGGGTAAAGCAAGCATATGCAATAGACTATCTTCCTTAGAAGTTTCATAAATCATATTTGATGGCTGAAGCAAAACTTATAACAGTATATGTTGTGGTGCTAAATGTTCATGGAGGAAATATTGAGACAATTATATTTTTTAAATGTAAGGGTAAAAGGTATAATACCTCTTTCAATGTGGTAAACATAGATACCAGTAGGCTGTGATAAATTATGTATATATATTATAATATCTAGAGCAACAACTAAGAAAACTATACCAAGCAATATACTCAGAAACAGTATAAATAAAACAGAAGGCATAGTGAAAAATGTTCAGGTAACCCATGGGGAGGCAAGAAAAGAGAAGTGGAGGATCAAGAAACAGAGGAAACAAACGGAAAAATAATTAAAGACAGACTCAAGCCCTAATATATCAATTATTAAATTAAGTGTAAATGGTCTAAATAAACCAATTAAACGACAGGAAAGGGTACAGTGGATTTTTAATAAAAGACTCAACCGCATGCTCTCTACTAGAAAGTCAATGGAAGAAAATTTCAGATAAAACATAGGTAGGCTGAAGTAAAGAATGGAAAAAGTATATCATGCTAAGGTTAATTTTAAAAGCAGGAGGCTATATTAATATCAGGTAATAGATTACCAGCAAAGAAAATTATTGGGACCAAAGAGAGACATTGCATGATTATAAAAGGGTCAGTCATCAAGAAGATTTGTTGTTGTTGTTGCTGTTATGTGCCATCGAGTCGGACCTGACTCATAGCAAACCCTCCTTGGGTTTCTGAGGCAGTATCACTACGGAAGTAGATTGACCAACCTTCCTTCCGATATGTTGTTGTTGTTGTTGTTATGTGCCGTCGAGTCGGCCCCGACTCATAGCGACCCCTCCTTGGGTTTCCGAGGCAGTATCGCTACGGAAGTAGGATTGCCCAACCTTCCTTCCGAGGAGTGGCTGGTGGGTTTGAACCGCCAGCCTTCTGGTTAGCAGTCAAGTGCTTTAGCCACTATGCTACCAGAGCTCCTTCCGATATAGTAATCTTAAATGTGTGTATTTCAAATAAGAGAGTGTCAAAATACGTGGAAAAAAAGAAGCCTGATAAAGGTAAAAGAGGAAATAGATAAATCCAAAATTATAGTTGGAGACTTCAAAACTCCACTCTCAGCAGTTGATAGAAATATTAGACAGAAAGTTAACGAAGGTATAGAAAAACTGAACAAAATCATCATGAATTATTGGATCAAATTGGCATTTATAGAACACTCCAACCAACAGGGAGCTCTAGTAGCTCAGTAGTTAAGGCATTTGGCAGCTAATCAAAATGTCAGCAGCTTGAACCCACCCACTGCTCTGCAGAAGAAAGATGAAGTAGTCCGCTTCTGTAAAGATTTACAGCCTTGGAAAATACAACAGAAACATATGAGGTCACTACGAGATGGATTCACTTGATGGCAATGTGTTTGGTTTTGCTTTGGTCCATCCAACGAGAGCAGCATACACATTCTTTTCAAGTGCCCATTGGTTATGCATCAAGATAGGCTATATCCTGGGTCATAAAACAAACGTGAACAAATTAAAAAAGAGTTGAACTCATACAAATTATGTTCTTTAACCATAATTGAATAAAGCTAGAAATCAATAATAGAAAGCCAACAGGAAAATCTTCAAACTTTAGAAAACAAACATTATTTAGAAAATAAACTTTAGAAAATAACTTCTATACAATGTATGGGCTGCAGAGGAATTTTTTTAAAATTTTATTTTGATTTGGGTGAAGATTTACAGAGTAAATTCACTTTTCATACAGCAGTTCACATATACTTTGTCTCATGTCATTG
>NW_006921923.1:3599602-3600254 GCF_000298275.1 Orycteropus afer afer
ATTATCTTCTGTGTCTGTGTTAATTGGTTTCCCTTTTCTTTGTTGAAGAGGGTCTGTGCAATCCTTCTGCCTAGTCCGCCATCTTGCCCCGCGTCAAGAATAGATTCTTGCATCAATGGAAAAGAATAGAGAATCTAGAAATAGATTCACACAAATATGCTCAATGGATTTTTGACAAGGTGCAAAAGAAATTCAGTGGGCCAACAAACACATGAAGAAATGCTCACAGTCATTAGCCAGCAGAGAGATGCAAATCAAAACAACAATATCATCTCACCCCTGTAATAGTAACAAAGTTCAACAAGGCAGAAAACAACAAATGCTGGCAAGGGTGTGGAGAGATTGGAAATTTCACACACTGCTGGTAAAATGGTACAACCATTATGGAAAACAGTATGGCGATTCCTTACGAAGTTGGAAATAGAAATACCATTTGATCTAGCAATCCCACTAGTAGGAACACATCCTAAAGTGGTGAGATCTGGAACACAAATAGTTATGTACACACACCCGTGTTCATCACAGCAGTATTCACAGTAACAAAGAGATGGAAACAACTTAAGTGTCCATCAATGGATAACCAAACTATGGTACATACACAACATGGAATACTATGTAACATTGAAGAATAATCAAGAATCAGCAAATCACC
>NW_006921923.1:3600734-3602633 GCF_000298275.1 Orycteropus afer afer
AAAATCGGCAAAATTCAACACCCACTCATGATGAAAAATAAATAAATAAATAACTCCCTAAGTTAGGAATAGGTATTATCTTCCTTACTTTGATGAAGAGCATCTACAAAAGATGTACATCTAACATAGTTAATGGTGAAAGATTGAAAGCTTTCCCTCTAAGATCAGGATATCCTCTCTATTGACTGCACTAAGTCAAGATGAAGAAATGGGAGGCATACAAATAGAAAGGAAGAAATAAAGTTGTCACTATTTTTAGATGACATGATTGTCTATATGTAAAGGGCTCTCTATACACAAATTGAGTTCAGTGAGGTATTAGGATGCAATGTACCACACAGAAATAAATCACATTTCTCTGTACAACAGTGAACATGCAGAGACCAAAAATTAAAACCATTTATTATTGCTGAAAAAAAAATCCAGCTATGCACTTAACATGTATAGGAACTATGTGATGAAAGTTATAAAATACAGATGAAGGAAATCAAAGAAGACCTGAATAATTGGAGAGACATACTATATCCATGAATTGGGAGACTCAACATAGTAAAGTTGTCAATTTTCCCCAAATAGACTGTAGATTTAATACAATTCCTAGCAAAATACCAAGTAGAGTTTTTTTGGACATAGATTTATTCTACAAGTTATATAGAAATGCACAGACCCTAGAATACCTGAAACAATCTTAAAAAATAAGAATAAAGTGTGAAGAATCACTGTACCTAATAGAGGTATAGCCAGAATGTTCCTTAGAAACAAGGATGGTGCGTTTCACTTGTTATTTTGAACTTGCTATCAGGGGAGACCAGTGCCTGGATAAGGATATCATGCTAGGTAAACTAGATGATCAGCGAAAAGGAGGAAGATCCTCTGGTCTCAGGGTTGTGGAGGCTGGGGTTCATGTGGTCCATTAGTCCTTTGGATGACCTCCTTGCATCTTTGATTTTCTTCACTCTTTGTTCCAGATGGTGAGAGACCAATAGTTGCACCTTAGATGGCTGCTCACAAGATTTTAAGATCCCAGGCACTATTCAAAGTAGGATGTAGAACATTGTCTTTGTGGACTGTGTTATGCCAGTTGATCTTAGTGTCCCTCAAGACTATGGTCCTGAGCCCCCATGCCAAGCAACTCATTTTTTCAAGGTATTTGGTTATGACTAAGAAGTTTTCATAACTTTGCCCCCTATAGGCTCTACTATATACATTGATATGTTTGCAGCACGTATAAATACATAGGTAGAGATATCCCCTGTCAAACCTATATGTATTTATGAGTGTAGTCCCATTCACCTTTCCATCCCTGTTCAGATTTATTGTCTATCTATATATCCATTTGTAGAGTGTTGCTATTACTATTATTGCAGGATTTTGTATGTAATAATAATCACCATTGATATACCAGCTAAACTAGATGGTGCCCAGCTACCACTGCTGACCACTCTGAAAGGGATCACAATAGGAGGTTGTGGGAGAAAAATGTGGAACAGAACTCAAAATCATAAAAAAGATTAGACTTACTGATCTGGTGAAGATTGGTGGAACCCCCAAGACTGTGGCCCTTAGACTAGCTTTAAATCTAGAACTGAACTCAACCACTGTGACTCAACTTTCAGCCAAATGATAGACAGTCCTACAAGGTAAACAATAATACTAGGAAGGGTTGCACTCATTAGAAAAATCAACTCTGCAAGATCAAAAGAGCAGCATTTTTCCCAGAGCTAAAACTAAGAAGGCAGGAAGAGATAGGGAAGAAGGATGAAGGGAAATGGTAAATACAGGGAGCAAGTAGGAGGAGTGCTGTTGCATCGTGGGGATTGCAATGAATGTTACAAAACAAAATGTGTAGGAAGTGTTGAATGAGAAGCCAACTTGCTCTGTAAACTTTCACCCAAATCA
>NW_006921923.1:3607911-3610195 GCF_000298275.1 Orycteropus afer afer
ATCTCCTTTGGAAATAGTGTTGAGTTTACTTCTTAAAATTATAATGTGTAATTTTACTTATATTCTGCTGCTCTATTTATCTGGTAAAGTAATACTGAAATAAACTACCAGAAAGATATACATTTCCAAACCTATGAGGGATTTCAAAATGCTGAAAGGTACTCTTTGCTTGGGTAAGATCATGCTTATTTCAGGTCCATGATTCCTGCCCAATTAGAAACCAATTTTAAAGGGGTGTTTGCTATTTAAGAAAAATCTGTCAGCAGGGCCCCCTGAAAAGAGAAAACAACTGTCAGGGGTTTTCATCTTGGTGAGATTATTTTCATTTGTCAGTATATTTTGTCTTCTGAAGTTCATCAGAGTGTGTCAGTTCTATTAGATGAACATCTTCTGATAGTGGCATCACTGGATTTGGGGCAGGGGTGGAGGAGTCTGAGAAGAGAAGGAAAGGATATTTGACCTCTATAGCATCCAAAACATAGATGTCAGGTTATTTCTCTCTCCTTAAAATAGTATGTTGATTTCAGGACTCAACCCTGTGTTAATTCTATCAGATGAGTAATGATGGAAGTAAATTCCTGAAACAGATTTATTATTTTTTTGTGGATGTTTGATTGTTTCGTTTTTGTCTTTTTAAACAGTAGATGGTGGTCATCTTGAAAATCTGGGTCTGTTTTTGGCCACAGATTATGACTTGAAAACACTGTAATTGTTTCACCTTTGAGTTTCTTCAAAATATTTGAATAAATGTGTATAATTTACCATGAGGTCTATAAACTTCCTGCTTGCCTGTTTACGGTCTAATGTCTTGAATTTAGTTACTTTAAATTTAATTAAGGTTCAGAATACTACTTAATGTCTTCCTAAAGAAAGAAAACAAAAACAAAAACAAAAAAACAACCCTTACTGTGTCTTACCACTATCACTTTTTCATGCATGATCACAGTTCTCTAGATCACTTCCCACTTTTGATGTTTTTTAAATCTTTTTCTTAATTAATTCAAGAATGCCTTGTAGGGTGATCTTTGAAATTATTATTATTAGTAGTATTTTACTTTACCAACCACACATTTAGAGATTTCCTGTTCTATTCATGTAGGCAGGTGTTTTGTTGTTGTTATTGTTCATTAAATAATATGCTCCCCACTCCCTCACTGTCGCTTCCCTAAGCCTTTTTTGCTTTGTCATATAGCCATGGAGAGCTTAGATTGTGTTTGTGAAATTAGTTTTGATCCACTTCACATATTTTTTTCCTTTGGTCTTTTTGAAGTGGTTTTTAAAGAGTATTCTTAAGGGCTTTTAGTAAAGGTATGTTTAAAAAAATAACAAGACCTATGTTTTAACATCATTCTCCTAAAATTGAATAATCAAGTAATGGATAATTCTGTTTTTTTTTTTCCTTACATTTGTATGCAAAACTTGATTCCTATTATGCAATAGTTCCAGGAGTATTTCCTGTCTAGTACTCAAAACCAAGTTCTTTTATTTTGAGTCCTACAAATCTCATTCTAGGAGGTGGTCATTTACTTTATGGAAATCTCATTTCTATAGTTTGTCCTAGTGAAGTGTTTGACTATGGATAACTGAATAGAAAAACCAAACCCATTGCTGTTGAGTCAATTCTGACTCATAGCAATCTTATAGAGTAGAACTGCCCCATATGGTCTCCAAGGCTGTAAATCTTTACAGGAGCAGACTGCCTCATCTTTCTCCCATGGAATGGCTGGTGGGTTTGAACCACGACTTTTTGGTTAGCAGCCAAGCGTTTTAACCACTGTACCACCAGGGGTCTGAAAACCTCCAAAAATAAACATTTCCCGGTATCTCTTTTCTCTGGGGCAAAATTGTATTATCCTGGTCAGGCAGTCTGTAAAGACTATATAGGCTACTAACTTTATTATACATTTTTAAAATAATATCTTTCCACTCATAAAATTTATATAGCCCTTTCCTTGTTCAAATAGATTATGCTTGTTCTATTTATGTTGGCCCTCATACACACACAGCAGGAGAAAGATGTGGCAGTGTGCTTCCGTAAGGATTTATAGCCTTGGGAACCTTATGAGGCAGTTCTACTCTGTTCTGTACGGTCGCTGTGAGTCAGAATCGACTCTCCGGCAATGGGTTTGGTTTGAGTTTGGTATTAGTCCAGGCTAGTTAGGCCTTCCTGTAGTCTGTGTGTAAGTTGGCATTTTAAGTGATTGGTTTTCCTCCTTCTACCAAATTGCTTAGAACTAGTTATATATCCTTACATGCTGGACCACATTCCCATTCAGCTATTTTC
>NW_006921923.1:3610315-3611619 GCF_000298275.1 Orycteropus afer afer
TTATATTCTTACTTATTTTTAATTATTCTCTATATATGTCAACTATTCAGTTAAGAGGTTGGCATCCTAGGTTGCCCCTAATTTTCTTTATAACACTGTAGTAGCCCAGACCCATTTTCACATTTTTCTTTACTTCCTTTTACTCTAGTGGGATCTATACCAACCTTAATATTATGCTTTTCTCTTAGTTTGCCGCATAGTCTTTTCTTTTTAGTACAATATATCTGGCAACCTTTTTTTTCTTCAGGAGATCCTAACCTTCCTGTGCGGCCTGCAATTATCAAAAGCGTTCTGGATTCTGGAGAATTTAGAGTGTTCACTCTTTTCGTCTCCATGGAACTGATGCTGTTTTAGAAAACATCAACCTAGATCTTTTGGCCTAGAGTTTTTTTTTTTTTTTTTTCCCTGTAGATTAAATGTAGGCTTTAAACAAACAAACAAACAACAACAACAAAAAAAAACAAAACTCACTGCCATTGAGTCGATTTTGACTAATAGCGACCCCTCCTTGGGTTTCTGAGGCAGTCCAACCTCCCCCCAAAAAAAGCCCAAACCTGCTGCTATCGAGTTGGATCCGACTCATAGCGACCCCTCCTTGGGTTTCCAAGGTGGTACCACTACAGAAGTAGATTGCCCAACCTTCCTTCTGAGGAGTGGCTGGTGGATTTGAACCGCCAGCCCTTTGAATAGCAGTCAAATGCCATAGGCACTACACCACCAGAGCTCCCGTATCACCATGGAATTAGATTGCCCAATCTTCCTTCCGAGGAGTGGCTTGGTGGGTTTGAACCGCCAGCCTTCTGGTTAGCAGTCAGATGACTTAGGCATTACACCACCAGAGCTTCTAATGGGGCTTTAGGACTTTATTTTCCTTTCTTCACATTTAAATGTCCAGTGACCACTGGCTTGACCTTCTGCCATCACTTGAGGCTGCCCTAGCAGATATAAAAGTTTGTCATGTGTCTAACATGGCTTTGTGCCACTACATTATCCTTCATCATTATCATAGTCAGGCAGTCTATGTACTCTCCAATCTACTCTAATAAAATAATTTGTTATTAACCTGTCTTGGAGATATATTCTCCATATATAGGACACTACTGATCAAACTGGTGCTTGAATCTCATCTGAGGGTCTTTTGCTATATAAATCCATCTTCTCTAAGCCTCTTTTCCTCCTTGGCACCATGGACTGACCTCATAGAAAAGAGAGTATCTTACAGTAATCTGTTGTTGTTGTTGTTGTTAAGTGCCATCGAGTCATCTCTGACTCATAGAGATCCTATGTACAGCAGAATGAAACAC
>NW_006921923.1:3613779-3615793 GCF_000298275.1 Orycteropus afer afer
TTGAGAAATGCCAAACGTGTTCTTCCCTTTTGGTTGTCTAACTCCAGGTCTTTGCACTTTTCATTATAGTAATTGGTTTTGTCTGCTCGAGCTGCTCTTTGAGATCTTCTGTTTAGCTCTTTTATCTTGTCATTTCTTCCATTTGCTTTAGCTACTTTTTGCTCAAGGGCAAGTTCCAGAGTCTCTTCTGATATCCATTTTGGTCTTTTCTTTCTTTCTTATATTTTTAAAGACCTCTTGCTTTCTTCATGGATGATGTTCTTGATGTCATCCCACAATTCTAGTTTTTAATCACTGGTGTTCAATGCATCAAATCCATTCTTTAGATGGTCTCTAAAGTCAGGAGGGATATATTCAAGCTCGTATTTTGTCTCTCATGGACTTGTTTTAATTATCTTCAACTCCAAGTTGAACTTGCATATGAGCAGTTGATGGTCTTTTCCACAGTCAGCTCCTGTCACCAAGGCCAAATTTTCCAACTACCAGTGATTCTTCTTTTTTCCAATTTTTGTATTCCAATCACCAGTGATAATCAACATATCTTGATTGCATATTCGGTTAATTTCAGACTGCAGAAGTTGATAAAAATCAATTTCCTCATCTTTGGCTTTGGTGATTGGTGCATAAATTTGAATAATAGTTGTATTAACTTGTCTTCCTTGTAGGTTTATGGATATTTTCCTATCACTGACAGCATTGTACTTCAGGACAGATCTTGAAACATCTTTTGTGATGATGAATGCCACACCATTCCTCTTCAGTTTGTCATTCCCAGCATAGTAGATCATATGGTTGTCTGATTCAAGATGGCCAAAACTGGTCCATTTCAGCTCACTAATGCCTAGGATATCAATCTTTATGCACTCCATTTCATTTTTGACAACCTCCAATTTTCCTAGATTCATACTTCGTACATTCCATGTTCCGATTATTAATGGATGTTTTCAGCTGTTTCTCCTCAATTTGAGTTGTGCCATGTCAGCACAGGAGGTCCTAAAAGAATTACTTTACCCATATCATTAAAGTTGGTTCTACTCTAATGAGGCAGCTCTTTCCCAGTCCTATTTTGAGTGCCTTCCAATCCAAGGGGCTAGTCTTCCTGTAATGTGTCAGACCGTGTTTCCAAGCTGTTCATAAAGTTGCCCAGTAATGTATCAGAGAATGTTTCTCTTCTATTCATAAGGTTTTCCTTGGCCAGTTTTTGAGAAGTGGATGGCCTCTTCCTTCTTCCTTGTCTGTAAGCTGCATTGAAACCTGTGTACCATGTGCAACTCTGCTGGCGTCTGAAACACCAGTGGCACAGCCTCAAGCCTCACAGCAATGTACAAGCCTCATAGGACCACAAACTCACAGACAAGTTTGTCTCCCTTAGCTGTTGGAAACCTCTGCACCCTCCTCTTACCTAATTCCTACCTGAAACCTGCCACTCTGTGGTCCCCAGCCGCTCTTGGTCCCTCCCTTTCTTGGCTCTAGGGGGCTTGGGACCTAGCCTTGCCTCCTGCCCTTTTTAACCTGGATGGCAGTAATCTAGAGGATCTATAATACTATTTTGTATCTGATATTTCTGCTGTATTTACCAATAGAAAATTAGCCTGTTCTATGAGGTTCAAGAGTTTCTCGAGCCCAATATATACTCACGTCAATTTTGAGGGACATTATAGCTCCTGCCCCAAGGCTGACATTTTAAATTGAAGGTAGCAGACTTTAAGTGGTGTGCTGTTTGGAGTCAGAAGTTCTGACGTTGAATCCTAGCTCCTACTGTATATCTTAGAAGAAACCATTTAACTCCTCTGAGCCTCAATTTCCTCATCTATAAAATGGTCTGTTTCACAATTGTTGAAATTACTAAATTTATGAATGCATACAAAGTATTTTATATATTTTTTCTATATAACACTACTTGTTGTTGTTGTTGTTGTTGTTTGCCGTCAAGTCGGACCCGACTCATAGCGACCCCTCCTTGGGTTTCTGAGGCAGTATCATTACGGAAGTAGATTGCCCCATCTTCCTTCCG
>NW_006921923.1:3617903-3618940 GCF_000298275.1 Orycteropus afer afer
TTTTGATGTCTTGACTGCTGCTTTCATTGGTGTTGATTGTAGAACCAAGTAATATGAAACCCTTGAAAACTTCAATCTTTTCTCCATCCATTGTGAAATTGTTTATTGGACCAGTTGTGAGGATTTTTGTTTTCTTTATATTGAGGTGTAATCCATACTATGGGAGCTCTGGTGGCTTAGTGCCTAAGGCACTTGACTGCTCACCAGAATGTTGGCAGTTCAAACCCACCAGCCACTCCTTGGAAGGAAGATTGGGCGATCAACTTCCATAGTAAGAACACCTCAGAAACCCAAGGAGGACTTGCTATGAGTCAGAGAAAACTCAACAGCACATAACAACAACAACAACAACAATCCATACTACAGACTGTAGTTTTTAATCTTCATCAGTAAGAGCTTCAAGTGATCCTCACTTTCAGCAAGCAAAGTTCAGTCATCTGCGTATCGCAGGTTGTTAATGAGTCTTACTCTAATCTTGATGCCATGTTCTTCTTCATATAATTTAGCTTCAGCATACAAATTGATTAAATACAGTGAAAGGATACAACCTTGACACACTCCCTTCTTGATTTTGAATCATGCAGTATCACCATGTTCTGTTCTAATAACAGCCTCCTGATTTATGTACAGGTTTCTCATGAGTAGAATCAAGTGTTCTGGGATTCCCATTCCTCTCAAGGTTATCCACAATTTGTTATGATCCATACAACCAAATGCATTTGCATAATCAATAAAATATAAGTAAACATCTTTCTGGTATTCTTTGCTTTAAGCTAAGATCCATCTAACATCAGCAATGATATCCCACATTCCATGTGCTCTTCTAAATCCAGCTTGTATTTCTGGAAGTTCTCTGTCAATATACTGCTGTAACCATTTTTGAATTATCTTCAGTAAGATTTTGCTTGCATGTGATATTAATGAATCTGTTCAATAATTTCCACATTCTTTGGGATCACCTTTCTTTGGAATGGGTACAAATATGGATCTCTTCCGGTCACTTGGCCGGGTAGCTGTCTTCCAAATCTCTTGGCATA
>NW_006921923.1:3621169-3628435 GCF_000298275.1 Orycteropus afer afer
GTGTATTCCATCCACATGTATAGCCACCGTTTGTGTTGTTGAAAAAAGGTATTTGCAATGAATAAGTCATTGGTCTTGCAAAATTCTATCATTTGATCTCCAGTGTTATTTCTGTCACCAAGGCCATATTTTCCAACTATCGGTTATTCTTCTTTGTTTCCAACTTTTGCATTCCAGTCACCAGTGATAATCAACACATCTTGATTTCATGTTCGGTCAATTTCAGACTGCAGAGGTTGGTAGAAATCTTCAATTTCCTTATCTTTGACTTTGGTAGGTGGTGTGTAAATTTGAATAATAGTAGTATTAACTGGTCTTCCTTGTAAGTGTATGGATATTATCCTATCACTGACAGCATTGCACTTCAAGACTGATCTTGAAACACTCTTTGTGACCATTCCTCTTCAGTCTGTCATTCCCAGCATAGTAGATCATATGATTGTTTGACTCAAAATGGCCCAAACCAGTCCATTTCAGCTCACTAATGCCTATGATATCGATCTTTATGCATTCCATTTCATTTTTGAAAACTTCAAATTTTCCTAGATTCATACTTCATACATTCCATGTTCCAGTTATTAATGAATGTTTGCATCTGTTTCTACTCATTTTGAGTCGTACCACATCAGCCAATGGAGGTCTCGAAAGCTTTACTCTATCCATGTTATTAAGGTCATCTCTATTCTGAGGAGTCAGCTTTTCCCCAGTCAAAGTTTAAGTGCCTTCTGACCTAATGGGCTCGTATTCCAGAACTATATCGGACAATGTTTCAGGGTTGTTTGTAAAGTTTTCCAGTAATATATGACACATTGTTTCACTGCTATTCATAAGGTTTTCACTGGCCAATTCTTTGAGAAGTGAATGGCCCCTTCCTTCTTCTGAGTCTGTCTTAGCCTGGAAGCTCTTCTGAAATCTGTCCACAGTGGGTAACCCTGCGGGCATTTTGCAACACCAGTGACATAGCCTCCAGCCTCACAGCAAGAGGTAAGTGACTACAGGATGACAAACTGACAGACAAGTTTGTCTCCTTTAGTTATTTTTAACCCCTCTGCACCCACCTACCTTGGGCAATGGCCTTAAAATAGAGCCACTCCCAGGTGAAAGCAGCCCCTGAGCCCCATGCCTACCTACCTCGGGCCTCAGCCTTAAAATAGAGCCACCTCCAAACAAAAAGCAGCCCCTGAGCCCTATGCCTGCCTACCTCAGGCCCCAGCCTTAAAACGGAGCTGCCCCCAAGTGAAAAGCAGCCTCCAGGCCCTGTTCCCCCGCCTACCCTAGACCCCTGCCTTAATAAGGAGTTGCCTCCAACCAAAAAGCAGCCCCCAGTCCCGGGCCCACCTACTTTGGGCCCCAGCCTTAATATAGAGCCACACCCACATGAAAAGCAGCCTCCAAACATCAGACCACACTAGTTAATTAATTTTAGACTTCATAAACTCACAAAATATTAAACCTGGAGATAGCTGTAAGATCATCTAACTAAGTACATTATTTCGCAGATGAGTTATCAGAGTCCCAAAAAAGGTTAAGAGAGTTGCAAAAGTCAGTACAACTAGTGCAGCAGAAGTTAAACTAGAACACATGTATCCTAATCTAGTTTTCTTTGTCTCTTTTTGTGGATGTTAAGGCCTTTAGTCAGTCACCGGGTACTTTAGATTCTACTCTGGAAAAGTGTTTAATAATAGCTAACTGTTACGCTAGACAGTCTTCTAAGCATAGATTATCACAGTTAATCATCATGATAATCTCAAAAGATAGGTTTTATTTTTATCCTCATTTGGCAGATGGGAAAATTGAAGGGCAGAAAGACTAAGTAACTTTACGCAAGGATGCGTAATCTTCCTAAGATTATAGTTTTAAAAGATAAGGAAAAGATGGTATGAATAGTTGGATAGAGATGATCTGATTGGTATCCAAAGTAGGGTAATGGAGAGTATAAAAATCTCAGGTAGTTTGCCTCCAGAGCCTATGTGTAGTCAATAAATTTTATTGCTGCTGCTGCTGCTGCTGCTGCTGCTGCTGCTGCTGCTTTGTGTGTGTGTGGCAAAAAATTTACATTTCGAATTAGCCAGTTGGACTCAGTTTAGATTATCCCAATTTTGTTGGCAACATCCAAAGCATCACAGTTAGGAGATCAGGCCTGATCAAGTTGACCTTGGCCATGTCAATCTCATAGAGCTTCTTCACAGTCTGTTTGATCTGGTACTTATTGGCCACTACATGCACAATGAATATAAGTGTGTCATCTTCAGTCTTCTTCATGGTTGACTCAAGTGGTTGGGGAACTTGATGATGGCATAGTGGTCAAACTTGTTTCTTCTAGTGGTACTCTTCCAAGGATATTTGGACTGCCTTTAGAGCCTCAGTGTCTTGGGCTGCCAGAAGGCGGGTGATACTTAAAGGATTTCTTTGTCTTCTTCTTCTCTTCCCTAAAATTCAATCTGTTCACCGTGATTAGATGTGCCTAGACTACCACTTCATTCATATCATTATCTTTTTCAGTAATAAGTCATGATTCCAAATTGCTTATCAAATAAAGTCTCAAATCTTTCCCTTTTATGCAATTTTCTCTAGAATTTGGGACATCTTTATTATCCAATCTGATTTTCTACTGTTCACCAACATGAATCCTTTGCTGTAGTCAGGAGAATGCTTGGACAAAACTTGATCTCGCTTTACCTGTATATTAGTTCTACTACTTAGAATGTTATTGTTTCAGTGAGTATTTTGTGTTGCAAGTGATGAAAAATCAACTTAATCTTTCTCTAACAACAAATGCAATTTATTAGCTCATAACTAAAAAATCCAGAGATAAAACTGGCTTCAGGTAAGAATTGATCTAATGGCTTATGAATCACCAAGGATCCAAGTTCATTCTGAATCTCTTCCACTCTACTTTCATTGGTGTCCATAACATCTCTTAGGGACCACATGGTAGTTCTCTGGAAACTCCAGGCTCCACACACTACACAAATGTGGTTTGGTTTAAATGACTATAAGCTTTGCATTCTCATACTATACCATCTAGGGGAAGAGAAAATCTGTGTCCCAGCATTCCCAGAAAATGAACAGAAAGTTATGCTGATAGAATTATTTCAGTGACTATTTCAAATGAATTACTGGCCCCAAGAATATTTTGATGCAATAGTATATTTAGACATGCCCATCCCTAAGTCTCGAGGGTCATTGAAAAAGGGGAAGACCCTCAGCGTCATGGATTGACACAGTGGCTGTGATGATGGGCTCAAGCATAGCAGTGATAGTGAGGATGGCACAAGTGCAGGCAGTGTTTTGTTTTGTTGCATGTAGCGTCACTGTAAGTCAAAACGGACTGGATGGCACCTAACAACAACATCCCTAAGTCAGTCGCTAGGGCCAAGAAGACTGAACATCTTGATTGACTTAAGACAATTATACTGCATACCTAAGCTAGAGTCAATTCTGCCCAAGGCACTTTGCTGAGCATGGGCAATAGAGTGATTTTCCAAACAAGAATTAAGTACTCTTGTCAGATAAGACAGAAATGGATCTTTTGGGAGACACTCAACAAATATATGCTACAATTCTCCTCCCTTACTCCTCAACAATTCAAATTGTATCTTTTCTTTGATATTTAACTTAATTTTGCTCTTTGTACCTCATACTGATCTCTTCTCTGGAGCCATATAAACCAAAAGAACAAAACAACTGCCGTAGAGTTGCTTCCCACCCGTAGTGACCCTATAGGACAGAGTAGAACTTCTCCATAAGGTTTCCAAAGCTCTAAATCTTTACAAAAGCAGAGTGGTTCATCTTTCTCCTGTGAAGTGGCTGGTGGGTTTGATCCAGCAACCTTTTAGTTAGCAGCCTAATGCTTTAACAACTATATCAACAGAGCTTTCTGGAGCCATATAGTGTGTACCATATAGAATATACTTGGATTTCCACTACTTTTATGCCAGTTTGTTGTACTGTGGTGGCTTGTGTGTTTCTATAATCCTGGAAGCTATGCTACTGGTATTTCAAATACTAGAAAGGTCAACCACTGTAGACAGGTGTTTTGGTTCTCTAGTGCAATTCAAACTGAAAATATCCACAAGTGGATCACTTTAATGAACAGGGAATTTATTCTCTTACAGTTCAGGAGGCTAGAAGTCCAAGTTCAAAGTTCCAGCTCTAGGGGCTGGGTGAAAGCCCCTCGACCTTGGGCTTCAGCTCTGCCTCTTGCTCCTGGCCCACTGGAGCTGGAGGCATCTCTTCACTCAGACAGCTTCTGACTGCTGAGGCTGACAAACCCAAGGTCACCAAGTAAAATGGCAAAGTCCCAAAATTATCAAACCACATGGCAGGCCACTAATTAAAGTCCATTAATAGTCCCCAGATTGGCAGACAACATGGCAGGCTGCTGAATGATAACTTGGCTACATGCAAGATTCAAGCATGCCAAAAGCTTGAGACCTTCTTCAAAGCTGCCTCTTATATCCTAGAAATACACCATATCTCTAAGGCACCTACTCAGCTGCTCCAGTAGATTCCATCATGGAGTTGATTACCAGTCTCATCATGGGGAATAACTACATCCAGCTGCCCAGCCACTCCAAACCAGGCCAAGCCAAGTTGACACACAACTTAGCTGCCACAACAGGTTTCAGCAGAGCTTCCAGAGTAGGACAAACTAGGAAAAAAAGGCCTGGCAATCTACTTCCAAAGAGTAACCAATGAAAACCTTATGGATCATAACAGAACATTGTTTGACTCACTTGCTTTGGACACATCAGCAGTAGAGATCAATTGGTGGAGGAAGACATCATGTATGATGAAATAGAAGGCCAATGAGGGCAAAGGAAACCTTTGGTAAGGTGGATTGGCAAGCAGACTACAACGATAGACGCAAATGTGCCAGCAATTGTGAGAATGACATTCTGTTGTGCATGAGGTTGTCATGAGTTGGCGTTAACCTGTAAGGAGCTAACATACTTGGATTTATACCATTTTGATAATTTAAGTATTTAAAGTTTGTGACCTTAACAAAATTATAAGTTTATTTAGGGCACAGACTGTGTCTTCTAACTTTGTATAACCCTCATAGCATCTAGGACATTTCTGAACATAGAGACTGTGCTAGACAACTACTTGTTAATTTGATTTCTTGACTTGTTGATTTAGATACAGCCACTTTGTTCATTTTGATCATTCTCAAGATTGATGCTGATTGCTTTGGGTCATTCAATCATTTAGCTATCCATATCAATCGTGAGAATAACCAAAGTAAATGGATTGTGCACTTATGGGTAGATATAGCCTTGCAGATTAATAGTACTTATATGTATGTACCCAAATTATGCTCCATATTTTTGTGTATGTTTTTGAAGATATATTTTTTTATTTAGCTATAGTGACTGTTAAAACTATCTCAATGGAAAACATTCTCTGATAATTGGTTACATCTGAGTTACTGGTAAGTGCTTTCCATTTTGTGGTGTTTACTTGTATTAAGTATTGTACCTTATTTGGTGTGCATCTACCTTAACCTTTTTCTATTTTCTTTTATTATATTTTTCATGTCCCATAATCAAACTTCTGGAAAATAGCATTAGCCACACTGAATGCAGTTCATCTTGTACAAATAATTGAGTATTAGCCTGACTTCCTCTCAGTAGAACACTCAACTTTTTCTGCCAATCTATTGAACTTTTTTTTCCTATTATGAAAGTATGTTCTTTTTGACAATAAATGCAATGCCATTCCTCTTCAATTTCACATTCCCAGCATAGTAGACTATATGATTGTCTGATTCAGAATGGTCAATCCCAGGCCAATTCAGCTCACTAATGCCTAGGATATCTATCTGTCTTCAAATGTTCCACTTCATTTTTGACAACTCCCAATTTTCCTAGATTCATACTTTGTACATTCCATGTTCTGATTATTAATGGATGTTTGCAGCTTTCTTCTCATTTTGAGTTGTGTCACATCAGCAGATGAAGGTTCTGAAAGTTTTATTCTATCCATATCATTATGGTCAACTCTATTTCGAGGAGGCAACTCTTCCGTAGTCATATTTTGAATGCCTTCCAAACTGAGGTACTCATCTTCCAGCACTATCAGTGTTCCATTGTTATCCATAAGATTTTCAGTGTCCAATTTTTTAAGAAGTACATCACCAGGTCATTCTTCCTAGTCTGTATTAATCTGGAAGCTTTGCTGAAACCTGTCCACCATGGGTGTCCCTGCTGGTGTTTGAAATACCAGTGGCATAGCTTCCAGCATCACAGCAACACACAAGTCACCACAGTATGACAAATTGACAGAAGAGTGGTGGCCAAAAGCAGAGAATATCAAAAATATATTTACCTGTGTTTTATTGACTATGAAAAGGCATGCAACTGTGTGGATCGTAACAATTTATGGATAACATTGCAAAGAATGGGAATTCCAGAATGCTTAATTGTGCTCATGTGGAACCTGTACATAAACCAAGAGGCTGTCATTCGAACAGAACAAGGGGATACTACATGGTTTAAAATCAGGAAAGGTGTGTGTCAGGGTTGTATCTTTTAACCACACTTACTCAGTCTGTATTCTGACCAAATAATCTGAGAAGCTGAGGTATGTGAATAAGAATGTGGCATCAGGATTAGAGGAAAATTCATTAGCATCCTGAAATATGCAGATTACACAACCATGCTTGCTGAAAGGGAAGAGAACTTGAAGCATTTATTGATGGAAATCAGACTAAAGTCTTCAGTATGAATTACACCTCAACATGAAGAAAAGAAAACTCACAACTGCAGTTAGCAACATGATAATAAATGGAGAGAAGATTGAAGTTGTCAAGGATTTCATCTTATTTGGAACCACTATCAGTGCCCATAGAATCAGCAGTCAAGAAATCAAACAATGTATTGCATTAGGCAATGCACCCCTTAGATCAGTAAGCCATGAGACACCAGAGGGGCAACTTTCACATAGAGGGAAAGCTGGACAGACAGGAATATATAGATAAGAAGGGCACACACACACACACACACACACAAAAAAAAAACTCACTGCCTTCGAGTTGGATCTGAGTTATAGCAACACCTCCTTGGGTTTCTGAGCCGGTATCGCTATGGAAGTACATTGCCCAACCTTCCTTCCAAGGAGTGGCTGGTTGGTTTGAACTGCCAGCCTTTTGGTTAGCAGTCAAGTGCCTTAGGCAGTATGCCACCAGAGCTCCTAAGAAGGGCACAGAGAGGGGGTAGTCACAGGGAGGGGGCAGGGATGAAAGATTTTTATGTTTGGGGA
>NW_006921923.1:3629180-3630878 GCF_000298275.1 Orycteropus afer afer
CTGAAGGGCAGCAGGGGCCATAGTCTCAGGGGTTCCACCAGGCTCTATCAGACCAGCAAACCTGGTCCCCCTTTTTTTTTTTTCCAAATGATTTTAACTTTTGTTCTACATTGTTCTCCCTCTCTATCCAGGGTCTACTACATAGATCCTCCTCTGAGTGGTTGACAGTGGTAGCCAGGTACCATCTAGTTCCTCTGGTCTTATAGTCATATAGGCTGAGGATTGCATGGTGTACCAGTCACTGGGACCAATTGTTTCCATGAATCTTTGGTTTTCTTCATTTTTCTTTGCTCTGGATGAAGACAGACCCATCATTGCATGTAGATGGCTGCTTGCAAGCTTTTAAGATCCCAGTCTCTACTTGCCAGAGTAGGAAGTGGAACAATGTTTTGTGTAGTATGTTATGCCAATTGAGTTTGATGTCCCCTGCAACTATGGTCCCGAGCCCACAGGTTCAATTACTCAGTCCCTCTGGGTAGCTGGCTGTGACCAAAAAGTGACTACAACCTTGTCCCTTGTCAGCTCTGTTATACACCTGGGAATTCTTACAGAACATACAAATACACTTATAGAACCATTGTCTGCCAACCCTATACATGGTCTTGGGTACACTCCCCACTGCATAGACATACCTAATAGTTCAGCCTGTCCACCCACCTATCCACCCATATACCCATGTTTGCCTTCATTGACAACACAGTACTGTATGTGCAAAAGCATTCATCTTTGTTGTCTGTACCTCCTATGTACCTCTCTATGTCTTCCTCTTCCTCAGTGCCACCATGTTGATCACTCACGTTTGGTACATTGCCCTTTTCTTCACCCAAATCAATACTTATCCCTTCCCCTCCCACACCTGGTAACCAACAAAGAAAATTTCCTTCCATATAGAAACCATTCCTTGACTATTATAATAATGGGCTAATACAATATTTGTCCTTCTGTGATTGACTTATTTCACTCAGCATAATGTCCTCCAAGTTCATCCACATTATGCGGTATTTTGCAGATTATTCTTTAGGGTTGCATAGTATTCCATTGTGTGTATGTACCATAGTTTGGTTATCCATTCCTCAGTTGTGGACACTTAGGTTGTTTCCATCTTTTGGCTATTGTAAATAGTGCTGCAACGAACATGGGTGTGCATATGTCTGTTCTTGTCATGGCTCTCACTTCTTTAGAATATATACCTATTAATGAAATGGCTGGGTCAAATGATATTTCTAATTCCAACTTTTTAAGGAATTGCCATACTGCTTTCCACAGTGGTTGTACCATTTGATAGTCCCACTAGCAGTGTGTGAGAGTCCCAGTCTCTCTGCATCCTCACCACCATTTGTTATTTTCTGTCTTGTTGAACTTTGCTACTAGTACTGGGGCAAGATGGTATCTCACTGTTGTTTTGATTTGCTCTTTTTAATGATCTTTTGCTTTCTTCATGTATGATGTTCTTGATGTCATCCCAGAACTGGTCTTCAGTCAGTGTTCAATACAATATTCAGTACAGATTACACCTCAAATCTTTTCTTCAGATGGTCTCTAAATGAAGGTGGGATATAATCAATGCCATTAAACTATTTATATATTTCAAATATTTGTTTTTATTTTACTGCTTGCCATTTTTATTTTACCAAATTTATTTTTTTATTTCACAAAATTTATTTCTAATTAGTTGGATATTGCTTTTTATATCACTTA
>NW_006921923.1:3631529-3632272 GCF_000298275.1 Orycteropus afer afer
TTTCTTCTTTTATATTCACATTTTTAATCCATGTAGAATTTTTTTTTTTTTTTCAGTTTATGGTGCTGTGCAGGATTTTTTTCCCAAAATGATTTTCTTGCAATATATAAAACTCTATAAATCACCAAGTGAACAGACCAAGAATATGCTAGGAAAAATGATAAAAGATATGAGTAGATAGTTTAAAGAAAAACGATGGCTCTTAAATATATTTTTATATACTTAACATCAAATATTGTCAAAGAGATGAAAATTGAACAACTATGAGATAACATTTTTCACATATCAAATGATAAAGATCTGAAAGCTTATAATACTCTGTATTGGAAGCTGTGAAAGGAATCAGGCACTCTCATACATTGCTGGTGTGAGTTGAAGTTGACATAACCTCTCTCTATATATATATATTTCTCTTTGAAAGTGAAAAGTGAAGACATTATCTTTGGCAGAATACACAAGGAACTGATGATACTCCAGAGAAGTTGGGACACATGGAAGAAAGGGAGACTTCCCTTCCATTTATTAAGTGATATACCTTTCACTACTGGCAACAGTTCACGTAAGATGTTGCCTTTGTTGTTGTTGTTAAGTGCCGTCGAGTCGTTTCCGACTCATAGAGACCCCATGCATAGCAGAACGAAACACTGCCCGATCCCGCGCCTGCTCCGCAATCCCTGCTATACTTGAGCCCATCATCGCAGCCACCGTATCAATCCATCTCGTTGAAAGCCTCCCCCTCTTTT
>NW_006921923.1:3634808-3636125 GCF_000298275.1 Orycteropus afer afer
CTGGCCTGCTTCTTTGGGTGTCCCTGAGTTGTCTCTCCTCACCTGTATCCCTGGGGCTGACTGCTCTTCTGTCCGGGTTCAAGGCTTTTATCCCCTTTCTCCTGCTCTTCCGGCCTGCTACTCTGGGCGTCCCTGCGTTGTCTCTCCTCACCTGTAACCCTGGGGCTGATGTTGCCTTTATCATATATTAAATGCTTATATGTACTTGGATCTGGTTCTGTATGTTCTATTGACCTAGCATTCCAATTTTCTACTAGTATCACACTATTTTATTTGTTGTTCTATTTTTAATGTTTTAAAAATATTTGGTAGAGAAAATTCCCTTCCTTACTCATTTATTTCCCCCCCCCCCAAAAAAATGCCTTCACTGTTCTATCATGCTTATGTTTTTTCCAAATGAGTTCTTTTTTCTTGTGATTTTGGTGGAAGTTTACAGAGCAAATTTGTTTTCCATTCAACAGTTCATACACATTTTGTTTGGTAACATTAGTTGCATCTAAATGACTTCTTAATTCTTTTGTCAAAGTTTCCTTCACCTCAAATACTACTGGATTTTGATAAAAATGATTTTAAATGTATACATTAGTCTTCCTTTATTCATGTATTCTATGAATATTTATTGAGAACTTACTGTGTGCCAGGCATTATTATACATACTGGGGATAAGTGAACAAATCAGTGAACAAGTCAGTCAAGGTCACTGCACATGAGGAGCTTATATTTTAGCTGGTGGTGGTGGTGAGATAGGTAATAAACAAGAAAATCAATACACAAACAGGATAATTTTAGATAGTAATGAGTGCCAAGAAGACATTACAAGAGGGTAATGTGATATGAATACCTTTTTCAGCAAATGGGGAGAACTGTTTTAGATCAGGTGGCCTGAAAAGGTGACACAGGCTGAGATTTGATTGATGAAATGGAGCCTTCACAGATCTGAGGAAAAGTATACCTTTGAAATTTAATATGTTTAGAGAGTCATTTGCATGGTAATGTCAAGTAAGTTGGAAATATACTCTGGATGTCAGAGGAGAGGTCAGAGCTGCAGTCGTGAACATATATTGTTAGGTGCTGCCAAGTCAGCTCCAACTCATAGTGACCCTATGTATAGCAGAATGATAAACTACCAGGTCTTGTGCCATCTCTCACAATCCTTGCTATGCTTGAGCCCATCATTGTAGCCACTGTTGTTGATCCATCTCATTGAAGGTCTTCCCCTTTTTCGCTGACTCTCTACTTTACCAAGCATGATGTCCTTCTCCAGGGAATGGTCCCTTCTGACAATATGACGAAAGTAGGCGAAATGAAGTCTGGCCA
>NW_006921923.1:3636495-3642461 GCF_000298275.1 Orycteropus afer afer
TCAATGTTTTCTCCATTTATTGTGATTTTGCTTATTGGTCCAGTTGTGAGGATTTTTGTTTTCTTTATATTGAGGTGTAATCTATATTGAATGAAGGCTGTAGTCTTTGATCTTCACCAAGAAGTGCATCAAGTCCTCTTTTCAAGCAAGCAAATTTGTGTCATCTGCATAATGCAGGTTGTTAGTGATTCTTCCTCTAATCCTGCTGCCACGTTCTTCATCATATAGTCCAGCTTCTTGAATTATTTGCTCAGCATACAGATTGAATAAGTGTGGTAAAAGGATGCAACCCTGTCTCACACCCTTCCTGATTTCAAACCATGTAGTATCCCCTTGTTCTGTTTGAACAATAGCCTCTTGATCTATGTACATGTTCCTCATGAGCACAATTAAATGTTCTGGAACTCCCATTCTTTGCAGTGTTATCCATAATTTGTTATGATCCACACAGTTGAATGTCATTGCATAGTCAATAAAACACAGGTAAACATCTTTCTGGTATTCTTTACTTCCAGTCAAGGTTCATCTGACAGCAATTATGTCCATCATTCCACATCCTCTTCTGAATCCAATTTTAATTTCTTTAAGTTCCCTGTCAATATACTGCTACAACCATTTTTGAAGTATATTCAGCAAACTTTTACTTGCATTTGATATTAAAGATATTGTTCAGTGATCTCCACATTCTGTGGGATTATATTTCTTTGGAATGGGTATAAATATGGATCTCTTCTAGTCAGTTGGCCAGGTAGCTGTCTTCCAAATTTCTTGGTATACATGAGTAAGTACCTCCAGCACGGTAACAATTTCTTGGAACATTTCAATGGTTATCTCATCAATTCCTGGGGCCTGGTTTTTCTCCAATACCTTCAGTGCAACTTGGACTTCTGCCTTCAATACCATTGGCTCCCAGTCATATGTTATCTCCTAAAATGGTTGAATGCCAACTAGTTCTTTTTGGCAGTGACTCTGTGTATTCTTTCCATCTTCTTTTGATGCTTCCTGCATTGTATAAAAATTTGCCCATACAATCCTTTAGTATTACAACTTGAGGGTTGAATTTTGTCTTCAGTTCTTTCAGCTCGGGAAATGCGAAGTATGCTCTTCCCTTTTGGTTTTCTAGTTCCAGGACTTTGCACATTTCTTTATAATACTTTGTCTTCTCAAGCCGCCCTTTGAAATCTTTTGTTCAGCTATTTTATGCCATCATTTCTTCTATTCACTTTAGCTACTCTACATTCAAGAGGAAGTCTCTTCTGACATCCATTTTGGTCTTTTCTTTCATTCCTGTCTTTAATGACCATTTGCTTCCTTCGTGGATGATGTTCTTAATGTCATCCCACAACTCGTCTGGTCTTTGGTCATTGGTATTCAATGCATCAAATCTATTCTTCATATGGTCTCTGAATTCAGATGGGATGTAATCAAGGTCATGTTTTGGCACCACACTATGACAAACTGACACACAAGTGGTGGCCTGGAGCCTTAGTGGTCA
Organism: Orycteropus afer afer; assembly: GCF_000298275.1. Lineage (NCBI taxonomy): Eukaryota > Metazoa > Chordata > Mammalia > Tubulidentata > Orycteropodidae > Orycteropus > Orycteropus afer. The sequence continues at coordinate 3,637,991 of NW_006921923.1, forward strand.
TCAAAATCCATCTCCCTCATTTCCTTTGGCATCTTAACTGATAAATCACATAAAATTACTAAAGGTAACTATCTGAACCTTGGCTCAAAACGTTCCAAACTTAGCAATATCATCCCCAAAACTAAACCAAACCCACTGTCATCAACTTGATTCTGACTCATAGCGACCTCTGTAGGCTTTCCAAGGTTTTAAATCTTTACGGAAGTAGATTGCCTTATCCTTGTCTTCCTTCTCTGGAGAGGCTGGAGGGTTTGAACCCCATCCTTCTGCTCAGCAGCCAAATGCTTTACCCACTGTGCCACCAGAGCTCCTTAGTGATATCATAGGAATGATGGAATGTCTTGACTTAAGGCATTTGACTGCTAACCAGAAGGCTGGGGGTTCAAACCCACCAGCTACTTCTCAGAAGGAAGATTGGGCAATCTACTTCTGTAGAGATACTGCCTTGGAAACCCAAGAAGGGGTCACTATGAGTCAAATAAACTCAACAGTGGTAAGTTTGGTTTTGGTTTACAGCATTTTGAAAAGATAGGTCTGTCTGTCAAAGCAACTTGGGTATATAGACTTCCAACCAGGCCTATCTTCTGTGAAGTTTACAGCCAAGAAAACTCTATGGAGCAGTTCTACATGGGGTCACCATGGGTTGAGGGGCAACTCAATGGCAGCTAACAACAACAGTTTCTGCATTAGAATATTAGATTCCAAGAGATACCGCAGGACATGCAACAGTCAATCATGCAGCTCTTTTGGTTAATGATGGTTACAAATGTGGCTTCAAATTCAGGTAATGGTGAGTAACACCCACAAATGAAATTGTATTTTGAATGGCCACAATGAAATTCTAATCACTTGGCTATCAAGATAACTAATAATATTCAATTGAGTGCATTTAGGTATATTAAACAAAGTTTGAGTTCTGACAGTATTTGTGTAGAGGAAAATATAGACTCCATAGAGTTTTCTTGGCTGTAAGCTTCACAGAAGATAGGCCTGGTGATCTGCTTCCATTAAGATTACAGCTAAGAAAACACTATGGATCAGCTCTACTCTGTAATACTGGGGGTTCCCATAAGTCAGAATTGACTCGGCGGCATCTAACAACAATTTTTATAGAAGCAGTTTGCCAGGGCTTTCTTCCACAGAGTCACTGGATGAGTTTGAACAACCAACCTTTAAGTTAGTGTCCAACCACAAAGCACTTCTGCCATCGGGGCTGCTATTACAAAAGAGGCACCTGAAAATCAGGGCAGCTTAAGTATTTTTGAGTATCTCTCCTCTAATAACATATTCAAATGGTACAAGTTTTAGTCATTGATGGAAAACTGGATCGTCAACAATTTTGTCTTTCCTCACGTCTCAGGTTTCCTATCCTAGGAGTAATCTCCTTTGGCTTTGCATGGTTCTATCTCATTAATGTTGTAGTGAAAATCATGTAAAAGGCCACATTGTTAGTTTCATGGTTTTAAATAAGAAATAACTTTGTATTCACTCCCCCTTTCAGAGGAGGGGAATGTTTTCTACCAGGTTTTGTTTTATATTTTATATTGAATGCTGGAGGGGGGGTAAGTCATCAATAGTTTTATGAATTTTGTTATGGTAGCACTATTCAACATGAGTAAACTCATATTTTATAATGGGCAGTCAAATACAAATAGAATTTCTGCAGTGAATGGAAGCTGAAAAGCAGAGCAAAACATGGGCATTTTTACTCAGTTTCTTCTAATTAAATTTAGGATGAAAAGAAGAATGTGTTTATACTGCATAATGTCTGTCCTTTCCTGTTTATACATAAAGCTCTCCAACAGGAGATAGACTTTCTTATTATTGAAATCTTAAAATCTTTATTTATTAATGATATGCTGGATGGAAAAGTCAATGTTACAGCCACTTTGGAAAACAATTTGGATATTACTTGGTATGTATTTACTTAAGAGAGAAGGGCGACATATATCCATACAAAAACCTGTATGTGACTGTTTATAGCAGCTCTATTAATAATCATTGAAAACCAGAAACAACCCAAATGGCCATCTGTTGGTGGATGGATAAACAAACTCTGATTCATCCATCCATACAATGGAATACAACTCATCAATAAAAAGGAGGAAACTGTTGATAAAAGCAAAAACATGGATGAATCTGAAATGCATATTGCTAAGTGAAAAAAAACAGATTCATAGGACTACACATGATATGAGTCCATTTATCTGACATTCTGAAAAAGAAAAAACTATAAGGACATATATTGGGCTGGTGGTTGTCAGAGTCCGGGATGGGAGGTGTTGACTACAAATGAATGCGAGGGAAACATTTTTTATTGTGGTGGTGGTTGCCCAGCTGTATGTATTTATCAAAACTCATAAAACTGTACACCAAAGAATGTATTTTACTGAATTTCAATAAATCTGACTTTAATAAAATACGTTATAAGACATTAAATGAAACATCACAGCTAACAATTATTCAGAGCTGATTAAACATTTTGTAAAGGGTGCAAGTCCTTTGCTTCTCCTCTTGCCTACATTTTGGTTGTTTCCTGAATAGTCACACTTCTACCAAAGAGGTTAAAATGAGAAAGGAGTAAACCTTAAATCGGTTTGATATTTATTAATTATGGAAAGTATAGAGGGGAAATATAGTAAAACCAAGATCTAAAAGTAGGTTTTGGGGCATGCTATGGATTTCAATGATTTATCCCTAGAGGCTCTCAAACATGAGAGCCTCAAAGAGGCTTTGTGTAAGTGAGTCATATCCATCAATATTTACTGAATTAGAAATTAAAAGAAATTGTAAAAAAAATTATGTCTTAATTCATTTTAAAATCAAAATGATAACTTAATAACATATATATATTTGAAAAAAAAACAGTAACGACATTTGTAAAACTAAAAAAATAATAATGAAAAGAGTGGCTTTATTTCAGTTTTGCAAATCTCTTCAATGTCTGGCTTAGTAGGAGACACCTGGGTTCTTTGCATTTAGTCTGTTGTGATATCCTGTTCCACTATGAATTCGTAAGTGAATGAAAATGAAAGGGGAAAATAACCTTTTAGTATTATCATGAAAATACTTTTGATCTCAGGGATCCCCAGGAGTCCTCAGACCACACTGTGAGAACAGCCATTCTATTAAGCCAGGAACTGTGCTTAATGTTTTGCATACATTATTTCTCATTATCCCCGTGTTATAAATGAGAAAACAGAGGTTCAGGGCGATTAAGAAGTGTAAGTCACACAGGTAACAAATGGCAAAGTTTGAATAGAAACCCAGGCCTTTCTACCTCTAAAGTAGGCTCTTTTTTCATGGTAACTCTGACCCCATTTTTACTGATAATTGAAGTGTGGTCATATAATCTGTTTCCATCCAGTAGTTGAAAGAAATAGGACTTCATATAACTGAAGCAACTAGAGATTTTACATGTTGACTGTTTTATTTCATGCATTCAGAATTTATTCCTGGTAAAACTGAAGGGTATTAATGCCTGAGGAAAGGCATGCATTAATGCTAATAGAAGTGCATTCCAAACTCTCCTTTAAAAATCCTTCCTTTCCTTGTCTTTTCAAATTCTGAGCTCAGGTACCCTTCTACCACTCTTTTGTCCCTCAGTATCTCTGGCAGGAAGGGATCGATAAAACTAATTCTCACTTAGGTGTTAGGGATTTAATGATACTCCTCTGAGGAGTATTTTTACTACCTGAGGGTGGGGAATGGATCTTACTCATCTTTGTAACCCCAGCAACCTGAACATTTTCTGGAACAGTCAGTGTTCAATAAATATTGGTTTGGTTTATAGAATAATGGGAAATAAAAAGCCAAAGAGTGAGTTCTTGAAACCAAAGGAAGAAAGAGTGGAATTTCAGTCATCAATGAGGGAAATATATTTATTGGACCCACCAAATCACAGCACACAGAAAACTACATATCTAACTGGTAGAAGGAGCACATTTTGCTTTAATGTAAATGCCCTTTACATTCAGTTTTCATTTGATTATTCTAGAAAGTCTGGAAGGCACATATTGCCAATTTGACATTAACTAATCTTTTAAATATGAATCAGCTGCTAACTAGCCACATTAAAACTAACATTTTTTCCAGATTATTCTTATGCCCTTGTTTTTGCTCATGAGTGTTGAGAGGATGGACAGAGTATAACTCTGTTTCAATTGACAGTAATGTTTTTAATTATATCTTTCATTAATGGATTGTCTTTATTGTAGCTTGTGTAGTGTTTTAGTTAGCTAGTGCTATTGTAACAAATATCACAAGTAGGTGGCTTTAAAGAATAGAAATTAATTTTCTTACAGTACTATAGACTGAAAGGCCAAATCAGGGTCTCAGCCATGTCAATTCCTTCCTTCTTGTTGTTGTTGTTATGTGCCGTCCTTCCTTGTAGGAAGTCTCAACATTTCTTGCTTTGGTTTTTAGACAATCCTCACATGGTGTCTTTATTTCCCCCTTTCTTTATTTCTTT
>NW_006921923.1:3642761-3643514 GCF_000298275.1 Orycteropus afer afer
TTTGGTCATGTTGTCAGAAGGGACCATTCCTTGGAGAAGGATGTCATGCTTGGTAGGGTGGAGGGTCAATGAAAGAGGGGGAGGCCTTCAACGAGTGGATTGACACGGTGGCTGTGATGATGGGCTCAAGTATAGCAAGGATCATGGAGCTGGCGTGGGATTGGGCAGTGTTTCGTTCTGCTGTGCATGGGGTCGCTATGAGTTGGAAACGACTTGATGACACCCAGCAACAACAACATGGCCTGGTGGGCAAGTGAAAGAGAATGGAAGATCAATGAACAGATAAGTGGGAGAAGAGTTTACATTGGAAAGTGGCTCAGTAAGTAGATAATAGAAGCTCTCATTGCATAGTGCATAGTTCCTAAGGCATTTGACTGTTAACCTGAAGGCTGGCAGTTCAAACCCACCAGCCACTCCTCAGAAGGAAGATGGGGCAATCTACTTTCATAGTGATACCACTCAGAAACCCAAGGAGGGGTCACTATGAATTGGATCCGACTCAATGACAGTGAGTTTGGTTTGTTTTTTTTTTTAAAGTAGATAATGGAAATTTGGTGTTGGCATCTTAGAAAGGTCACCTTTTCCCTTCCTGAATTCTGAATTAAATGTGAAATAAGACAAAACAATAGCCTTTATTACTGATAAAGCTTGGTTTGAGGATGTAACTTTTAATTTTGATCAAGATTTCCTGATACAGAATCTCAGAATTAGCAGACATATCTACCCACTCACAGGTCATGTTTTATGGGGGCA
>NW_006921923.1:3643826-3645342 GCF_000298275.1 Orycteropus afer afer
CCATAAAATTAGCCATCTTTATTTGCTGAGAAACACTCATAGAAAAATTCACAGTGTGCTATTACTTCAACCTACAATTACTTAAGTAAATCTAATTAGCTCAGTAAAATCTTCCCAGTTATATACTACAGTGTTCATGAAAAAAATATCCCAATCACATTTAAATATTCTCTATGATACAGAAACAATATTACTCAGGGCAATTTTAGAACCTGTAATATGCCTCCTTTTTCTCATCTTGATAAGAGATACAAGGCCCAGAGTGCAAATATGACATCAATATGCATTGACAGTGACTACCAGTGGTATTGGAATCCTAATATTCAAGAACTTGTATAGCTAATAGCTGAATTTCTCTGAGGCTGATCTTTACTGACAAACATGAGTAGGGCAAGTTGTCCGTTAGATTTTATAACAACAGCCATCTACCCTAGAGGTTGATAAGAAATTAATATTTTTCATTATTTTAGAGCACAGCCACACCAACAAGACAAAACTTAATAACTTTGTCTATCAGTTATTAATTATAGATGGACAGACTCAATATTGGGCTTAGAATTATGGAAAAGAATGTGAGAAAGAATTGCAAACTACACAACAAAGATTTAATAATATTGCATGAATTATGAGCCAATCTCCATCAGCATTTTCAGGATGAGTTCTGGCTGGAAGCTATTACTTTTAACATGGTTAGTTTCAAATTTTAAATTAAAACACATTTCCTTAATCACCACACACAATGATAATTTGCATTATTCCTCTGCAAGTTTGAAAACTGCATGCAATGTAAACATGATTTGTTTAGGGACAAAACCGACGTTAATATCAGCCAGAGAAGAGTTGATAGTTCAAGCATACATATTATGAGCCATTCCCCAGTTTTGATCCTTTCCACAATGACTAGGTCTCTTCTCTGTTAGATTGGGTCAAATTTCCAAACGGAACAATGGAAAAGATGACTAGGAGCTTTCTTTTGATTACTGCATGTTATGGATTGAATTGTGTCCTCCCAAAATATGTGTTGGAATTCTAACTCCAAAACCTGTGGATATAATCCTATTTGGAAATAGGGTTTTCTTTCTTATGTTAATGAGGGTGGGTGTGACCAAAACTTAATCACTTGTGAGTTATAAAAAGAGCAGATTAGACCCAGAAGAAAAAGAAAGAAATAAAGAAAGGGGGAAATAAAGACACCATGTGAGGATTGTCTAAAAACCAAAGCAAGAAATTTTGAGACTTCCTACAAGGAAGGATGGCACATAACAACAACAACAACAACAAGGACAGATTTGACATGGCTGAGACCCTGATTTGGCCTTTCAGTCTATAGTACTGTAAGAAAATTAATTTCTATTCTTTAAAGCCACCTACTTGTGATATTTGTTACAATAGCACTAGCTAACTAAAACACTACACAAGCTACAATTAAGACAATCCATTAATGAAAGATATAATTAAAAACATGACTATCAGTTGAAATAGAGTTATACTCTGTCCATCCTCTCAACACTCATGA
>NW_006921923.1:3673591-3674791 GCF_000298275.1 Orycteropus afer afer
TTGCATCTGTCTGATGCCTAATGATCATGAACATTTATTTCTTCATGTATTTGCTGGCCGCCTGAATATCTTCTTTGGTGAAGTGCCTATTCATGTCTTCTGCCCATTTTTTCATTGGATTGTTAATCTTTTTGTTGTTGAGGTGTTGGAATTTTCTATAAATTTTAGAGATAAGTCCCTTGTCAGATATGTAAGTATTGAGAAGTGTGAATCTGTTGCTGTCATTTTGTTATGTGCTTTATTGTGGTGTTTCTGATCTCCTTGTCCCATATAATTTTCTGTGCTGAGCTCATTTTGTTTATGAATTTGTTATCACTTCCTTCGTTGCTATTGTTTTAGTATTTGCTAAATATTTGTGCTGTTCCTCTTAGAACAGTCCATTCTATCTTGCAGTTGTCTTGACTTCCCTACCATTTAGAAGTTCTGTAACTACACAATTTTTTCCCTCTTTTTGGTTTGTAGTTGTCCTCATTTGTCAATTGATGTCTCTGCTTCTTTGTTTACAATCTTGTAGGCTTATTTACTTTGGATACTTCATAATTGGTTGGTTTCTAGGTTATGTCATCATGTGTGTTAATTAATGGTCAGTTGTTTGCTGTTGTTGGTTCTCTGTGCAAAGGACTCCCCTTAGCATCTCTTGTAAGGTTGGTCTGGTTTTAACAAATTTCCCCACTTACTACTTATCTGAAAATGTCCTATTTCACCATCATATTTGAGGGACAATTTTGCTGGGCATATAATTCTTAGTTGGAAATTTTCATCTTTCAGGGTTTTGTATATACCATCCCATTGTCTTCTCACCTACTTGGTTTCTGCCAAGAAATCTGACCTTAGTCTTATTGGTTGCCCTTTGTAGGTAACTTTTCATTTTACCCATGCCACTTTCAGGATTTTTTCTTTTTCTTTGGTTTTGGTGAGTTTGATGATACGTCTTGGTGATTTTCTTTTGGGATCTATCCTGTTTGGGGTTCATTGGACTTCTTGAGTGGATATATTCTCATTTTTCATTATACCAGGAAAATTCTCTTCCAACAAACCTTTGTCAATTTTCTCTGTGGTTTTATTTTCCCTTCCTGTTCTGGAATTCCAATTACACATAGGTTTTTCTTTTTGATGGTATGGGACATGAACCTTAGGCTTTCTTCATTTTGTTTTAATCCCTTTTTTTGTGATTGATCCCTTTCCAAAGAAGTATTGAGG
>NW_006921923.1:3675508-3681168 GCF_000298275.1 Orycteropus afer afer
TTGAACCACCAGCCTTCTGGTTAGCAGTCAAGTGCCTTAGACACTATGCTACCAGAGCTCCAGAGCCTATTCTTAGGTCCCTGGAATCTGAATGAGAATGCTGTCATTTTAAATACCCAAAATGGCCACTGCTTGTAAACATTCAAAATGGCTGCACTCTCAGTCACTTTAAATATCTGAAATGTCCACCTCTTGTAAACACTCAAAATGGCTGTGCCCTCTGGACTGTTGAAAGTCCACAGTTCAGGTTGTCTCCTTCCTTGCTTTTTCCCTTCCTAGTCATAAGCCACTAGCGTCTTCTCTGTAGCCCTTAGTGACCAGAGCTGAATCTTTAGGTAAATTCTCAGCTTCCAATACCACTTGGAAATATTCAGGCTGTTGGTCCTGTCAGAATAGCTGACAGTCTGCTGCTCTGATCATCTCCATACTCACTGTTTTCATTCAGGTTTTTCCCCTAGTTGGTGCCTAACCCACTTCTGTATACTTCCTTTCAAAGCACAGGGCTCCAGAATTACCTTCTGTATCTCTGTCAATTGGTTTCTCTTTTCTTTGGTGAAGAGGGTGTGTGTAGCTTGTCTGCCTATTCTGCCATCTTACCAGAAGTCCCCAGGGTTTTCTTAACATCCCTTACCCATGTACACTCCAGAGGGCATTCAGATGCAGTTGGGCTGATGCACCTGCTTCTGGTTTTCCCAGTCCAGATGTGGATTGATAGAATTTCCTTTTTAGACTAGAATATGGTACCCTCAAACCCTGGTTTTCCCAGAGGATTGGTGAGCTAGATGCATCTTTTATTCCTGGGGGCCCTACCTTGTTCATCTGCTGCTCAGGGGCCAGTGCAGTCAGGACATGGAGTATATAACCTTCTGCACCTGGCATAAACTCTCAGTACCAGGAAAGTCTCAGAGGAATGCTCCTTAAAATAAATAGACTTTTAAAAAAGATATCTTTATGGCTTTTTCTTTCACCCTGTAGGCATGTACACATCTATCTCTGTCACCAGAGAGACTTCTAATCTACAGTTTCACAGTTTTTGTCTCCTCATCCATCTCTAAGAATTGTTTCTTTCCCACCTCTTTTCGTTAACCCACAGCTGAAGATCTAGCACTAAATTCTTTGGCTTCCTTCTTTAGCTGCTGGGGATCTGGGATAGGGGAACCAAGGCTCTAAAGAGACCTGCCCAGAACACGTTTATCAGGACTTCAAGAAACTAGAGAGTTAGGTGAGACCTCTCCCTGGGAAGAAGAGTCCTGAAAATAGCAGGTATGGGAGTGGGCATCTGGAAAACTCTCATGCATATAGCTTGGCTTAACTCTACCTCATTTGTGTGCCAGGCAAGGGAAAGTGCCAACCACACAGCCTAGAGTGCTTGGCATGTGGAAGCCTGCTCCATTCTGGGAACTAAGTCTTGCCTTAGTTAGAATACTATTAACTTCCTTATTTTTCCCTATGTCTTCTGGAGGATTTTTAGGGGTTCCAAAGATTTTTTTCTAGTAGCTGAGGGTCGGAGTGGCACCATGCCCCCTTTCATGACCTACTATTGTCAGTGGACCTACTTGTATCACAACTATAAGACCTTTTGGGGTAAATAGTGAAGAGGATTTGAGGAACATTGGTCAGGTGATAAGATTAATACTGCTGCTCAAAGAGAGGACACAAAAGATTTCCCCTATTCCCCAACTTCTTGGGAAGAAGATCAGGGTGTCAAGACTGAGAAAGGGTTTTACCCAGAGGTAGATGAGAATTGAGAGATCTGGACTATATCCTGTTTGACTGGTTCATTTTCAGGAAGCACACTTTTGAGCAACACATAGAGTTGTTGTTAAGTGGAGTTGGCTCTGTTTCAACAGAACAAAGCACTGCCCATCCCTGCACCATCCTCACAGTCCTTGCTATGCATGAGCCCACCATTGAACCTACGGGATCAAGCCATCTTGTTGAGGGTCTTCTCCTTTTTGCTGACCCTTTACTTTACTAAGCATAATATCCTTCTCCAGGAATGGTCCCTACTGATAGCATGACCAAAGTAGATGAGACAAAGTCTGGCCATTCTCACTTCCAATGAGCATTCTGGCTACACTTCTTCCAGGACAGATTTGTTCATTTTTCTGGCAGTCCATGGTATGGGAGCTCTGGTAGCATAATGCCTAAGGCATTTGATTGCTAACCAGAAGGCTGGTGGTTCAAACCCACCAGCTACTCCTCGGAAGGAAGACTGGGCAATCTACTTCCATAGAGATACTGCCTCAAAAACCCCAGGAGAGGTCGCTATGAGTCGAAATTGACTCAACAGCAGTGAGCTTGGTTTCTGGCTTTTGGTTGACCAACACCATAAGACATAGAGTAAGTACGTAAATAAAACACTGTTCAACTCAACCTCTGACATCTTGTCTCAAGGTCTTCAGCAGAGAGGACTGTGTACTGATAGAGCCAGTTTACCCTATGGGAAATTTCAGAAAAGTTGCTAAAATAGTAAGGTGCATACTTGCCCCACCTTAGCCCAGGAGCAGAGAAAACAGTTCCAGCATGCTTTTGCTGGGCTGCCTCCACAGCAACCCCAAGGATACGGCACATATGAGTTCCCCAGTTCCATGGCTGGGCCCTGACACACCCAAAATCTGCCTATACAGCAGCAGCTTTTGCTGCTTCAGAGGAATGGCTGGTTGGAAAGAATTTGAAGGGGAGGTTGCAGGGGGGGTTGTGGAAGAAAAGTGGAGAAAAAACAAATCAATTACCAAGGTAGCGCCTAACTAATCACAGTAATGTTGGGAAATTAAAGTGAAGTATGTATGGTCATAGGCAACAGCGCTATGATAGTTTCAAGTCTGCTCAAAATAGCACTATGATTTCAGATCCTCTCAAAAGAGATGAGGGAGTAGCTATGTGCTGTATTTATGTGCACGATTGATCTTGGACAAAAGGGTGAGAGATGCCAAATTTCTTTGGTCTGTGCATACTTTAACTGAATCAAAGTAATGTGAGTAAATTTCACACACACACACACAAGGAGCCCTGGTGGTGCAATGGTTAATTACTTGGCTGCTAACCAAAAAGTTGGCAGTTCGAACCCATCAGCAGCCACTCTGTGGGAGACAGATGTAGCAATTTGCTTCTGTAAAGATTACAGCCTTGAAAATCCTGTGGGGCAGTTCTACTCTGTCCTATAGGGTCACTATGAGTTGGAATCCACTCGATAGCACACAACAGTAACATATATGTACATGTGTGTGTGTGTATGTATTTCCTATAGGCACATAATATTTAGCACATAGATTTGCTTTGAACGCCCTCCATTGCTGCCTTCCCAGACCTCTCCTCCCACGGCCCCTGTTCACCACTCCTTATATTAGTTTTACCACTTCCCCTTTCTCTGCCTCCTTCTTAATTCCCCTGCTTCCTTCTAATTAGTGTTCCTAGCCCTTGTGCCTCTCAGTTTCTTTCTCCCTGCTGCTTTCTTCCTTGGTATGTCCTTTGCACTCCCCTTCTCTGTACCCCTCTCCCCGACTCTCTCCTCCCATCCTTCTTAATCCTCCTCCTGTTTTTCTTCCTTCTGATCCCTCTGCTGCTCAGACCTCCCAGCTTTCTCCCCTCTGGGGCCTCACTGGTGACTGTTCTACTCTCTTCCCAACTTCCTACTATTACAGACAGCAAAGGAGAAAAAGTTTGAAGTCTTCGCGTACACTGAAACTGCCCTAAATCAGTGTAATTGTGAGGTACAGCACAGAGGTGGGAGGAAGGAAAGAGTTAAGGTCAGTCTGAATTAGAGAAAAATCTAAGTAATAGAGCATTTTGAAAGAAATGTAATTGTATTACTTTCAAGTACATCCAGTAATCCTGCTAACTGGAACAGAATCCAAGAGACTCTTAAAAGTGCTTTAACAAAGAGATAAGAATCATTTTTAATTAGCATATCCATTATTTGAAGATAAATGCAGCTGTTAAGGCCCTCACTATTAAATAGGCTGATATTTCCCTTATTTACATGCTAAATCTGTTATCAGACAGCTTCTTCATAGCTACAGGTAAAATCTTATTAAAGGGTTCCTTATAACAGTGATTTGTGCCACTGCACATGGTCCATTTTAACAGTGTTTTGTCCATCTGTTTACCAAAATGATGTGTAACAAATGCTTCTCCTGGTTCCTATCTATTTAGTGGTCATTCTCCATAAAGACTGAGCTCTTTTCTGTTACATCTGGGAAATAGGAGAGGGAATGGAGATAAGTGATTCTGGAGCTGGACCATGTATAAGTGTGTATTTGGGTATCTGCACAGATACATGGCTGTCTGTGAGCACTTAGGAAGGATTTAAGGAGATCATGGTATGGCAGCATATATAAGGGAGTCTGGTTGTGTTCCTGTTTATGTAAGGGCACAACGTGGTTCAGGTATCTCTGCAGGTGAGTGGGTATCAGAGTGTGTGTGTCTGAGAGCTGGGGCATGTGTGAGACAACCTGTATAACAAACATCTGTATGAAGAGTAGGGAGTTGGTGAGAACTGTAGTATAACATTGTGAGTGTGTAACTGTGTATAATTTATATGTAAATGAGAAAAAAAAAGAAAGAATACGTGCTCTATCACTAGTTCTGAAACAAGGTTGTGAGGGTCTCCTTAGGCCTTGCTTGTCTTCTAATACATCTCCTTTGAGTCCTCTCCCATCACTTTTTTCTTTCTGTTTCCTCTCTCTTCCCTTCTTCCTCTTTTTTTTTTTAATTCCCTGATTTCAAAGAAAAGGCTACTCAAGTCTATGCCAATTTTTCCTATCTTATTATTGTCATTTGTTCTCCAGCCATAGGCTTGTCCGCTTTTCTTTCCAGGAACATTCACCCATAATTAACTTAAAATGCGATTCTAAAGTGCACCCATTACCTGGTTAGGTGCTGAGGAAGAGCAGGTGGGGGAAAACTCTAGAACAAGGCTTGTCAGGGTAACTATTAAAAAGGAGAGCAGCTCCCTTTGCTGAGTTCAGTGATTTTAGCACAAAAGATTTCTTGGATAACACCCATACTATCTCACTGCTTTCCCCTGTAAGCTCCCTGCAACTTCAGTGATCTTGGCTTCCTTTGTCCAGTGATCTTCCTCATCATTTCCTCCTAGCCCCTTCAGATGAGGCCTTCTTTCTCCAGAATCTCTATCTCTCTTACCGTAACTTCCTATTCGTTAATTTATTCCTTCGTTCATTCAGCAAATAATCAGTGATGGTCCACTATATGTATGATACTGTTCCAAACATGTACAATATATATCAGTGAACAAACGGGACACATAATCCGTGCCTATTGAGCTCATTCTAATGTGAGAAGAGAGAAAACCAGCAATGAACATAAAAGGTAAACAGCATACTATGCTAGAAGGAAGTAGCCCAGGTAGCACAATGGTTAAGTGCTCGGCTACTAACCAAAAGGTTGGTGGTTTGAACCCACCCAGCAGCTTGTGGGAGAAGAGACCTGGTGATCTGATCCCATAAAGATTGCAGGCTAGGAAATCCTATGGGGCAGTTCTACTCTGTTTTAGTGTGGCTATGAGTTGGAATCAACTCCTTGGCATACAACAACAATGTGCTAGAAGGTGATAAGTGCTATGGAACAAAGAAGAACAGATTAAAAGGCATTGAGAGTATATGTGCTTGATGGTGCAGATGTTGTTGTTAGGTGTATTT
>NW_006921923.1:3685130-3695381 GCF_000298275.1 Orycteropus afer afer
GGAGGGCAGGGCAGGGCACCCAGGCTCCGTCCAAGCACACAGAGTGGGATGGAGTTCCTGCGGACCCAGATGTTGGGTGAGAGTAGGGGATGGCTGAACCTCTGTTCACCAAGCAGGTGTGGGGTATAAACGTAATAAGGGGAATATCGCACCTTTTCAGTCTTCCGGAGTGTCCTTGGGGCTACTTGGATATCTCCTGGAGGCTAGAAGTTTGAATTCCAGGTGCTGGCTCTCGGGGATGTTTCTCTCTCCACATGAGCTACAGGGGCGACCGAAGCTTCCTCTGGGCTACAGTCAACCACAAACCTTGTACACGCGTCCCAGCAGAGGGGCATGGTAGTTCAATGGTAGAGTTCTCCATTCCGTGCCAGAAACCTGGGTTCACACATAGTAGATCCTCTCTATTCTCTCTTGTCAATTTTTTTTTTTTTTACTTTATTATTTTCCCCAAATGTGGAATGGGGGTAATGTTAATTCTAGAATTGAACAGCATTTTGTAAAACTCTCTTGTCTTCAGAGAGGATAGGTTTTATTTATTTATTTATTGCCTCTTTTCTTCCCTTTTTTGTCTTATCTTCCCCAGCGTGTAACTCACCCTCCATCTTGCCAAGCATGATATCCCTCTCCAGGGACTGATCTCTGCTGATAACATATGAGAGACGGAGTCCTGTCGTCCTTACTTCTAAGGATGTACTTCTTCCAAGACAGATTTGGTCGTTCTTCTGGCAGTCCATAGTATATTTAATATTCTTCGCTAACACAGTAATTCGAAGACATCAATTCTTCCTCACTCTTCCTTATTCATTGTCCAGCTTTTGCATGCACATGAGGCAATTGAAAATACCATGGCTTGGGTCAGATACACCTTAGTCTTCAAAGTGCTGTCTTTGCTCTTTGGCACTTTAAAGAGGTCTTTTGCAGCAGATTTGCCCAGTGCAGTATATGATCTGATTTCATAGTGCTGTTTCCAAGGATGCTGTGGATCCAAGTAAAATGAAATCCTTGACAATTTCAGTCTTTTCTCTGTTTTATCATAATGTTGTTTATCGGTCCCATTGAGGAATAAGTATCACAAACTGTGATTTTAAACAGGCTAGTCAGAATGACCCTTACAGAGAAGGTAACATTCGAGACAACACTTGAAGAAGGTGAGAGAGTAAGTTATGCAGATTTTTAGGGGAAGAGCTATTCAGCAGAGAGAACTAGTGCACAGGCCCTGTGGTAGGAGCATGCTGCCATTTTTTAAGGCACAGAGAAGATACAACATGTCTGGAACAAAGTGTGCCATTAGCAGGAAATGTGATCAGAAAGGAAATGGTGAGGGATGAGGGGCAGATTTAACCATCTACTTCTTGTCCTCCATTCCCTGCTGTTCACCCTCAGGATTTCTTCTACCATGCAATGCTTAATAAGAAGGGCTGTGAATATTTAAAGAAAGCACATATGTAAGGAACTTGGAACATTGTAGGCCCTTACTGGAATATTAGTTCCTTAATTCCCACTCTACTTAAGTGAGAGACTCATGACTGGCCTATTCCTCAAGAAAAATAGGGCAGTTCAGGAAGAGCTCCCACAGTTTCAATCTTAAAATTTTTATATTCTTCTCCCTCTCTTGCTATATTCTTGATTTTAAGGAAATATTGTTTCTCCCTTCAAGCGAAAGCTAACTCCCCTTTTACCTGTGCCACATATCCTCATCCCTTCTTCCTTTTTATCCCCTTTCTTGCCTGCACTTTCAAACTCTGCCTTTCAACTGGTTTCTTGCCTTCTAGAGACAAGTATGCACAGGTCTCCCTTACCATACAACACCTTGCTTTAGCCTATTACCTACTCAAACTAAACTTTGTCTCTCTTCCATGTTAAATCTCTTTAAAGTGTTATTAAGGAGCTCTGGTGGCATAGTGCCTTAGGCATTTGACTGCTAACCAGAAGGCTGATGGTTCAAACCCACCCACCAGTCAGTCACTCCTAGGAAGGAAGGTTGGGCAATCTACTTCCGTAGTGATACCACCTCGCAAACCCAAGGAAGGGCCACTATGAGTCGAAATCGACTCGATGGCAGTGAATTTGGTTTGGTCTGGTTTAAAGTATTGTTATATATCTGCTGCTTTTTCTGTCTTACCACATGAAATTTGACTTCCACTTTCATCTTTGTGTAGAAATTGAACTCTGGATAGTTACTAATATCCTTTTTATTACCAATTCCAAAAGATATCTTCAGTCCTATTTGTTCTTGACCCCTTCTCAGTGAGCTTTGATGAAAAGAGCACAGATACTGGATCAAAACTTATGTGAATTCAGATTCAAATCCTAGCCCTGCCACTTGCTAGATATGCAAATTCAGCAAGTCAGTTAAACTTTTTGAGCCACAATCTCCTCATCTTTAAAAAGGTCAATAATATCTCCCTAACAGGGTATGAGTTGGTCAGAATAAGAGTCAGTGGATGTAAAGTGCCTAGTACATGCTGTGTGCCACTAAGCCAATTCTGACTCACAGTGACCCTATACCCAAAACCCAAACTCACTACAGTCAAGTCGATTGCTACTCATAGTGACCCCTCCTTGGGTTTCCAAGGCAGTATCACCACAGAAGTAGATTCCCCAGTCTTCCTTCCGAGGAGCAGCTGGTGGGTTTGAACTGCCAGCCTTCTGGTTAGCAGTCAAATGCCTTAGGCACTACACTACCAGAGGACAGAGTATAACTGGCCCATGGGATTTCCAAGGCTGCGATTTTTCTTTTTTTCACTTTTTATTGTGATTCAGGTGAAAGTTTACAGAGCAAATTGGCTTTCTATTCAACCATTCATACACATCTTGTTTCATGACTGATTGCAATCCCCATAATGTAGCAGCTCTCTTCCCACTTCCTCCCTCTGGTTACCTTTTCCTTGTGTCCTTCTTTCCTATGCATCTCTGCCCTCTGAGCTATCTCCCTGTGCAAATGCTGCCCTTCTGATTGCTCATGGTTGATTGTTCTAAGCCATGTACCTACCTGGTGTAATTTTTTCACCTTGTAGGCCTATTGTTTGGCTGGAAGCCATGGGAGTGAATTCAATTCTGGGCACAAAGGGTGATTACGGACCAAAGCCTTGGGAGCTTCACTAGTCTCTATAAGACCATATGATTTTGAGTTTTGTTATAAATTTTTCTCCCATTCTATCCAGGATCTCCTATTTTGATCCCTTTCTGAGTGGTTGACAGTGGTAGCCAAACAGCATCTAGTTCTTCTGGTCAGGTCATGTAGGGTGAGGTTTGTATGGTCCACTAGTTCCTTGGACTAATTGTTTCCATGAGTCTCTGATTTTCTTCATTCTTCTTTGCTCTGGATGAGGATGTAGTTGAGTTTCAAAATCTCTTTTGCTGAGTCTCCTTCCTCCATCTGCCTCTTTTTTTTTCTCTCTCTTATATTCTGATGATTTTTCTTCTTCTTTTTTAATTAATTAATTAATTAATTTATTATTATTATTATTTTGGCTGGAATGTTCTCCTTTCCTCTCTCTCTCTCTCTTTTAATGGTAAGGAGTTTGGATTTTATTTATTTGGATAACAGCTATATTGAGATGTAATTTATATAACATGAAATCTATCCAAAGTGGTTCATTTTGGGGTTTCAGTATTCAGAGTTGTACCACCACAATCAATTTTAGAATTTTTGTCAATTTTTTTTTGCTGAGATAAGATACTGAATTCTAAGCTAAGGAGTTTAACTCGGTAGCGTCAACAGGCTAAAGGAGTTCTGAGAAGTGATTTGAATTTAGCATCTATAAGAGGGATGCACTAAAGCAAAGAGAAGCTGGGGCAAGGAAGCCATTTAAGATGCTGTGATAACTTACATACTACTTGATATGACTTTAGAAAGAAAAATCCACTTGAAATTCAAGGACTTTTGCAGAAAAAAGATTAGGAGGACTTGGAGACATATTGAACGTAGTGTAAAGACCTGAGGAATCAGAAACATGCCGCAGCTGCAAGGCTGTGACACTGGAAAACTTGTGGTGCTGGTGGTGAAGTTAGGATGGAATTCTTATTTTGAAAACAGTTGAGTTAGTAAGAAAGGAGATTAATTAGACTTTTGACATATTAAATTTCAAGGGACAGTAGGGAGCCCAAGGGGAAATATCTTGTGGGCAACTGGAACTAGAATAAAGAAAAGAAAATAAGAAATCAGTTAGCCCTGGTGATGGATGTATTAGAGCCATTTGTATACAGGGAGTAGCCTAAATGAGAATAGATGAACTCCCCTAAAAGATTGAGTACAAAGGGAAAAGGTTGGGGGGGGGCAAGAATGGAAATTTGGGAGACAGCCAGAGGGAATAAGTGGGAGGAAGAAGGGAACTAGAGGAGCCAGAGCCAGAGAAATTAAAAAACAAAAACAAACAAACAAACAAAAAAAAAAGGAGAAGCAGTGTGACAGAAACGTATGACTTACACCCTAATTCATTGGTACCTAATTGACTGGTTATGCGCCTGCTCTCTTTCCCTCCCCACCTGGGTACCAAGCTTTTCTTTCAGTTCATTGTTTAGCTAGGCTTCCTGTACCTTTCAGTCTAATTACTTCTACTGTCTAAATCACTCTCAATCCATGGTTCCCCTAACCCATCAGCTATTAACCCTTCTATATATTAGGTGGTTAGTATAGTATTTTACCAAAAAAAAAAAAAAAATACATAAGGTGTTATCCTTACTAATTTAGTGAGTGATGTCGAAGAACTAGAATCCAAAAGGAGATCTTTCCCTTCCAATGGGATGGTCTGCAGAAATAAATACAGCTGATCCAATCTGCATTTATTTGTTCAGAAACAATGGATGAAATATCACACCAACACATTCTTGATAATCCCCTATTTGTGTACCCAGTTACCCTAAATCAATGAGAGTATTGTGATCATATTAACATCTGATAAGATGAATAAGGGGAGTAAAATCTTCAACACTTATGTAAATTCTTTTGTTTTCTTCTTTGTCTCCTGATATATATATATTTTTTTTAAATTAGGATTTGGGTGAAGATTTACAGAGTAAATTCACTTTTCGTACAGCAGTTCACATATACTTTGTCTCATGTCATTGACCAAAATTTACAATGCAGCAGCTCCCCTCCCACTTCCTCCCCATAGTTACCTCCTCCCAGTGTCCATCCCTTCATACTCTTCGAGAGGCCCATTGTCTGCCAACCCTGTATATGATCTTGTCTCCTGATATTTTTATGTAAATTTGCATAATACACAGTAAAAAGTTTCAACCTACAGGTTTAGATCTATCTTCGGTTAAGCAAATTTTTCTTCTATTTCATTTAATTTATTGTGATATATATGTACCATACACACACATATGTAACAAACTATTTGCCCTTTCAATATTTTTACCTGTACAATTCTGTGACATTAATTACCTTCATCATCTTATGCAGCCATCACCTCTATCCATTTCCAAGTTTTTCCATCACCCTGAACAGTCTACAAGCAAAATATTGGGATCCTTCCTAGTGCACAGGAGAACCCTGTTTGGTTAGGGGTGCAGATGCAGCTGTGGCTCTGCCTCAGGCATCTCTCTGCTGTGCCAGAAGGGGGAGGAGTGGGGACAGCAAAAAAAGCACGTTTCCTACTGTATGAGATCCATCCTTGTCTTTATTTGATTTGCAGCTCCTTACTGTGGTCCTTTCCCTACAATGTCAGAGTTCTCACAGGGCTGAGCACAGACTTCTAGTTGCTTTTCTTGGTGTTTGTGTAGGAAGGATTAGGATCTTAGACTTGCTCACACTACTATCTTCCCAGAATTCCTGTGCATTCTTTTTTTTTTTTTTAAAGCTTTCTTCCCTCAGTATACCTTGCCCCTCTGTATTCCTTACTTTTTCTTTTTATACACTCAATCAAACCTTTTTCCATTCATATCGGTGTATTGTACACCCATCCATAAAAGTTCTCAAAAACTCAGAAATCTTTTACACATTAACTTGAACCTGAACCTTCCATCCATATCTTTTTATGCTTTTTTCCAGCTTAAATATTTAGGCAGTTCTCACAATAGAATGAAGATATATTAGCAACTATCCAACATAAGATTTACATTATTTATACTTCTTTACCTTTGTATCTCTCAT
Source organism: Orycteropus afer afer (assembly GCF_000298275.1). NCBI lineage: Eukaryota > Metazoa > Chordata > Mammalia > Tubulidentata > Orycteropodidae > Orycteropus > Orycteropus afer. The sequence continues at coordinate 3,691,231 of NW_006921923.1, forward strand.
AATATTTATTTAATAGATAGTGCAACATAGGGACATAAATACTGCCTTTGATTCAGAAATAGATCTTTCCTCTTGATTTATACTTCATTTTATTATGGCTCTACAAAATAAAAATGCTTTTATTTTTTCTTCTGATTATTCAAGCAACATATACTCATAGTAAAAATATATAAAATTTTGAAAATTATAAAATATAACAACCAGACATCCTCTCTAGCCACAACAGAGTAATGGCAATTGACTTGCCCTTCTGTCATAAACAACTATTAAAAAAAAAAAAAAAACAACCCTGTTGCTGTCGGATCATTTCTAACTCATAATAACATGTAGGGCAGAGTACAGCTTCATAAAGTTTCCAACACTGTAAATCTTTATGGAAGTAAATTGCCATATCTTTCTCCCATGGAGTAGTTGGTGGATTTGAACCACCAACCTTTTTATTAGCAGCTGAGTGCTTAACTAGTGTGCCACCAGAGCTCCTATAAACAACTGGAAAACTGGAAAAAAATATGAAGACACTGTTTTCAGAAATTACACAACAGGCCTATGAGCCCTAGGAGAAAGGAAACAAAGTGAGCCTCACATTTTCCCATTGTTCTGACTGGGAATAATTTTCCAGCAATAGCAGAGGGACCAGAAGTCTGTGAGTTTCCTACGTGTATTTGGCTGAGATTTGAACTTCACAGGTACAGAGTAAGACTTCAAAAGGTCTAGCAGAGTGGCCACTAGAGGTTGCGAGCAGAATGGAAATACTAGAGGTCACAGTGTTTGGAGATACTAGAATCCTTGTCCAGTCTGAGTGGAGAGAGCTTGTTAAAAACCTAGGAAAACAGAAGAGGTACCAGAAAAATCATTACTTAACAGTACAGATCATGCGCTACAGTTAGGATACTCTAGACAATTCCTAACAAACCATAAAAACAAGGTTCCATAGGATCAAGGAGAACTTCTCATAAATAAACTACCTACCAGTGTATTAAACAAAATATTATAGTAAAGTTTATTATATATGTTAAAGTAAAGTACATGACAGCAAGAGCACAAAGAATGGGATTCTACTGTTTTAAGTTTCTTACACTGGTGAGATGTGCATTGTGAAATGACACAATATTAATTGTAAGCAAATTGTGATAAGAATGCATACCTATAACAACTACTAAAAAATTAGAACAGAGATAAAATTTAAAAGTCAGTTGTGGAAATTAAATGAAATATTCAAAATGATTTCTTCAGTGTAAGAGAAGACAAGCAAAGAAAAACAGAGGAAAATAACCAGATGGTACCAATAAAAAATAAATTATAAGATGATAGAATTAAAGCCAAATATATCAATAAGTCCATTAAATACAGATGGACAAAGTACTCCGAAATAAAATGCAAAGATTATCAGATTGGATAAAAAAGCAAGACCCATTTTTTTTTTTTTTACAGTGGGTTTAAGGCAAATTTCATTTCTCTCGTAATGGACAGTGGGGCAGTCCTGCTCCACATGATCACTTAGGGTCTTAGATTTCTTCCATCTTGTTGTTCATTTTGTATGAATCCATTTTTTAAAAATTTTATTTATTTAGTTATGTTGTTATATACACAGGAAAACACACCAATTCAACAGTTTCTATGTGTACAATTCAGTGACCTTTATTACATTTTTCAAGTTGTGCAACCATTCTCACCCTCCTTTTCTGAGTTGTTCCTCCCCCATGAACATAAACTCACTGCCCCCCTAAATTTCCTGTCTAATCATTTGCGTTGCTGCTGTCAATTTAATCCCATAGAGATAGATCTTGAAAGAGCACAGTGCTCAAGACAGACATTCTTTCCTACTTAAGCTAAACTATTATTTGATTTTAAGAAAACTTCAAGGGATATTTTTGGTTTAAGGTTTAAAGATTATCTCAAGGCAATAATTTCGGGTTCACCCAGCCTCCATGGCTCCAGAAAGTTTGGAGTCCATGAGAATTTTAAATTTTTCTACACACCCCCCCCATAATCTGGATTATTCTATAGATTCAGAATGTTCAGTCATGGTGACCAGGAATCGTCCACTTCTGGTCTCATGGCAAAGGAGGCAGTTGTTCTGGAGGCATTTACCCACACATCCATATCCTTTTCCTTTTCTTGACTCTCCTTCTTCCTCTTTTGCTTCAGAACAGAGACCAATTATTGTGCCTTAGATGGATACTTGCAAGAACTTAAACCTCCAGTCACGATGCAACAAACTAGGAGGTAGAAGAGAAGCACTAACCACGTTATTATGCCAATTAACTGGAATATCCCATGAAAACATGACCCTAAAGGTTTGAACCAAGGAACCTAATTGCATGACATCTTTGGTTATACATAAGCAGCCTCAGTAACTACTCTCTTTTTTTTGTCATTGTTTTAAGTATCTATCACATGACTAGCCAGTTCAACTTTAAACAGGTATACAACTTATTGACAGCAATTGCAATCATCAACTGTACAACACTACGCTTAATTGATGTGATTTTTCTATCACTGTTAAATCCCTCTTTCCCCTCCCTCCCACCCTGGTAGCCACTAATAAAATTTATTCTCTATGTATTTGCCTTTTCTTGTCATTTTATATAAGTGAAGTCTTACAATATTTGTACTTTTGTTGTTGACTTATTTAACTCAGCATAAGGGCTCCAAGCTCCACCCATATTGTGGCATGTATCAAGACATCATTTCTTTTACTGGCCGAGTAGTATTCCTTTGTATGTTTGTACCACATTTTGTTTATCCATTCATCTGTTGATGAGCATTTAGGTTGTTTCTACCTTTTGGCTACTGTGAATAGTGCTACACTGAACACTTGGGTACAAGTATCTGTTTGAGTCTCTGCTTTCGAGTCTTTTGGGTATATAACTAGGATAAAATTCCTGGGTCATATGGTAGTTCTAGTTTTTAATTTTTTTGAGGAATTGCCACACTGTTTTCCACAATAGCTATACCATTTTGTGTTCCCACTAGCAATGGATAAGGGTTCCGATTTCCCCATGTCTTCACCAACATTTATTATTATTATTATATTATTTTTTAATATTAGCCATCCTAGTGGAAGTGAAATAGTTCTCATTGTGGTTTTCATTTTCATCTCTCTGATGGCTAATGACGTCGAATATGTTTTCATGTGTCTTGTGGCCATTTGAGTGTCCTCTTTGATGAGATATCTGTTGAAGTCCTTTGTCCATTTTATGATAGTGTTGTCTTTTGTTCTTATCAAACTTTTATATATTTTTTATTATTAGCTTCTTGTTGGATATATGGTCTCTGAAGATATTCTTCTAGTTGTTAGCTTGTCTTTTTACTTTTTTTGTAAAGTATTTTGACAAACAAAAATTTCTGATTTTTATGAGTTCCCATTTAGTTATTTTTTCTTTTGCTGTTTGTGTTTTTGTTGTTATGTTAGACACTCCACTGTTAAAAGGGAGACCCAACAGTGATGCCCTTACATTTTCTTCTAAGAATTTTATGGTTTTAGTTTTCACATTTAGGTACTGTTGTTGTTGTTAGGTGCTGTCGAGTCACCTCCAACTGATAGTGACCCTATGCAAAGTAGAACGAAACACTGCATGGTCCCGCGCCAGTTCCACGATCCCCACTATACTTGACCCCATAGCCGCAGCCACTGTGTCAATCCATCTCATTGAGGGCCTTCCCCTCCTTCGTCGACTTTCCAACTCAGCAAGCATGACATCCTTCTCTAGGGAATGGTCCCTTCTGACCAAAGTCAGAAGTGAGAGAGATCAGAGGTGAGACAAAGTCTGGCCATTCTCACTTCCAAGGAGCATTCCGGCTGCATTTCCTCCAGGACAGATTTGTTAGTTCTTTTAGCAGTCCAAGGTACTTCTGGCTTTCTTTGCCAGCACCACATCTCAAAAGCATTAATTCTTCTTCAGTCTTCTTTATTCATTGTTCAGTTCTCACATGCATAGGAGGCAATTGAAAATATCATGGCTTGTGTCAGGCACACCTTAGTCTTCAAGGAGACATCTTTGCTCTTCAGCTCTTGTGCTATACGTCGTCTGATGTCCTGACTGCTGCTTCCATTGACAAAAATCGTAGAACCAAACAATATGAACTCTTTGACAACTTCATTCTTTTCTCCCTTATCATGATGCTGCTTATAGGTCCAGTTGTGAAAA
>NW_006921923.1:3696216-3696746 GCF_000298275.1 Orycteropus afer afer
TGTATCTCAGCCAACAGTCTCTCTCAGTCTCTGTCCCAGCAGAGTGTGTCCCTCGGTGTCTTTCTCTCTCAGCAATGCATGTCTCTCAATGTCTCTTTCTCAGCAGCATGTGTCTCTTAGGAGTGCATTTCTCTCAGAAGCATGTCTTTCTCAGGCAGCAGTCAGAGAGACTCCTTCTGCCTCTAGGAGGCCTCCTTTTGAGCCTGGCAGAGTGGCCAAACAATCATAACATAAGAACTCTAAGCACCTGAGAGAGAGCAAACTTCCCAGAACATTACTTTGTGCCACTCTAAACAGAAATAGAAATAATCCAGGTGGATAACTTTTACAATCAGGAGCTCCTCAGTTGCTCACAGCAAATTCCACCATGGAGTTTACAAAGACTTATGGCTAAGAAAGCCATACCAGGTAATTTACTACACTGCAAATGGCTACAACTATGTATCTCTTCCAGTCAGTTGGCCAGGTAGCTGTCTTCCAAATCTCTTGGCATAACTGAGTGAGTGCCTCCAGTGGAGCATCCATTTGTT
>NW_006921923.1:3710186-3710683 GCF_000298275.1 Orycteropus afer afer
TCTTTGTTGAAGAGGGTCTGTGCAATCCTTCTGCCTAGTCCGCCATCTTGCCCCGCCTCTCCCATGTTCCTATTATTAATGAATGTTTGCAGCTGTTTCTCCTTAATTTGAGTGGTGCCACGTCAGCAAATGGAGGTCTTGAAAGCTTTACTCTATCCATATCAGTAAGATTGGTCCTACTCTGATGATGTAGCTCTTTTCTAGTCATATTTTGAAAGCCTTCTGTCCTAAGGTGCTCATCCTCTTGCTCTGTATCAGATAATGTTTCCAGGCTATTCACAGAGTTGCACATTAATGCATCAGACAGTCTTTCTCTGCTATTCATAAGGTTTTCCCTGGCCAATTCTTTGAGAAGTGGATGTCCTCTTCCTTCTTCCTAGTCTGTTTCAGTCTGTAAGCCTCATTGAAACCTGTTCATCATGTGCAACTCTGCTGGCACTTGAAACACTGGTGGCACAGCCTCAAGCCTCACAGCAACATGCAAGCCACAATAGTAT
>NW_006921923.1:3713394-3717607 GCF_000298275.1 Orycteropus afer afer
TGACTAAGGACCATAGTCTTGGGGGTTCCACCAGTCTCTATCAGACCAGTAAACCTGGTCTTTTTTATGATTTTGAGTTTTGCTTCAGATTTTTCTTCCACTGTGTCTAGGACCTTCTGTTGTGATCCCTTTCACAGCCGTTGGTAGTGGTAACCAGGCACCATCTACTTCTTCTGGTCTCAGGATCATGGAGGCTGAGGTTTGTGTGGTCTATTAGTCCTTTCGACTAATGGTTTCCATGCATCTTTGATTTTCTTCACTCTTCTTTGCTCTGGACAGGGAGAGACCAGTAATTATACCACTCACCGCTTTTAAGATGCCAGTTGCTACTTACTAAAATAAGATATAGAACATTGTCTTTGTGGACTATGTTATGCCAATTGAACTTGATGTCCCCCAACTATAGCCCCAGGTCCCAAGCCTAGTGATTCATTCTCTCAAGGTGTATGGTATGACTAAGAAGTTTTCATAACTTTACTCCCTGTATACTCTACTATATTCATGGATATATTTGCAACACACACACAAACATATGCAGAAATATCCTCTGTCAAACCTATCTATTTTCATGGGTGTAATCTCATTCATCTTCTCCTGACTGTTGAACTTGCATATCTATCTATGTATCCACTCATAGATCATTGTTATTACTGTTAGTATAGGATTGTGTGTATAATAGTATTTACCTTTGTTGCCTTTAACTCTTTTGTTCCTTCCAGTGTCGTCCTTTCTCTTGATCTTTTGTTCTGACCTTCCTTATTGTATATTGCTTTTCTGTTCATCCAAGTTAAAGCTCGGGAGCTCTGGTAGCATAGGGGAGCTCTGATGGCATAGTGCCTAAAGGCATTTGACTGCTGACCACAAGGCTGGTGGTTCAAACCCACTAGCCACTCCTTGGAAGGAAGATTGAGCGATCTACTTCCATAATGATGCTGTATTGGAAACCCAAGGAGGGGTCACTATGAGTCGGATCCGACTCGACGACAGTCAGTTTGGTTTTTGGTTTGGTAAGTTAGAGCTCTGGTGGCATAGTGCCTAAGGCATTTGACTGCTAACTAGAAGGCTGGCAGTTCAAACCCACCAGCCGCTTCTCAGAAGGAAGATTGGGTAATTTACTTCTGTAGTGATGCCGCCTCAAAAACCCAAGGAGGGGTCACTATAAGTTGCATCTGCCTTGATGGCAGTGCATTTTTGCGTACCCTCTAGTTAGTGATTTACCCTCTGTGGTAGTTAAGGTTGTATGTCAACTTGGCTAGGTCATGGTTTTGAGTGGCTTTGGCAGCTGGATGTAGTTATTCCACATGATGAGATTGTTATCACCTCCATAGTAGAATCTGCTGTGAGCAGCTAAGTAGTTGAAGGAGAGTTACCTTGGGGTACAGCCTGCTTCCAGTGTATATGGAGAAGCTTTGAAAAAAATCTCTAGCTTTTTGGCACATTTGAATCCTGCATTTGATCTAGCCTTCATCTCCATTTCCTGGATTTGAACCAGTGGCCTGCTGATCTTGTGATTGTGCCATTTTACCTGCTGTCCTTAGGTTTGTCAGCCTCAGCAGCCAGTAGCTGTATGAGTTAGGAGACACCTGGAGCAAGCGGTAGAAATGAAGCCCAAGGTTGAGGGGCTTTCACCCAGACCCTAGAGCTGGCACTTTGAACTCAGACTTCTAGACTCCTAAATTATAAAGGAATACATTCCTGTTTGTTTAAGCCATCCATTTGTGGTATTTCTATTATAGCAGCACTAGAAAACTAAGACAATTCTGTATGCTGAGCAAAAAATCTGAAAGGCTGGTGCACAAGAGTTATAGACAACAACGGTAAATACTATTACACACACAATACTGCATTATCAGTAATAACAAACATTAATCAATGGGTAAATGCATAGGTTGGCAGGCAAGATGATGAGGTATGAGTAGGCAAATGGGAATATACCTATGACCATATATAGCTTTGGCAGACAATATTTCTGCATACATATTTGTATGTGCTATAAAGATGTCCATTTATCCATATTCAGTCATCACTGAATAGTTTCATGGCTCATCTGATTTCCTTGACTAATAGTGAGGCTCTATATTTTTGTACTTCTTTTGTGAATTTTCTATTCATGTCCTGGTCCATTTATCCATTGAAGTGTTCTTTTTCTTACTTAACAGATCTATTTTTCTTTTAAGGATTGTAAAAGGGGCATGGCGACAGTGTCCTTTGACCTCCTGTAACTTCACAAGGGGGACAGAGAGAAGGATCAACAGCAACAGCCCAAAGTTGATGCCTATGAGGCAGTAGTCCGACATGCTGCCACCCTCCAACCTTTTTACCAATTCTGACACCAACCGTCCCTCTCATGTCTCTGCTATGTTTGATAACTCATTATAATGGCCACACAGAACTCACAGACAATACTCATGATTATGGGGTTTATTAGGAAAGTCACAGGCTACAATTCAGGTTCAGGAACAGTCCAGATACAATTCTTCGATCGGAACAGCCTCCTTTTGGACATAACCTCAGACACGCCTCTCTTTGGCCCTTGGCTTCTTGGCCTGGTCTCTGCTCTGCTTGGGCAAGTGTTACATAGCTCTTTTAGCTCTGCAGATAGGTACACCCTACTCCATCAGCAAGCCTCCTGCCCAAAGGCACTCAGGTTTCTCGCTCCATGGGCTGGAAAACCTGCTGCTCTGTCTCATGCCAGTCTCTCAGTTCTGCTACTGCTGCTGCCACAATCTTTCTGCCAACTCTCTGCCGACTCTGCCATCTTAAAACAAGGATCTCAGGTCCAAGGATGTGCTACACCCTTCGGTGATCTCTGTCTTGATGGTAGTGAGATCCCCCTTTTTCTGCCTCTAGGAAGGCTCATTTTAAGCCTAGTGGTATGACAAAACTGACTGATCCCCACGTTAGAATTCTATACACTCTATTTCCATGGTTTCACCCCAATAAGGGTGCCATGTACCTTATTTACACTACTAATAAGCTATCCAATGTCCTTGGTGGGCCACAAAGCACCTCATATTTACATAGTCCCATCCAGTCATCTAGTGGGAGTCACAGACCATGGCTGGAAGAGCTACACTGAGTAATTCACTACACCATAAGGATATTAACCAACTCTTTTATCTGTTATACATGTTTCGCATTTTACCTAGTTAGTTGTTTGTCTTGTCTTTTAACTTGTGCTTTGCCATATAGGAGGTTTTCATCTTACATTTTATTTACAATGTAGCTTGTAGATGCTTAATTTTGTGTGGCAAAACAGAAGCTATATTTATTCATCTTGTGCCTTTCACAATACCTTGTGCTGTAATTATTTGGCACTCTTAAAATGTAGTATTGCCTGGCACTATACATGTAAAGCACTAAAAATAGTGCCTGACACATAGTAAGTAATAAGTGCTCAATAAATTTTAGCTACTAGTATTAGTGTTGTCATTGTTAATTTAATAAGTGAATCTGATGATCTGGGAAACTAGAAAGATGATCAAGTACACAGTGAGTACACAATGAGTTTGATAATTCATTACAATTCATTATAATGGCCATTATAATAGTACATAGTGTGGTTCTCCACCCTGAAAGAGAGAAAAGTGACCTCATCCAAACATCTGACTCCTCCCTTTTGTCCACTTTACATGAAGATTGAATGGCTTCATTTTTGAGACTGATATAAATCACCCAGTAAGTCTGCTTGTCTTTCCTCTATGTTTATAAATCTTCCCAGAAGTTTTCTCTGGAGGTGACGATTTCAATGGAATGTTTTGGTGAAAGAAAGATTTCCTGATAGTTGAGCCTGAGTGTGAAGAGTAAACCTTTAAACATCCTAGCTTCCCAGCTTCTGTGGCTGCAGGCGTCATGCAGAATGAGAGTAAACAGAGATGGTAATAACGCAGTATACAGAAATCCATAGCAGTTGCCAAGCAGCTGAAGGGAGATGAGACCAGATGGAAAGAATTTGTCTGAGATTAAGAATGGGAGTATGTGATTGGGGCAGATGAGAGATGGTCCACAATGAAGAGAAATAATAGTAACTGGTCATCTCTCTCCAGCAGTGCAAATAGTGGGTAGAGATGGGTCTATATAATGGTCATATCTGTAAACTAGCAAAATTATGTACGAGTAACTAAAGTGTCTCATCTTGTTCAGCTCAAACCACTGAACTTCTGGTTAGCAGCTGAATGCTTTAGCCTCCAGAACTCCTACCAAAGTGTCTTAA
>NW_006921923.1:3718012-3726395 GCF_000298275.1 Orycteropus afer afer
CGGCAGTAAGAGACTCTGGATCACTATGGAAGTAGATTGCCCAGTCTTCCTTCAGAAGAGTGGCTGGTCGGTTTGAACCACCAGCCTTCTGGTTAGCAGTCAAATGCCTTAGGCACTACACCACCAGAGCTCCCACTAAAGAGTGTAGAGTATGTAAATGTAGTCTGGTATAATGAATATAGCATCAATAATTCAACTCGTTCCTTTTATGAATGAGATTTCTGTGAAATTAATGTTAAAATGAAAGCCAGGACCTAATATAGCTTTGTAGCATTTAATCATAATCAGAAACTGTGCCTTACCTGGATCATTGGGGAAAAATAATGAAACTGGAAGACTAATGAAATTTGCATGAAAATTGAGGCATGTGCTTTATTGTACTCAATGTTGACACTTTTAGTGGGTTGTACAAATGTAGAGTTTTAATGACAACTGTGAAAAAACAAGCACATAGGAATTTATTTTGAAAATATTATTTGTTCTCCAGGTAGTCCCTATGTTTTATTGCACAATCCAACCTGGCTGATGGTGGGTCAGAATGCCTCCTTACTCGCTGCCTGAAATGCTGCTATCATGCTTCTTGTTGTTTGGTGTCGTCAAGTTGATTTTTGGTGCATAAGGAAAGCAGGTTGCCAGATCTTTCTCCTGTGGAGCCACTGAGTGGGCTAGAACCACCAACCTTTTGTTTAGCAGCTTAATGGTTGTGCCACCAGGACTCCTGATACCATTCTGTCCTCCATTTTTTTTTCCTCATAGATTCTGGGGAATTATCTGAGGCTTTTTGCATCTTCTGATTTCAGCAGCAGCCTTCTCTCATGGTTTGATTGAGAAACATAATATTGCCTCGCCTTGGAGAAGGCTGGATTTGGACTATAAAAGAAAATGACCTGCAAATGATCTGTAATCCATTTTCTGTTTTCTTAGGATTTCAAAAGAGACTTCTTTTCCTTTCATAAGGATAAGGCTGATGAGAAAGTGTGAAGAGAACATGTGATGCTTCAGAGGCCTCTTCTCTGGCTCTGTTTTCCTTGACCTCTAACTGCTTGTATCTCTTAATGTAGATCATCCTTTCTTTTGTGAAATTTTGTTCTCTTGGTTTCCATGACACTGTACACTGCACTGCTCTTGTCTTACCTCTCTCACTGCCACTATCTTTCTCCTTTCTATCATCTTTGTTGGCTCTCTTTCATAAATCAATTGCCCAAATATGTGTGCTTTGGTTCACTCTTTGGCTCTCTGTGTTTCTATATATATACACCGCCTCATACTGCTTCAAATGTCATCAGAATATGCATGACTCCTAAATCTTTCACCAGGCTCCCATATTTGTCCAGGCTTTGGTCTTTCATCCACCATCTCCCGGCCAGATATTTCCACTTGGTTGTTTCACCTAAATTCAATATATCTTGAAGTAAATTCATTATCTTTCCTACTCTTCCTGCAAAAGTGACTTTTCTTCTGACCTAACTATTCCTGTTAACAGAAAACTGTTTTCTGAGTTTTCTAGTTGTGAAACCTCAGGCTTTTCTTTGACTTCCCTCTGTCTGCTTTCTGTATATACATCAGTCACCAAGACTTGCCTGTTCTCCCTACACAGTTATTCTCACATCATATCTGCCTTTTGCTACCCATTGCCTTCACTATAATTACAGTCCTTACTATTTCACACCTTGTTAATATGTTGGTCAATCTGTTCTTGATTTTCTTTTCATTAAACCATCTAAGCAAAAGTCTAGAATGCATCTTCTTCATATACTATTCTCATCATATCACAAAATGGCTAAATCTATTGTCTTTTCATTGAAGTCTTACTTGCTATTTTGGCAATTAATGCTCATCATAATATGGCCCAATAGTCTTGTCTAAACTTCTAGTTGTTGTTAGGAGCCGTTGAGTCAGCTCTGACTCATAGTGACCCTGTGTACACAGAGCGTAACATTGCCTGCCTGGTCCTGCCCCATTTTCACAATCGTTGCTGTGCTTGATCCTGTCGTTGCAGCCACTATGTCAATTTATCTGGTTGTGGATCTTCCTCTTTTTTGCTGACCCTCTACTTTACCAAGCATGATATCTTTCTCCAGGGACTGGTCCTTTCTGACGACATGACCAAAGTAAATGAGATGAAGTCTGGCCGTTCTCGCTTCTAGGGAGGATTCTGGCTGCACTTCTTCCAGAACAGATTTGTTCTTTCTTCTAGCATTCCATGGTATTTTCAATACTTTTTGCCAATGTTACAATTCAAAGCTCTTCTTCTGTCTGCCTTATTCATTATCTAGCTTTCACAAGCATGTGAGGCAATTGAAAATACCATGGCTTAGGTTAGGCATACCTTAGTCTTAAAAGTGACATCTTTGCTTCTTAACACTTTAAAGAGGTCTATTGCAGCAGATTTGCCCAGTGCGATATGATGTCTGATTTCTTGACTGCTGCTTCCATGGATGTTCATTGTGGGTTGAAGTAAAATGAAATCCCTGACAACTTCAAGCTTTTCTCCATTTATTGTGATGTTGCTTATTGGTCCAGTGTGATGATTTTTGTTTTCTTTATGTTGAGGTGTAATTCATACTGAAGACTGTAGTCTGACCTTCATCAGTAACTGCTTCAAGTCATATTCACTTTCAGCGAGCATGATTATGTCATATGCGTATCACAGGTTGTTAACAATCCTTCTAATAATCCTGATACGTGATCTTCTCCATATAGTCCAGCTTTGCAGATCATTTTCTCAGCATACAGATTGGATAAATATGGTGAAAGGATAAAACCCTGAAGTACACCCTTCCTGATTTTTTAATCAAGCCATATCCCCTTGTTCTGTTTGAGCAACAGCTTCTTGGTCTATGTACAGTTTTCTTATTAGCACAATTAAGTGTTACGGAATTCCTGTTCTTTGCATTGTTATCCAAAACTTGTTACGATCCACACAGTGAAATGCCTTTGCATAGTCAATAAAACACAAGTGTTCTTTGCTTTCAGCCAAGATCCATCTGACATTAGCAATGACATCCCTTGTTCCACACCCTATTCTGAATCCAGCTTGCATTTCTGGAAGTTCCCTGTCAATATACTGCTACAACCATTATTTTCAGTAAAATTTTACTTGTGTGTGATATTAATGATACTGTTTGATAATTTCCACATTCTGATGGATCACCTTTCTTTGGAATGGACCAAATATGGATCTCTTAAAGTCAGTTGGCCAGGTAGCTATCTTCCAAATTTCTTAGTATAAATGAATGAGAGCCTCCAGTGCTACATTGTTTGTTTAAATATCTCAATAGGTAAATTCCTGGAAGGAGCTCTGGTGGTGTAGTACCTAAGGCATTTGACTGCTAACCAGAAGGCTGGCGGTTCAAACCCAGCAGCCACTCATCAGAAGGAAGGTTGGGCAACCTAGTTCCGTAGTGATACCACCTTGGAAACCCAAGGAGGGGTCGCTATGAGTCGGATACGACTCTCCGGTAGTGAGTTTGGTTTTTGTTTTGGTTTGTTTTTCACCCCTTCCTTCAGTGCAGCTTTGATTTCTTCCATCACTATCATTGTTTTTTGATTGTATACTACCTCCTGAAATGGTTGAATATCGACCAATTCTTTTTGGTATAGTGACTCTGTGTATTCATTCCATCTTCTTTTGATGCTTCTTGCATTGTTCAATATTTTGCCCATAGATTACAATTACAATTCAAGGCTTGAATTTTTGCTTCAGTTCTTTCTACTTGAGAAACCACTAGTGTGTTATACCTTTTTGGTTCTCTAACTCCAGGTCTTTGCACATTTGATTATAATAGTTTACTTTATCTTCTCGAGCTGCCCTTTGAAATCTTTTCAGCTCTTTTATTTATCTTTTCTTCCATTTGCTTTAATTACTCTACATTTAAGAGGAAGTTTCAGAATTTCTTCTGACATCCAGTTTGGTCCTTTCTTCCTGTCCTGTCTTTTTAATGATCTTTTGCTTTCTTCATGTATGATGTTCTTGATGTCATCCCACAGATTTATCTAGTCTTCAGTCATTGGTGTTCAGTTCATCAAATGTATTCTTCAAATGGACTCTAAATTCAGGTGGGATGTACTCAAGGTCATATTTTGGCTCTCATGATCTTGTTTCAGTTTTCTTCAGCTTCAACTTGAACTTACATATGAACAATTGATGGTCTGTTCCACAATCAGCTCCTGGCCTTGTTTGGACTGATGATACTGAGCTGGTCTATTACCTCTTTCCATAGATGATTCCATCTGGAGAGGTCCATATGTATAGCTGCCATTTATGTTGTTGAAAAAAAGTATTTGCAATGAATAAGTCAATACTCTTACAAAAGTCTATCATGTAATCTCCAGCGTTATTTCTATCACTAAGGCCACATTTTCCAACTTTTGATGATTTTTCTTTGTTTAAACCTTCATGTTCCAATCACCAGCAATAATCAACCCATTTTGATTGCATGTTTGGTCAGTTTCAGACTGCAGAAGTTGGTAAAACTCTTTAATTTCTTCATCTTTGGCTTTAGTGGTTGGTGTGTAAATTTGAATAATAGTAGTATTAACTCATCTTAATTGTAGATGTATGGATATTATCCTATCACTGACAGCATTATACTTCAGAGTAGATCTTGAAACCTTCTTTATGATAATGAATGAAATGCCATTCCTGTTCAATTTGTCATTCCTGGCATAGTAGATCATAGGGTTGTTTGATTCAAAATGACCAGTACCAGTCCATTTCAGCTCACTGATGCCTAGAATATCAATCTTTATGTGTTCCACTTTATTTTTAGCAACTTCCAATTATCTTGGATTCATACTTTGTACATTCCACATTCTGTTATTAATGAATGTTTGCATCTTTTTCTTCCTGTTTTGAATTGTGCCCCATCAGCAAATGAAGGTCCCAAGAGCTTTACTCCATCCACGTCATTAAGGTTGACTCTACTTTGGGGAAATAGCTCTTCCCCAGTCATATTTTGAGTGCCTTCCAACCTGAGGGTCTCATCTTCTGGCACTATCAGACAGTATTTCACTGCTATTCACCCAATATTTCATTGCTATTCATAACGTTTTCAGTGGCCTTTTTTTTTTTTCAGAAGTGGATGGCCCCATCCTTCTTCCCAGTCTGTCTTAGTCTGGAAGCTCCACTGAAACCTGTCCACCATGGGTGACCCTGCGGGCATTTGAAATACTGTTGACACAGCCTCCAGTCTCACAGCAACACGCAACCTACCACAGTATGACAAACTGACAAACAAGTGGTAGTGTCTAAACTTATCTTCTATTATTTTTCAGAATTTAACTCTGTTTATCCAACTCCCCATTTCTATGCTATTGTTGCTGTGTTTTAATTCTATATTGTTAACAGCCTACTGGGTGTTATTTGTCACACAGTCATTGTTAACTTTGGTTTACTTATATATTTATCCCTTTTTTGATTCTTGATTTTCTTCCTTTTTCCTGAAGTAGAACTATCAGGATACCTTTAATTTACTTCAGATTTTCTAATGGAGATCTTAGTTTTTGTTTGTTTGGAAAAGTCTTTATTTTACCTTTATTTTGAAATAATGTTTTTGCTATCTACACTTTCATAGGTTGGCAAGTATCTTTAAAATAATTGAAATTATCATTCTAGTGTCTTCTGGCTTCCTTTGTTGCTTTTAAAGCATCAGCTGTCAGTCTAATTACCTCCTTTAAAGGTACTCTGCCATTTTTAAATTTTTTTTCATTCAGGATGCTTTACGATTGTCCCTGCTTTTGTTTTACTGCAATTTCACTATGACATTTCCAAGTGTGGCATTCCTTTCATTCATCTTGCTTGGGCTTTTTAAATCTATAGGTTGGATTTTTTTCCCCATTTATTTATTTCCTCAAATATCACCTCTGCCTTATTTTCATTCTTCTTGCTTTTTGGGTTCCAATTAAGCATATGTAAAATTTTCTCACTGTATCCTCCATGTCTGTTGTCTTCTCTGTATTCCATCCTTTAGCTCTCTGAGCTGTATGCTGGATACTTTATCTTGACTTATTTAAGTTTTTCAATCTCTCTTCATCTGTGTCTAATCTGCTGCTATACCTGCCAAAGATCTAATTTTGATATTTACATTTTCAGTTCTATAAATTATAATTAGTTTTTTTTATATCTGCAATGTTACTTTTTACAGTTTAATGTTCTATGCACATATATTCATGCTTATTATTGTTTATTTCTTTAGACATGGTAAACATAGTCTGTGACTGATAAATTCAAAATCTGAAGTATTTGTGGGTCTGTTTCTGCTGTTTTTCTGCTTGTTAACCCATAGGGTGTATTGTTTCATGTGTGTCTGTTTGTCTTTGACTGTAGACTGACTATTATATCTTGGTAATTATTAATAAGTCAGCATCTAGGACTCTCACCCAGAGAATATTTTGTTTGTTCTGTCAGGTACTAGGACATATTACCAATTTGAGGACATGTTAATCTATGTTCACAGTTTGAGATTTCCTGAACCACTCATGAACTGGGTTGCATGTCTCTGGAAGGTTAAGTCCAGTTCCCCTTTACCCTGAGGGTGTAGCCCTTTGGGATCCCAGCTTATTAACAAAGAGTTTAATCAGAATCTCCACTTTGGGAAGATACTGAGTTTTGACTTTTGTTCCCCTCACCCCATGGTATTACTAAAATCACTACTCAATTTCACAGCTATTTCTTTGAGATTGTCAAAATCTCTCAAGGCAAAAGCAGCTTTTAGTAATAGGCTTACTTCTCTGTGCTATTATGTTTTTTCTAGATTTTGAAAAATAATTCATATCCAGTTAGCATTTTAATACTTTTTAAATGTTTTTTAAATGTTTCATCTTTGTTTACTCAGGGCACTTCAGAGGAATTACCTAGTCCACAATTATCAGAAGCAGATGATCCTCTATTTTCTTTTTAGTAGATACTCTACTCTAGCCAAACTGGACTGTGATCTGCTACCTGAAATGTGATATGCATATTCCCAGTACCCAGTCCTTTCTTATACTACACTTTATGCTCAACTTCATTCCCTTTGCTTTTCTGTTTAAACCTCTCACTTTTCTGTCCTTTGCCTATTGTAATCCTACCCATGCTTTAGGGGTGGTTCATTTTCACTCCCCTATATAGTCTCCCCTGACTGCTTCAGATTACTATGGTTTTTATAAGGGCCTATTACCTATCCCACTGCTTTCTCATATGCCATATATTGCTTTTTGTTACTGCATTTCATTGACTCCAAGAGGGCATCCTAATTTCAGAAAAGTTAACATGAGAAAAATACACATTAGAATTGATGAAATATGTTATTATATAAATTATACCATTTCTTATATACATGTCTAGATTGTAAGTTGCTCAAAGTCAGAGTATATATCTGAGACTTTTCTGTATTACCTTGCAATATATGGCACAAGGTATGTTCTGAATAGGTATATAGATAGTTCAGTTGATTGAGTCTTCATATGTTTTGCTTGGAAGGTTTAACATTGTGGTACTGGAATAATTTTCCTATTTCTTGTTTAATGTTATTCTAGTCAGAATGACTCTGGAGGAAAGAAAACAGCTTTCCTTAAAAATCATGTAAAATATATTTTTTTAAAGTTGTAATAATTTTCAGCATTCGTATAGTCTATTTAAAATTACATTTTTAAAAAAAAAATTGAGATAATTTTAGATTTACATGCAATTATAAAAGAGAATTAAGAGAGATCCCAGGTACCCTATACTCAGTTTTCCCCAATGATAATATATTGTGAAACTAAGCTCTGGTAGCATAGTTCCTAAGGCACTTGACTGCTAATCAGAAGGCTGGTGGTTAAAACTCACCAGCCACTCCTCGATAGGAAGATGGGGCAATCTACTTCCGTAGTGATACTGCCTCAGAAACCCAAGGAGGGGTCGCTATGAGTCGGGTCCAACTCGATGGCACGTAACAAAAAACAAAAACAAATATATTGTGAAACTGTTGTACAATACCACAACCAGTATATCAACATTGATGCAATCAAGGTACACAACATTTCCATCATTACAAGGATTCCTCATGTTGCCCTTTTTATATCCAAATCCATCTGCCTCCTTCCTCTCCCTCTTACCCCATGGAAACCACTTAATCTGTTCTCCACTTACACAATTTTGTCATTTAAAGAATGTTATGTAAATGAAATAATACAGATTGTAACCTTTTGGGATTTTTCTGAAGATTTGTCCAAATTGTTACATGAGTCAATTGTTTGTTTTATTGTTGAGTAGTGTTCCATGCTATACCCACCCTCATCACTGCTGTTGAGTTGGATCTGACTCATAGCGACCCCTCGTTGGGTTTCCGAGGCAGTATCACTATGGAAATAGATTGCCAAATCTTCCTTCCGAGGAGTGGCTGGTGGATTTGAACTGCTA
>NW_006921923.1:3727220-3730866 GCF_000298275.1 Orycteropus afer afer
AAAATAAAAAATTGAAACTGCATTTTCTGTGGGGCAATTGACAGCCAGGCCTGAAAGCGGTGGAGTTCCTTGCAGCTAATCTGTGTCCAGGTACATCATGCTAGAGATAGGCAGAGGGTCAGGCATGGGCTGGTCCTGCAGTGGGTGGGGGCTGTTGCCTGCACATGCCCAAGTCCTGTGGTGTCAACCCCATGTGAAGCTAGGTGGCAGGATGGTGTGCGTGCAGGTGCATACTGTCCCAGCCCCACAGGGCGCCTGGGTGGCCAGTCATACCCATCTAATTCGAATGAAGAATGTGCGACTCCTCTGCCCTTGTGGCTCTCATATCTGCCCCATGGCATCCATGCAGATGGGAGATTCAAATGGCTTGAGCATGGTGACCAGCCAGCTGGATGGCAAGGCTGAATACATACAACTGTGGCGTGCTGGCCTCACCTGTCTGAGTGGTGGACCCACCCACCTCCTGGACTAGGGCCAGCCAGCCTGGTAAGGGCTGTTTCTGGGGCAGAAAAAAATGATTTCTTCTTGCATTGGAGAGAGCAGTCTGCAGAGCAAGGAAGAAATTCTGCTGGAAGAGGGTCCACTTTAGAAACTCTCAAGGGCAGGATGGTGAAGGTCTGCTGCTGCTGGGAAACAAACCTCTGTGTAAACTGGCACCAAGATGAAGACTTAACATTAAATCAGTTGGAACCCCCCCCAAAAAATTAAATTGGAAGTCATCAGCATATAAAAAATTATCAATAAATTACACTTATGAATATAACATGTGGGGGTTGAGCAGCACGTAAAAATGTATAATGCACGTTATTTGCCTAAAAATATGCTATGTAAGTTTATTTGGAAACTCTCAATTCTATTCCATTGGCTTATCTGTGTCTTTATACTGTACCACACTGTTTTATTATATATTTTGAAATTGAGAAGTTTGAGTTCTCCTACTTTTATCTTCTTTTTAAAGACTATTTTGGCTATTTAGGCCCTTTGCAGTTACATACGAATTTCATGTTCAGCTTTTCCATTTCTACGAAAAAGTCTATTGGAATTTTGATAGAGATTACCTTGAATCTGTAGATTGCCTTGGGTAAGACTGACATCTTAATATCAAGTCTTCCAATCCATGAACATGGGATGTCTTTCTATTTATTTAGGTCTTCTTTAATTTCATTTAGCAATGGTATACAAGTATTTCACCTACCTGGTTAAATTTATTCCTAGGCATTTTATTCTTTTAAATGCTATTGTAAATGGGATTACTTTTAAAATTTCCTTTTCAGATTATTAACTGGTGGTATATAGAAATAAAACTAATTATTGTGTGTTGATTTTCTACCCTGACGCTTTGCTGAATTCATGTATTACCTCTAGGATCTTTCTTTTGGCTTCATTGGGATTTTCTGTGCATATAGGATTATATTGTCTGCAAAGCGATAATTTTATTTCTTTCTTTTTGATTTGAATGCTTTTTATTTCTTTTTCTTGCTAAATTGAACTTCCAGTACAATGTTGAATAGGAATGGTGAAAGTGGGCATTCTTGTCTTATTCTTGATGTTGAAAGGAAGGAAGGCTTTCAGTCTTTCATCACTGAGTATGATGCCATTGTTGTTAGGTACTACTGAGTTTTGACAGAATGAAACACTGCCTGGTCTTGTGTCGTCCTTTCAGTTGTTACCATGCGTAAGCCCATCTTCACAGCCACTGTGTCAGTTCTCATTGATGATCTTCCCCATTTTCACTGACGCTCTGCTTTACCTAGTATGATATCCTTCTTCAGGGACAGCTCCCTTCTGACAATGTAACCAAAGTATAAGAAACAAAGTCTGGCCATTCTTGCTTCTGAGGAGCATTCTAGCTGTAGTTCTTCCAAGATAGATTTGTTCATTCTTCTAGCAGTCAATGGTGCATTCAACATTCTTTGCCAACACCACAATTCAAATGCACCAATTCTTCTTCAGTCTTTATTCAGCTCTCACATGCATATGAACCAGACCAAACCAAACTCACTGTCATTTAGTCAATTCTGACTCATGGTGGCCCCCATTTGGGTTTCCAAGACAGTAAATATTTAAGGAAGTAGGTTGCCTCATCTTCCTTCTGCAGAGCAATGGTGGGTTTGAACTGCCAACCTTCTGGTTAGCAGTCAGATGCCTTAGGCACTGTGCCACCAGAGCTCCTTATTTATTGCAAATACCTTTTTAAAATATCATAAATGGCAACTATACACATGGATTCTACCAGATATAATACACAGGAATCAAACTGACTACACCTGTGGAAAGAGATGATGGAGAAGCTCAATATCATTGGTCAGAACAAGACCAGGGACTGGCTGTGGAACAGACCATCAATTGCACAAACCAAAACCAAACTTACTGCATATGCAAGTTTAAGTTGAAGCTGAAGAAAAAGAAAACAAGATCATGAGAGCTAAAATACGACCTTGAATATATCCCACCTGATTTTAGAGACCAGCTGAAGAATAGATGTGATGCATGAAACACCAGTGACTGAAAACCATGAGTATGATGCTAGCTATGGGTTTTCATAAATGTCCTTTATCATATTGAGGAATTTCCCTTCTATTTTGAGTTATTGAGTGTTTTTATCATTAAAGAGTTGGATTTTGTCAAAAGCCATTATACTTCAATTACGTGATTATGCACTTACTTTCATCCCTTCTATTAATTGAGTGTATTACATTGATTTATTTTCTAATGCTGAACCACTCTTGCATTCCTGGGGTATATCCCATGTGGCCATGGTGTATAATCCTTCTAATGTACTGTTCAATTCCGTTTTCTAGTATTTTGTTGAGGATTTTTTGCATGTATATTCATGAGAGATATTAGTCGGTAGTTTTCTTTATCTAATTTTGCTATCAGGGTAACATTGGCCTAATAGAATGAGATAGAAAGTAGTTCATCCTCTTCTATTTTTGGAAGACTTTGAACAGGATTGGTGTTAATTCTTCTTTTAATATTTGGTTGAATTAATCAGTTAAGTAATCTCCTGTACTTTTCTTGGTTGTGAGGTCTTTGAGTATTGATTCACTCTCTTGTTGTGTGTTGAGATTTTATTTCTTCCTTGGTCATTTTAAGTAATTTGAATATTTTGTGTGTTTCTAGGAATTTATCCATTTCATCTATGTTATCTAACTCGTTGGTAATCTCTTATAATCTGTCTTATTTCCATAGGGTTGGTAGTAGATGTTCCGTCTTTTGTTTCTGATTTTCCTTATTTGGATCATGTCTTTTTTCCCTTATCAGTCTTGTTGATTTTATTGATCTTTTCAAAGAATCAACTTTTGATTTCTTTGATTCTCTGTAACGTTTTTCTATTCTCTATTTCATTTATTTCTAATCTTTATCATTTTCTTTCTTCTGGTAGCATTTGGCATAGTTTGTTCTTCTTTTTCAAGTTCCTCAATGTGTAATGTTAGGTTATTGATTTCAGATCTTTCATCTTTTTGAGTGTAGCAATTTACAGTGATAAATTTCCCTCTGAGCACTGCCTTTACTGCATCCCATAGGTTTTGGTGTATTGTGCTTTCATTTTCATTGTCTATAGGGATTTTATAATATACCTAGTGATTTATTCTTTGATTCATTGGTTGTTTAATTTATATATATTTGTGAAATTCCCAGTTTT
>NW_006921923.1:3730966-3737543 GCF_000298275.1 Orycteropus afer afer
AGTTATTTTCTATTGTGGCTGGAGAAGATACTTTGTATGATTTCAGTATTTTTAAATGTATTGAGGTTTGTTTTGTGACCTAACATATGGTCTATCCTGGATAATGATCCTTATGCACTGAAAAAGAATGTGTATTCTACTATTGTTGGGTGGAGTGTCCTATATGTGGTGACCATGTATATTATATGTTCATTGCTAGTATATAACTCATTGCTATCAAGTCATGTTGGAATCATAGCGACCCTATGACACAAAGTAGAACTGCCCCACAGGGCTTCCTAGGCTATAATCTTTACAGAAGTAGACTGCCGTATCTTTTTCCTATAGAATGGTTGGTGGGTTCAAACTGCTAACTTTTTGATTAGCATTCAAGTGCTTTAACCACTGTGCCACCATAGCTCCTTTGCTAGTAAATAGAAATGTGATTTGCATTTGTATAATTTGACCTTGTTGAACTAACTTATTAGTTCTAGGAGTTCTTGGATATTTTCTATAAAGAACTGTGTTTGATCCCCAAATTGGGACAGTTTTATTTCTTCCTTTCTAATATGCCTTCTTTTTATTTCCTTTTCTTGTCTTACTGCAATAACTATAATTTCTATCAGTATGTTGAATAAGAGTGGTGATAGCAGGCATCCTAACTTTGTTCTGATCTGGAAAGCATTCAGTGTTTCACCATTAGGGATAATTAGATATATAGATAAAAAAAGTTAGTGATTGTTTTTTCCATATCCTTAAAGAATGTTGATGGGATCTGGATTGGGATTGCATTGAATGAATAGATTGCTTTGGATATAATTGACATTTTCACAATGTTCAATGTTTCTGTCCACAAGCATGGTATGTCCTTCCATTTATGTAGATCTCTTATGGTTTCTTGAAGTAGTCTTTTGTAGTTTTCTTTGTACAGGTCTTTTGTTTCCCTGGTATGAGTTATTCCCAAGTATTTTTTTTTTTTTTTGGTAGCTATTGTAAATGATGGGAGCTCTGGTAGCATAGTGCCTAAGACACTTGACTGCTAACCAGAAGGCTGGTGGTTCAAACCCACCAGGCACTCCTCGGAAGGAAGGTTGGGCAATCTACTTCCATAGTGATACTGCCTTGGAAACCCAAGGAGGGGTTGCTATGAGTCGGGTCCAACTCGATGGCACATAACAACAACACAACAACATTTATCAAATAGAGAAAGTTTCTTTCTATTTCTGTTGTTCAGAGAATTTTTTTTTTTTTCAAATTATGAATGGGTGTTGAATTTGGTCAAATGATTTTCTGCGTTGATTGATAGGATCATGTGACTTTCCTTTTTTAGCCTGTTAATATGGTTGATTACACTGATTGATTTTTGAATATTGTACTAGACTTGAATACCTGGAATAAACACTTTTGGTCATGGTATATAGTTCTCTTTATGTATTGCTGAATTTTATTTGCTAATATCTTCCTTTCGAGGAGTGGCTGGTGGGTTTGAACCACCAGCTTTCTGGTTAGCAGTCAAATGCCTTAGGCACTATGCTCCCAAAGCTCCTTATTAAATATAAACAAACAAACAAACAAAAAACCCTGCCATTGAGTTGATACATACTCGTAGCAACACTTAGGACAGAATAGAAGTGTCACAGAGGGTTTCCAAGGCTGTAAATTGTTACAGAAGCAGACTGCCTCATCTTTCTCCCACAGAAAGGTTCATACCGCTGAGTTAGCAGCCCAATGCTTTAACTACAGTGCCACCAGAGCTCCTTTTGTTAGATATAACCCACTGATACGATCATGTCTATTCTGACTCATAGCAACCCCCATTGGGTTTCTAAGGCTGTAATTCTTTACAGAAATAGATTGCCTCATCTTCCTCTCACGGAGCAGCTGCTGGGTTTGAAGGACCAACTTTCTGATTAGCAACCAAATGCCTTACCCAATGTACACCAAAGCTCCTTTTATTAGGTTTAAAAAAAAAAAAAAAAACCAAACCCTATTTCCATTGAGCCGATTCAGACTCATAGCAACCCCCATTGGGTTTCCGAGGTGGTAAATCTTTAAAGAAGTAGATTGCCTGGTCATCCTTCCACGGAGTGGCTGGTGGGTTTGAACCGCCAGCCTTTTGGTTAGCAGTCAAGTGCCTTAGGCATTACGCTACCAGAACTCTTAAAATTAGATATAGGGCTATTAAAATGATCTATTTCATTCTAGGTAAGATATGGTAGTTTATGCCTTCCAAGGAATGGGTCCAATTTAAGTTGTCAAATTTGTATATGTAGAGTTGTTTGTTATATTCTCTTATAGTCCTTTTTATGCCTGCAGGATCTGTAGTGATATTCTCTGTTTCATTCCTGATACTGGTAATTTGTACCTATCTCTTTGTTATTTTTGCTAGTGGTTTGTCAAATTTTTGATGTTTTGAAAGCAGCTGGGGTAGGGAACATTTTATTACTGCCCAATGGAGATGAGATTTAAGTTCCCTGCTTGGTATTTTTTGATACCACCCTAAAGGGGTTTGGGACATCTCATTACAGTCTACTGAGTATGAAAACATTGGTTTCCCACTTGCCTTTGCTGGTGTGGGTGAGGGTGGGACCACAGTTTTTACTGTAATGTTTGGCTGGAATAAACTAGCTGTCATCTAAAAGTTTTCTATCTTGCTGGGATACCCATTTTCTAGTTCTTTGGCTGAGAGATCTTGCTTTTGTTGTGGCTTTTTTTTTTCCTGGTCTGAGCTCATTCACATTTTCAGATTACTTGCACTTTCAGCCTACCACTCTTCTGTTAGTTTGTTGTACTGTGGTGGCTTGGTGTTGCTTTGCTGTGAGGCTGGAGGCTATGTCATCAGTATTTCAAATACCAGCAGGGTCACCCATGGTGGACATATTTCAGCAGAGCTTCCAGACTAAGAGATTGGGTAGACTAAGAAAGATTGGGTAGAAAAATGTGCCATCTACTTCTGAAAAAGTTGGCCACTGAAAACCTTATGAATAGCTGTGTAACACTGTCGAGATAATGCTGGAAGATGAGCCCCTCAAATTGGAAGGCACTCGAATACAACTGGGGAAGAGCTGCCTCCTCAAACTAGAGTCAACCTTAATGACATGGAAGGAGCAAAGCTTTTAGGACCTTCATTTGCTGATAGGGCACAACTCAAAATAGGAAAAAAAAAATAGCTGCAAGCATTCATTAATAAACAGAACATGGAATGTATGAAGTATGAATATAGGAAAATTGGAAGTTGTTGAAAATGAAATGGAACACATAAAAATCAATATTCTAGGCATTAGTGAACTGAAATGGACTGACATTGGCAATTTTGAATCAAACAATCATATGATCTACTATGCCAGAAATGACAAATCGAAGAGGAATGGTGTTACATTCATCATCAAAAAGAACATTTCAAGATCTATCCTGAAAGACAATGTTATCAGTGATATGATAACATCCATACACCTACAAGGAAGACCAATTAATACTGCTATTATTCAAATTTACACATCAACCACTAAAGCCAAAGATAAAGAAATTTAAGATTTTTACTAACTTCTACAGTCTGAAATTGACCAAACATGCAAAGAAGATGTATTGATTATAGTTAGTGATTGACTGGAATGAAAAAGTTGGAAAAAGGAAGAATCATCAGGAGTTGGAAAATATAGCCTTGGTCATAGAAATGACATGAAGATCATGTGATAGAATTTTGCAAGAGTAATGACCAAAGCACTTACACCAGTGGAATGAAATATTTTCTCTCTAATAGATGAGCTCCATTTATATGATCAAGAACCAACAATACTGATGGAAGAAGTCCAAGCCACACTGAGATTTGGTGAGAAACAAGGCTCTGGGAATTGACAGAACACCCATTCAGGTGTTTTAAGAAACAGATGCAGCATTGGGGGCACTTACTCATTTATGCCAAGAAATTTGGCCAACCAACTGAAAGAGATCTATATTTGTACCCATTCCAAAGAAGGGTGATCCACAGAATGTGGAAATTATTGAACAATATCATTAATATCACACGCAAGTAAAATCTTGCTGAAGATAAGTAAAAAGTGATTACAGCAGTATATTGACAGGGAACTTCCAGAAATTCAAGCTAGATCAGAAGAGGAAGTGGAATGAGGGGTATCATTGCTTATGTCAGATGGACCTTGCCTGAAAGTAAAGAATACCAGAAAGATGTTTACTTGTGCTTTATTGACTATGCAAGGGCATTTGACTCTGGGAATCATAACAAATTGTGGATAACATCGCAAAGAATGGGAATTCCAGAACACTCAATTGCGCTCATGAGGAATGTGTACATAGACTGAGAAGTTGTTGTTCGAATAGAACAAGGGAATGAATGATTTGAAATCAGGAAGGGCGTGCGTCAGGGTTGCATCTTTTCACCATACTTATTCAGTCTGTATGCTGAGCAAATAATCCAAGAAGCTGGAGTATATGAAGAGGAATGCAGCATCAGGATTGGAGGAAGATTTATTAACAACCTGTGATATGCAGAGGACACAATGTTGCTTGCTGAAAGTGAATAAGACTTGAAGCACTTACTGATGAAGATCAAAGATGACAGTCTTCAGTATGGATTACACCTCAACATAAAACAAAAATCCTCACTGGACCAGTAAGCACAATCATGGTAAATAGAGAAAAGATTGAAGTTGTCAGGTATTTCATTTTACTAAGATCCATAGTCAACACCTATGGAGGCAGCAGTCAAGAAATCAGATGTCATATTAGACTGGGAAAATCTGCTGCAAAAGACATCTTTAAAGTGTTGAAGAGCAAAGATGTCACTTTGAAGACTAAGGTGTGCCTAACCCAAGCCACAGTATTTTCAATTGCTTCATATGCATGTGAAAGCTGGACAATGAATAAGGAAGACTTTGAATTGTAGTGTTGGTGAAGAATACTGAAAATACCATGGACTGCCAGAAAAATGAACAAATCTGCTCTGGAAGCAATTCAGCCAGAATGCTCCTTGGAAGCAAGAATGGCCAGACTTCATCTCACCTAACTTTGGTCATGTTGTCAAAAGGGACCATTTCCTGGAGAATGATATCATGCTTTGCAAAGTAGAGGGTCAGGGTAAAAGGGGAAGACCTTCAACCAGAATGATTGACACAGTGGCTTCAACGATGGGCTCAAGCATAGCAAGGATTGTGAGGGTGGCTCAGGACCATGCAGTGTTTTTTTTCTGTTGTACGTAGGGTTGCTGTGAGTCAGAACTAACTCAATGGCACCTAACAACAACAATAGCTCCTAGAGCACCCAGTTTGCGGTATACGAGGTAAAAAGAAAACATAGGGGACTCATTGCCATATTGTCTTTGAGTCCCGAGGTTTCCAGTTGGTCTTTCTTCTATCTTTCACACATATCTAATATTTATTTTATATATAATGCTCAGAGTTTTTAGGTTTACTCAGTGGAAGTAACAGAGGAAAGTCTGCCTATTCCATCCTACCAAAAGTGGAAGTTTCTAGAGAAGTTTTAGAACAAGACTGTGTGGCCTATCTTTGAAAACCTTTTCATTTTTTCCCTCACCCTATCCTCAGAATGGGAAAGGAAATCTTATTCACATATTAGAGATGAGGAAACAAAGACACAAAGGGATGCTTTTCCAAGCCATAAGCCACATAGAGATGTACAAGTGAATTCAAGAGTAGAGCTCAGGTTTTCTGACCAATAATCCAGGATATTTCTGTAAGACTATATATTATAATTCATGTAAGTACCCAGTCTTTTATGTGCAAAGAACCTTATTGTAATAACAAAATGTATTTATGCTATAGCTTGCTGTGGAAACACTGAGAGTTCTTAAAGGGCTGGAGGAAGCTTAGTTCCTAGAGAATCTCAGCCCATAGCTTATGATCAGATAAGACATAGCCCAGGGTCAGCAGCTATTGCATGGATCCATATTGGCAGGTATCAGGTAAGTTAAGATAAATTTTATCATAAGAATTCCTAATCAGTTTACATTTTTCCAAATATATTTCCTGGGAAAAGGAACAAATTTTCAACCTCAGTTTATCAAAGTAAAATTGTTGAAAGAAGTCTTCCTAATGAATACTTGCTATTCCTTGTAGTTAACAGTTACCAATTTATGCTGAGTGAATTTAGAGAGCAAAATGATGGACTAATGATAATAAGAAGCAGACAGATTGCATCTTGGTATAAGATGTTTCTAACTACCAAAGCTATCCACTGTGGAATTGGCTGCCTCACGAGGTAATGACTCCATTATCACTTGACAGCTTTAAGCTAAGAAATACTGTATTAGTGAGTCTTGTACTTGATGGGCACTTGGCCTAGATGAACTCAGAGGTTCTGTCCTACTCTAAGGTTATCATGATTTCTTGTGCAGAATCAACCCAGCAATACCCTCTTGCTCTTTTTTCCTACTCAAGTTTTTTTTGGAAAAGAACAATTCACTAGGATGCAAGACCTTGTTACTTGACAGTGTCCGAATAATCTTTGTAGCTTTCACAGCACTCTGGTATAGTGCTTTTCAACATATGTTTGATGAATGAATAAATGAATAAAGCACTTACACCAGTGGAATGAAATATTTTCTCTCTAATAGATGAGCTCC
>NW_006921923.1:3737643-3738994 GCF_000298275.1 Orycteropus afer afer
TGGCATCCACCAAAGTCCTTCATAATCCAGCCCCTGCCCACATTTTCTGCTTCATCTTCCACTGTTTCTTCCATGCCTGTCTTCGAGGCCCCAGTCACGCCCCATGTGTACATACTACCTTTGCCTGAAATGGCTTTTCTTAGCTTTTTCACCAAGCCACTCTTTCAAGACCCAGTTCAAACATCAAAATCTTTGTGAAGACCTCTCTGACTCTCCCAGAAAAAAAAAAAATGTGGCTCATGCCTCTGTGATCCCATAGCATTTTCTTCATGTTTCTATTATAGCCTATCTCACGTAGCCCTGTTGTTATTTATTTACTGCTTTTTTTCCCTCCATAGACTGTAAACCACTCAAGGGAAAAAAATTTTTTTTTTATCTCATTGATCTTTATATACTAGAACCTAGTGAATAGTGCAGAGTGGCTGTTCAGTAAATATGTGTTGGAAAAATGTGTTTTTGAGATGCAAAATTTGCTATTACTTTGACTACTGTTTTTATTTAGATGTGAAGTTTAGGTTTATTAAAGCATCAAAATGAGATAAATAGCAGAATTAGTCATGCAATTCTGCATTTATTTTATGTTTATTGATGGTTTACAAGAAACTTTGTGACATATGGAGGTGATGTGTTCCTAAATGGCTAGTAAATTTTATGTTTCAAAAGTTAAATAACCCTGAGAAATAGTGCGTGTATATGCATACACAAGCACTCATACTTCTAATTCTCTTTTTCTAATTCAGCATGATTTTGATTTTGGCATGTAGCCCTGTAAATTAACAGAATTTATACACATTGCGTCTAGAGACAGGTAGTTAATTCCATATTCCACACACATTAAATTTGTTTATTTTGTCTAGATAGGCTCTATGCGGGCTTATGTGGCAAAGATCTGCACTTACATTTCAGATGTGGTCATTTAATGAATTCAGTTACTAAAGATGTTTTTCATTAAATTTCTAATTTCTAATATCAGTTCTGTAATGGAGATTGAGAGATATGGAATATTAAGGGAGCGGAGATTAAAGGGAAATTGACATGGTTTCATAAACACATCGAGAAAAAGGAGATTCAAACAAAAGTTCAAACAAACAGTTATTACTAGATCTCTACCTGCATGGATTTGTCCATTTGGGCCAAGTGAAAAGTTGGAACAACATTTTGGCTAATGGAGGCTGAATTATACGACTTAAATTTCTGGTCCATATTCTCTAGATCTCAAAGTGTGGTCCCTGGAATAGCAGCATCACCTAATCACTTGCTTCTTGTTGTTATGTGCCGTCGAGTCAGCCCTGACTCATAGCGACCCCTCCTTGGGTTTCCGAGGCAGTATCACTACGGAAGTAGATTGCCC
>NW_006921923.1:3740104-3743320 GCF_000298275.1 Orycteropus afer afer
TTGCCTAGTGCACTATTATGTCTGTTTTCTTGATTGCTGCTTCCATGAGTGTTGATTGTGGATACAAATAAAATGAAATCTTTGGCAACTTCAGTCTTTTCTCCATTTATCATGATGTTGCTTACTGGACCACTTGTGAGGATTTTTGTTTTCTTTATGTTGAAATGTAATCCATACTGAAGATTGTAGTCTTTAATCTTTATCAGTAAATGCTTCAGGTCCTACCCACTTTCAGCAAGCAAGGTTGTGTCTGCTACATATTGCAGGTTGTTAATGAATCATTCTCCAACCCTGATGCTGCATTCTTCTTCATATAGTCCAGCTTCTCAGATTATTTGCTCAGCATACATATTGAGTAAGTATAGTCAATCTAGTTGAAAGAATACAACCCTGACACACACCCTTCCCAATTTTAAACTATTCAGTATTCCCTTGTTCTGTTCGAAGGGCAACCTCTTAGTCTATGTATAGGTTCCTCACGAGCACAATTAAGTGTTCTGGGATTTCCATTCTTCACAATGTTATCCACAGTTTGTTATGACCCACACAGTCAAATGTCTTTGCCTAGTCAATGAAACACAGGTAAACATCTTTCTGGTATTCTTTGCTGTCAGCTAAGATCCTTCTGACATAAGCAATGATATCCCTCATTTCACATCCTCTTCTGAATCCAGTTTGCATTTCTGGACGCTCCCTGTCAATGTACTGCTGCAAACATTTTTGAATTATCTTCAGCCAAATTTTACTCACATGTGATATTAATGATATTTTTTGATAATTTCTGCATTCTGTTGGATCACCTTTCTTTGGAATGGGTACAAATATGGATCTCTTCCAGTCAGTTGGCCAGTTAGCTGTCTTCCAAATTTCCTGGCATAGGTGAATAAGTGGCTTCAGAGCTGTATCCGTTTGTTGAAACATCTTAATGAGTATTCCATTAATTTATGGAGCCTTGTTTATCACCAATTCTTTCAATGCAGCTTGGACTTCTTCCTTCAATACCATTGGTTCTTAATCATATGTTCCCTCCTGAAATGATTATATATCGACCAATAATTCCTTCTGGTCCAGTGACTCTGTGTATTCCTTCCATCTTCTTTTGATGCTTTCTGTATCATTCAATATTTCACCCATGGAATCCTTCAATATTGCAACTCGAGGCTTGAATTTTTTCTTCAGTTCTTTCAGCTTTAGAAATGCTGAGTGTGTTCTTCCCCTTTTGGTTTTCTAACTCTAGGTCTTTGCACATTTCATTATAATACTTTACTTTGTCTTCTCCTGCCACCCTTTGCAATCTTCTGTTCAACTCTTTTATTTCATCAGTTCTTCCTTTCACTTTAGCTAGTCTCTTCCATTCAAGAACAAGTTTCAGAGTCTGTTCTGACAGCCATTTTGGTCTTTTCTTCCTTTCCTGTCTTTTTAATGACCTTTTGTTTTCTTCATGTATGATGTTCTTGATGTCACCCCACAACTGTCTGGTCTTTGGTCACTGATGTTCAATACATCAAAATCTACTCTTCAGAAGGTCTCTAAATTCAGGTGGGATATACTCAAGGTCATATTTAGGTTCTTGTGTACTTGTTTTAATTTTCTTCAGCTTCGACTTGAACTTGTATGTGAGCAGTTGATGGTCTGTTCCACAGTCAGCTTCTGGCCTTGTTTTGACTGATGAAATTTAACTTCTCCATCACCTCTTCCCACATATGTAGCCTACTTGATTCCTGTGTATTCCATCTGGTGAAATCCATATGTTTCCCTTTATGTTGTTGAGAATGGGTATTTGCATTGAATAAGTCGTTGCTCTTGCAAAATTCTATCATGCAATCTGCATCATTATTTCTAGCACTAAGGTCATATTTTCCAACTACCAATGCTTCTTGTTTGTTTCCAATTTTCACATTCCAATCATCAGCAATAATCAATGCAACTTTATTGCATGTTTGGTCAATTTCAGACTGCAGAAGTTGGTAAAAATCTTCAATTTCTTCATCTTTTGCTTTGGTGGTTGGTGCGTAAGTTGGAATCATAGTCATGTTAACTGATCTTCCTTGTAGATGTATGGATATTATCCATTAACTGATACCATTGTATTTCAGGATAGATCTGAAATGTTCTTTTTGATCATGAATGCGGCACCATTTCTCTTCAATTTGTCATTCCTGGCATAGTAGATCATATTATTGTCTGTTTCAAAATAGCCAATACCAGTCCGTTTCAGTTCACTAATGTTTAGGATACTGACTTTTATGCATTTCATTTCATTTTTGATAACTTCTAATTTTCCTAGATTCATACTGCATACATTCCACGTTCTGATTATTAATGAATGCTTGCAGCTGTTTCTTCCCAATTTGAGTCTTGCCCCATCAACAAATGAAGGTCCCGAAAGCTTTACTCCATCCACATATCATTAAGGTCAACTCTACCTTGAAGAGGCAGCTTTTCCCCAGTCGTATTTTGAGTACCTTCCAACCTGAAAGGCTCATTTTCTGGCACTGTATCAATGTTTCAGCCTCTTCATAAAGTTCTCCAGTAATATTTCAGACAGGGTTTCACTGCTATTTAAAAAAGTTTTCAGCTCTAGCAACCCAGCTCTCAAAACAAACAAACAAACAAAACCAAACACCAAACTCATTGCCATTGAGTTGATTCCTACTCATAGCAACCCCCTTTGGGTTTCCAAGGTGGTAAATATTTACAGAAGTAGATTGCCCAGTCTTACTTCCATGGAGTAGCTGGAGGGTTTGAACCTCCAATCTTCTGGTTAGCAGTCAAATGCCTTAGACACTACACCACCAGAGCTCCTTATCCCAGCTCCAGCAACCTAGAAAACACACAATTAAATAATAGAAATCATGTATATTGCTTTATCATATCAGCGTGTACAATGTGTGTGAGAGTGAATTCTGCCTAAAAGGTAGGGCAGGCCAGGAAGTGGCAGCAGTTGCCTTTTGGAGGGCCAGAATATGTAAGGCAGGCTTGGATGCAGTGGCAGCCATCTTTTGGAAGGCCAGAACAGGTAGGCAGGCTGGGAAGTGGTGGGAGTCAACTTTGGAGGGCTGAAACAGGTAGGGTAGGCCAGGAAGCAGGAGTGGAGCAGTTTGGAACAGCTAAGAGAGACAAACTTGGGTGTCAGTTTGTCGTTCTGTGGTGGCTTGTTTGTTGCCGTGAAGCTGGAGGCTATGCCAAAGATGTTTCAAATGCTAGCAGGGTTAC
>NW_006921923.1:3744744-3745594 GCF_000298275.1 Orycteropus afer afer
ATGACAAATTGAAGAGGAGTGGCATGGCATTCATCATCACAAAGAATGTTTCAAGATCTATCCTGAAGTACAATGCTGTCAGTGATAGGATAATAGCCATACACCTATAAGGAAGACCAGTTAATAATATTATTATTTAAATTTACACACCAACCACCAAAGTCAAAGATGAGGAAATTTAAGATTTTTACTAACTTCTGCAGTCTGAAATCAACCGAACATGCAATCAAGATGTGTTAATTATCACTGGTGACTGGAATGCAAAAGTTGAAAACGAAGAATCACCGGTAGTTGGAAAATTTGGCCTTGGTGACAGAAATAACACTGGAGATCACATGATAGAATTTTGCAAGACGAACGACTTATTCACTGCAAGTACATTTTTTCAGCAACACAAATGGCAGCTATATACGGTGACTTCACCAAATGGAGTACACAGGAATCAGATTGACTGCATCTGTGGCAAGACATGATGGAAAAGTTCAATATCTTCAGCCAAAACAAGGCCAGGAGCTGAGTGTGGAACAGACCATCAACTGCTCATATGCAAGTTCAAGTTGAAGTTGAAGACAATTAAAAGAAGTTGATGAGAGCCAAAATATAACCTTGCTTACATCCCTCCTGAATTTAGAGACCATCTAAAGAATAGATTTGATGCATTGAACACCAATGACCAAAACCAAAGGAATTGTGTGATGACATCAAGAATAGCATCCATGAAGAAAGCAAAAGGTCATTAAAAACACAGTAAAGGAAGAAAAGACTAAAATGGATGTCAGAAGATACTCTGAAACTTGCCCTTGAATGGAGAGTAGCTAAAGCAAATGGAAGAAATGACAAGATAAAAGAT
>NW_006921923.1:3747789-3750139 GCF_000298275.1 Orycteropus afer afer
CCTTCTGAGGAGTGGCTGGTGGGTTTGAACCGCCAGCCTTCTGGTTAGCTGTCAAGTGCCTTAGCCACTATGCTACCAGAGCTAGAGAGGCTCAATTGATTTTTTACAAGGGTTCCAAGACTATTCAATGGGAAAGGACAATCTTTTCAACAAATGTTACTGGGAAAATTGGATATTCACATATAAAAGAATGAAGTTGAATCCATACTTTATACTGTGGATCAAAGACTTAAATATAAGAGCTAAAACTTTGGAAATCTAAGAAGAAAATCTTCATGACCATGGAGTTGGCAGTGGATTCTTAGATGATACCAAAAACACAAAAGCAATAATTTAAAAAGAGATAAATTGAACTTCATCAAAATTAAAATGTTTGGGCATCAAAGGACACTTTCAAAAGAGTGAAACGACAGTCCACAGAATGGAAGAAAAATCTTTGCAAATCACATATCTGAGAAGGCATTAATATCAAGAACTTATAAAGACTACAACTCTAAAACAAAAAGACTACCCAACTGAAAAACAGGTAAAGGATTTGAATAGACATTTCTCCAAAGAAGATATACAGATGGCCAGTCAGTACTTGAAAAGATGCTCATCATCATTAGTCATTGTCGTTGTTATGTGCCATGGAGTC
Organism: Orycteropus afer afer; assembly: GCF_000298275.1. Lineage (NCBI taxonomy): Eukaryota > Metazoa > Chordata > Mammalia > Tubulidentata > Orycteropodidae > Orycteropus > Orycteropus afer. The sequence goes on from NW_006921923.1 coordinate 3,748,427, forward strand.
GGACCTGACTCATAGCGACCCCTCCTTGGGTTGCTGAGGCAGTATCACTACGGAAGTAGATTGCCCAGTCTTCCTTCCAAGGAGTGGCTAGTGGGTTTGAACCGCCAGCCTTCTGGTTAGCAGTCAAGTGCCTTAGGCACTATGCTACCAGAGCTCCTTCATTAGTCATTAGGGAAATGCAAACCAAAACCACAATGAGATACTACTTCACATCCACTAGGATGACTATTTTTAGGAAAACAGAAAATAATTAGTGTTGATGAGGATGTGGAGAAATTAGAATGCTCAAGCATTGGTGGTGGGAGTGTAAACTGATATAACCGCTGTGGAAAAACAGTTTGGTGGTTCCTCAAATAGTTAAACATAGAATTACTATAAACAAACAAAAAACCAAACCTGTTGCTGTTGAGTCAATTCTGACTCACGGTGACTCCATGTGTTACAGAGTAAAACATAGGGTCTTCTTGGCTGTAATATTTTTTTTAAAAAAATTATTTTGTTTTTGTTGTTGAGAATATATAAAGCAGAACATACACCAAGTCACCATTTCTACATGTACAATTCAGTGACATTGATTGTTTTTCAACTTATGCAACCATTCTCACCTTCCTTTTCTGAGTTGTTCCTCCCTCATTAATATGAAATCTCTGCCCCCAAGTTTTTATCTAATCTTTCAAGTTGCTATTGTCAATTTGATCAAATATAAATAGTTTTTAAAAGAGTACAATGCTTAAGGCAGACCTTTTTTTTTTTTAGTTAAGCTAACCTATTGTTTGGTTTTAAGAAGACTTCAGAGGGTATTTTTGGTTTAAGGTTTAAAGATTATCACAAGGCAATAGTTTCAGGGCTTCATCCAGCCTCCATGTCTCCAGAAAGTCTAGATCCCCCGAGAATTTTAAATTCTGTTCCACTTTGCTGTAATCTTTATTGAAGCAAATTGCCAGGCCTTTCTATTGCAGCACTGCTGGGTGGTTTTGAACTGCCAACCTTTTGTTTAGTAGCTGAGAGTAAACCACTTGCATCACCCAGAGACCTGTATGATTCAGTGATGATACTTCTAGGTATATCCCCCAGAGGAATTGAAACCGAAATGATAGGAGATACTTATACACCAGTGTTCATTACAACATTATTCACAATAGCCAAAAGGTAGAAACAACTTAGACATCCATCAACAGATGAATGGATCAACTAAATGTGGTACATTCACACAATAGACATAAAGAGAAATGAAGTTCTAATATATGCTACAACATAGATGAACCTTGATAGCATCATATTGAGTGAAATAAGCCAGACAGAAAAGGATAAGTAATGTATGATTCCACTTATATATGGTATCTAGAATAGGCAAAGTCATAGAGACAGAAAGTATAATAGAGATTACTAGGGACTGGGAGAAGGAAGAGTGAGGAGTTATTGTTTAGTGGGTGCAGAGTTTCTGTTTAAGATAATAAAAATTTCTAGAAAATTGGTTTATACAACATTGTGAATGGATTTACCAAAAACACCCAAAAAACAACTCACTGTCATTGAGTCAGTCCAACTCATGGTGACCCTATAGGACAGAGTAGAACTGCCCCTTAGCATTTCTAAGGCTATAAGTCTTTAGGGAAGCAAACTGCCCCATCTTTCTCCCTTGGAGATACTGGTGGGTTTGAACCACTGACCTTTTGGTTAACAGCTGAATGCCTTAACCACTGCACTACCATA
>NW_006921923.1:3750709-3753479 GCF_000298275.1 Orycteropus afer afer
TTAGACTCTAATTAAAGATATGCATGCAGAAGTATTCAGGGGTAAATTCTCCTGATATCTGTAACTTAGTTTGAAATGAGTCAAGAAAATATAATGGAATGATGCACTGATAGATATGTGATAAAGCATACATACCAAAATGTTAACAATTGCAGAATCGAAGTGGTGGACATATAGGGATCCGCTCTACAAGTCTTCCAATTTTTCAGAATTTTGAAATGTTTTAATAATAAAATGTTGAAAAAACAACATGTGTCGTATACTCCCGTTGAAACTCTCTTTTTCTGATTATCCATTGAGTTTGACATATAATCTGTAAATCAACAACATTTATATAATGTTACAGTACAAATATATTTATTCTTGAAATGGAAAGATATTCAGTCTGTTAAATGAAAAAAACAGCTTGCAAAAAGTCATATGTAATGTGATCTCATTTGTATAAAAATCAATATATTTATACAGACAAAGTAAACGTCTGGAAGAATATACATGAAATTGTTAACACTGGGGATCTCTGGGGGTTGAGCTAATAAAGGGAGGCTTTCATTTTCTCTGCACTGTTTTAATGTTTCATAATATTCATGTATATTCAGCAAAAACAATAGCTATTTCCATTTAAAATTTTAGTTAATTGGTTTTAATGATGACAGATGGTATACTTTAGGGGAAAGTAGGAGCTTTCCAACCTCTTTTTGAATACCTCTGGGGATCAGGAGCTACCTACTTCAAGAGCCAGTCTGTTCCATTGTTGGAAAAGCCCCAACTTTTAAGATTTTTTTTTTCCTTCTAGCAAGCTAAACTCTACCTGCCTCAATTTTCTTCTTATTGGAATAACACTGAGCTATTGGTATTCTACTACATAGTGATCTTAGAGTTTACAGGGAACTTAGGCAACTAATGGCATAAGATGTGAATGGTAGAAATAAACAACAAGAAACAGTACTGATGACTATAACTATAACTATAACTATAACTATAACTATATATATATATATATATATATATATTTAAAAGAAGGCATATTAACTGCTAAGGAATTTGGCCCAGGTACTACCTAGAGTGTGAGATGACAAAGTCATCCATATAAACTCATCTGATAGCTTTCTGGGGGTCCCCAATTGTTCTCAGCTAGCCTGGGTGTATTATCCTATAAGAGGCAATCATTCTGATCCTGTTCAGTGGGAACACTGCCTGATGTTGCAAACTAGGACTGAAATTAATACCTGTGCCACTAGAAATGCTCAGCAATCAGCAAACATTAAAGTTCTAACCAAACTATCAAGATGGTAGTTGTCTTCAAGCTTGGAATTTTATCATGCCTGATATCTATGCTGGAGGAAAAACTCATTAAGTTTGCAAATAACATATTAAATTATATAAGGAGCTCTGGTGGTATAGTGCCTAAGGCATTTGACTGCTAACCAGAAGATTGACAGTTCAAACCCACCAGCCACTCCATGGAAGGAAGACTGGGCAATCTCCTTCCATAAAGATTTACCGCCTCAGAAACCCAAAGGGGTTTATATGGAAGTCACTAAATAATCTCAAAGACAGAATTCAATTGAAAATGACCTCGATCAATTGGGGAAATGACCCTACAGACACAAGATGGAACTTAAAAGGGAAAAATACAAGTTATTACTTTTAGGGTGGACTGAGGGGTTGGCAGTTGTGTGAAAGGAAAAAAACTGAGTAGAGAGGATCAGAATTTACCAGAACCCGCAACATAAGCTGTTGAGAGGAAAGTATCCAATCAAATATTGGAGTAAATTTAAGATTAAAAAAAAGTTCCAGGAGTTGGTCCTTTATATCATAAATTTGTCAGAACTCTGACTCTCACTCCCTTTGCCCACTTTGCGTTTTCCCGGAAGAAAATAGACATCTTGCAATAATAAGTAAAATATAATGTAAATTAAAAAATTGGTGGCAAAAAAGAAAGAGAAACAAGGGTGGAGACATAAAAGGGCTAGAATTGCAAACTATAAAGTTATATGTCCTTTCTGTTGGTAGAAAGTAAATTTACCTTTCAGTTTTTTAGCTGCTAATTGAAAAAAGAAGAAGAAAGATAGAAAGCAGGTCAGTTGCACCACAGTTTAGAAGTGTATGGTGTCTATTATAGGTCACCACTGCAATAAGATGTGGTCAAAGTGGAAATATAATTAAAGAAATTGAAATACCAGTCTTAAGAGGAAAGGATAAAGTCACTGGGGCTATTTAGCCCAAAGAAGAAAGCTAGGCAGTGACATGATGACTAATTTGAAATGTTTCAAGGTACTTTAGTCAAAGCAATTTTTTCTGTGTCTGTGGTATAAAGAATTTAACTTTACTTAAAGTAATGTGGTCTTTCCCTTGTTTCCTGAGAAGATAACTCTAAACCCTTGGAATTTCCTGAGTTATTGAGGTGCCTTTATTTTCTAAAACCTCCAGACCACACTTAGGATTTGTGCTAATGAGTGGGGCTTGTGTGTGTGGCCAGACCAGAAAGACCACCTGGTAGGTGATATCAATTAACATCAGGAGGCATAATTCAATCTATCATTCACCTGCAATGTGGCCTCAATCATGACTATGTAATGATTGAGGCCAGTTAAACACTCTGCACACAGAGACTCTGAGAGCTTCTTGGTTGGTGATGGTAGGATGATGTGCCCTCTTTGCACTATGGAAGCTCTGTGTAGGGAACCTCCCAGACCCTACCCATGTGTCTCTTCCTCATGATGATCTTGGTGTGCATCCTTTTGCTATAATAAACCTATAATCATAAGTA
>NW_006921923.1:3753969-3755464 GCF_000298275.1 Orycteropus afer afer
GGGAAGAAGGAAGGGGCCATCCACTTCTCAAAGAATTGGCCAGGGAAAACTTTATGAACAGCAGTGAAACATTATCTGATATAGTACTGGAAAACTTTATGAACAGCCCTGAAGCATTGTTTGATATAGAGCTGGAAGGTGATCCTCTGAGGTCGGAAGACACTCAAAATATGACTAAGGAAGAGCTGCCTCCTCAAAGTAGAGTCATCTTTAATGACATGATGGAGTAAAGCTTTTGGGACCTCCATTTGCTGATGGGGCATGACTCAAAATGGGAAGAAACAGCTGCAAAAGTCTGTTAATTATTGGAATGTGGAATGTATGAAGTACGAATGTAGGATAATTTTCACATTTGATACTTGGATTTATGTTGATGTTTATCCATAAAGTGACCATAGATGATAATGAAAAAGAAATTGACTTAATTTAAAATAGGGTAAAGCTGAGAGAAAAAATTGCAACTTACATAACAGATAAAGGATTAGTATCCAGAATATATAAAGAATTTCAAAAAATTGACAAGAATACAACAAACAAATCTGTAGAAAAATAGTCAAGGATATGAGCATATAATTTATAGGCAGCAACACAAATGGTCAAAAAAAGTGAAAAGAGCTTTAACTTCACTAGTAATCAGAAAAATGCAAATTATATCAATACATTCTCTCATCAGACTGGAAAAACCTAAAAAAACAAAACCAGAAAACAAGTGTTGAGAAGTATATGAGGAGATACATGCATTTATACTCTGATAGAAGTAATGCAAATTGGTATAGCAACTTTGGAATATAATTTGGCAATGTGTACCAAACTGAGATACGTGTGTACAATGAGAGCTATAGACTTTATGTCTCATAGTTAAAGCCATTAGTGTTATTCATGATATCCATTTCTCCTCTTTTTTTTTTAGGCACATTCAATGGCTACACTCAGTAGCTCCTTATGGTTGGTTGGGCCATGTGTCTAGTTCTGGTCAATGTATTGTTACAAGTGGGAAACTGTGAAGTGCTCCTTTTCTTTCTGCCATGTCAATGGTCAAATGGTGGCTGTTCTGGCAACCGGGGTCTTTGAGTGATTGTAATAAGCAGAACCTCCCAATAACGCTCAGCAGACATGTAGCTTGAGCATGAAATATACCTTTGTGTGTGTGTGTGTGTGCGTGTGTGAATCACTGATTAATGTAGAGAGAACTCAAAAATTTATTGTTGAGCAAAATAAGATGCAAAATGATGCATAATAATATGATGACATTATGTAAAAGAATTCAAACCACAAACTAATATTATATTTCTTCAATAGCTAAACTCATATTGCCAATGCACAGAGAAGTGCCAAGAAGAATAGCAGTTGGTGGGTTTGAACCACCAAGTTTTTGGTTCACAGCCAAATGCCTTAACTGCTACCTCACCAGAGCTCCTTATACTATAACACACAAACTCAAAGTAGTGTTTACTTTGATAGTGGGACTGATTACCAGAGTTTAGAATGGTGATCA
>NW_006921923.1:3757059-3759085 GCF_000298275.1 Orycteropus afer afer
GCCCAACCTTCCTTCTGAGGAGTGGCTGGTGGGTTTGAACCACCAGACTTCTAGTTAGCAGTCAAATGCCTTAGGCACTATGCCACCAGAGCTCCTATATATGCATATATATATATATGTGTATACACACACACACCTATGCCTATAACTATATATGTGTATATATATATGTATACACACACACACACACACACACAGTTGGCCCTCCATATCCACGTGTTCTACATTCATGGATTCAACTAACCATGCACAGATTGGAAATATATAGGGGAAAAAAAAAGAAAAAAGCTGTTAAGTAATTAAGTGGTCAAAGCAATCCCTCAAAGGCCAAGAGGGAATATAGAGTGCTATTAATCTAGAGATAATTTAAAGTAATCTAGAGATTATTTTAACTTTATGGAAAGATGTATGTAGGTTATATGCAAATACTATGCATAAATAAATAAATGAAGGTACTTGTCATTGTGGGAGTTTGGTATCTGCAAGGGTGTCCTGGAAACAATGGCCCACAGATACTGAGGGACAAGTGTACATATAATAGTGCACAAACCTTATGTTCAGGGGGCCATGCACATATAATGGGAGTACTAGGATGTTTATTGTGGCATTTTTTTTTTATAATAGTAAAAGATACATTTTTTTTCCAGAAAGCCTAACATCCTTAATTAGAGGATTGATTAATTGTACATTCATACAATAGAAGCTCTGGTGGTGTAGTGCCTAAGGCATTTGACTGTTAGCCAGAAGGCTGGTGTGGTTTAAAAGAAGGGGGAAGCTCTAGATTATTGATATGGAAAGATGGCCAAGATAGATTATTAAGTGAAATAAGCAAGGTAGAAAACATTGTGTATAATAAGTTACCATTTATGAAAAGAAAAGGGTAAAAGAAAGAACATGCCTGTAATTCTCTCCATACCAAGAAACACAAGAACAGAAAATAGCAACTGCATTGGCCTAATTGTTAAACCAAGAAAACCAAACCCCTTGCCATTGAGTCAGTTCTCACTCATAGAGACTCTATAAGACAGGGTAGAACTGCTCCCATGGGTTTCCAAGGCTGTAATTTTTACAGAAAGGAGCTCTAGTGGTATAATGGTTATGACATTTGGCTGCTAACCAGAAGGTCAGTGGTTCAAACCCGCCAGCCACTCCACAAAAGACAGATGAGGTGGTCCGTTTCCCTAAAGATTTATAGTCATGGAAACTCAATGGGAGTTGCTATGAATTGGAATCGATTTGATAGCAGTGAGTTTTGAGTAATCTTTACGAAAGCAGCCTACCATGTCTTTTTCCTGAGGAGTGGCTGATGGGTTTGAACTGCCATCTTTTCAGTTAGCAGCCAAGAACTTAACTGCTACATCCACCACCAGTACTCCTTAGACAAATAGTTAATATTATACAAAATAAGGAAGTGATAAATGGTCTGAGTTTTCCCAAGTTTGAAAACAGCCTACTCCAGTCAGGAAACATTTGATTTTTACTTTATCTTGGAACATTTGTAAGTATCATGATAGAAAAGGATTGCTTTTAAACCAGCCATGTTTGAGTAAGCAGCAACTTCAGGGGAAACGAGATAAAATGTAAGTAATGGAGACAACTGGACTTTGGGAGGTGAGGCCCTTCCCAGCAGTAGGATATGCTAGAGGAGCCATTAAAGCTGAATAGGAAGAAGATTCCAACAACCTAGATCCTTTGCTGGGAAAGACAATACAGAAGACACCTAAGCATATAGTCCTGTGAATGTGTAGTTGGTGTGTAGGCAGTGTGTCCTCCTGAGGCTGAACATTAGAAGACTCTATATTCTATTCTCTCTGTAACTGCTGCTTACAAACATCTAGGCTTTCTTCAACATTAAAAAAAACAACAACAACAACTTTGGGTGTTCCCACCATCACAGACCACACAGTGGATACTCAGACTGGATGCAATGTAAAATCAGACTGGCTTATCTGTAAGTTGACATACTGGGATGGGCATTCACAGGTACCCCAAAGTTACTATTTGTTGAACATGGCATGTTTGTTAA
>NW_006921923.1:3761560-3762220 GCF_000298275.1 Orycteropus afer afer
TTATGTGATGTTTTGCAGATTCTACATTATTCTTTAGTGCTGCATAGCATTCCATTGTGTGTATGTACCATAGTTTGGTCATCCACTCTTCCGTCGATGGACATACAGGTTGTTTCCATCTTTTTACTATTGTAACTAGTGCTGCGATGAACATAGGTGTGGATGTATCTGTTTCTGTCTTGGCTCTCACCTCTCTAGGGTATATACCTAGTAATGGGATTACTGGTCAAATGGTATCTCCAATTTCAAGTTTTTAAGAATCACCATACTGCTTTCCACAGTGGTTGTATCACTTCACAGTCCCACCAGCAGTGTATGAGAGTCCCAGTCTCTCCACATCCCTGCCAGCATCTGTTATTTTCTGTCTCGTTAAACCTTGCCATCAGGGCTGAGGTGAGTTGGTATCTCATTGTTGTTTTGATTTGCATCTCTCTGATGACCAATGATCGTGAACATCTCTTCATGTATTTGCTGGCCACCTGAATATCCTCCTTGGTGCAGTGTTGATTCATGTCTTCAGCCCATTTTTCAATTGGATTGATAATCCCTTTGCTGTTGAGGCACTGGAGTTTACTATAAATCTCAGAGATAAGTCCCTTGCCAGATATGTAATTATCAACAAGTATGAATCTGTTGCTGTCATTTTGTTATGTGCTTTTT
>NW_006921923.1:3766552-3772902 GCF_000298275.1 Orycteropus afer afer
CCAATTCTTTGAGAAGTGGATGGTCTCTTCCTTCTTCCTAGTCTGTCTCAGTCTACAAGTTGGGCTGTTACCTGTGCACAAGGTGCATCTCGCTGGGTTTTAAACACCAGAGGTAGGGAGGAGGGTCAACGAAAGAGGGGGAGGCCTTCAACGAGATGGATTGACACAGTGGCTGCGACGATGGACTCAAGTATAGCAGCAATTGTGGGGCTGGTGCGGGATCGGGCAGTGTTTTGTTCTGCTGTGCATGGGGTCGCTATGAGTCGGAAACAACTTGACGGCACTTAACAACAACAACAACAACATTTGAGGGGCAATTTTGCTGAGTATGTAATTCTTGGTTGGAAAAGTTTGTCTTTCAGGGATTTATATATACCATCCCATTATCTTCTTGCCCACCTGGTTTCTGTCAAGAAATCCAAGCTTAGTCTTATTGGTTGCCCCTTGTAAGTAACTTTTCATTTTTCCCATGCTGCTTTCAGGATTCTTTCTTTGTCTTTGCTTTTGGTGGGTTTGGTGATGATATGTCTTGGTGCTTTTCTTTTGGGGTCTATCCTGTTTGGAGTTCATTGGACTTCTTGAATGGATATATTCTCATCTTTCATCATACCAGGAAAATTCTCTTCCAACAAATCTTTGACAATTTTCTCTGTGATTTTGTCTCTTCCTGTTCTGGAATTCTGATTACACATAGATTACTCCTTTTGATGGTATCCCACATGAACCCTAGGCTTTGTTCATTTTGTTTTGATCTTTTTTTCTGATTGATCCCTTTGCAAAGAAGTATTGAGATATTTGTCTTCAATCTCACTAATTCTGTCTTCCACTGATCTAGTTCTACTCCTTTGCCCATTCAATGTGTTATCTATTCTGAAAATTTAGTATTAGTCTTGTGGATTTCTGTCTGTAGATTTTGTATCATTTCTAATTTTTCATTTATTTTGTCATCTGTTCTTGTGTTGTCTTTTGAAATTCTTCTAGGGTTTTCTCTGTGTTTTCCTCAATTTTGTTGGTGTTTTCCTTGATCTGTCTCTCAATATGTTGAAGGTACCTAAGTATAATTCTTTTGAATTCCTTATCAGGGAGTTCCAATGCTGTGTCTTCCTCAGAGATGTGTTTTGGGTCTGTATCCTTGTCCCTTGTTTCTTCTGCTTTATCTTGCTTCTTTGTGTGGACTGTGATGCTCTGTTGTCTCAGAGGCATTGTGATGTTTTTGTGTTTATATTTAATTGGTAGTTGTATGTTGAAGTGACTTGCCTATGATTTTCATTTTCTTTGTTTTATTTGTGTGTTATCTATGTAAGCAGGGTACTGTGGTGTGCTCCTCTATTCACTAGTTGGGAGCACTTATACACTCACCACCTGTCTCCTCTTCCATTGTCAGCCTCCTATACGTTCCTGCCATCTTTAGCAAACGGAGCCTATTCTTAGGTCCTGTTTTCATTCAGGTTTTTCCACTAGTTTGTGCCTCATCCACTTCTGTATAGTTCCTTTCAAAGCTCAGGGCTCCAGGATTATCTTCTGTATCTCTATCAATTGGTTTCTCTTTTCTTTGTTGAAGAAGGTCTGTGTAGCTTGTCTGCTTATTCCTCCATCTTACTGGAAGTCTCTCAATATCCTTTTATGGTTGAAAATATAAGAATTTGCTATAAAAGTTGAATTTAAACATTAAATACAAAAGTAGGTAGTTCACATAGAACAATGTTACACAGAGTGTGATACTTGGACCTGCACCAGAAACGACTGGGAAGCTTCGAATTTCTAAACCTTATCTCAGATCTAGGGACCTCTGGTAGCGTAGTGCCTAAGGCACTTGACTGCTAACCAGAAGGCTGGAGATTCAAACCCATCAGCCACCCCTCAGAAGGAAGGTTGGTCAATCTACTTCTGTAGTGATACCACCTTGGAAACCCAAGGAGGGGTCACTATAAGTCAGGTCCGACTTGACGGCACATACCAACAACATCTCAGATCTAAGGAGCTCTGGTGGTGGGGTGGTTAAGCACTTGGCTGCTAAATGAAAAGGTGTGAATTCAAACCCACCAGCCACACCATGAGAGAAAGATGTGGTAGCCTACTTCCGTAAAGATTACAGCCTTGAAAACCCTATGGGGAAGTTCTACTATAGGGTCACTCTGAGTTGAAACAGACTTCACAGTGACAAGTTTGGTTTTGTCTTTGTTTGACCCCAGATCTAGTGAATCATTCTCTGTGGAGTTGGGGCCTAGGAACCTGTAGTTTTGATAAGTTCCCCAGTTGTTTCTGGAGCACATAAAATTTGATGAACCATCAACCTGTATGATAGTGGCAGCAGAATTCAGGAGAATAAAGTAGAGAGAAAAAGCATTTTCTCAGAAAAGTGGCTATAATTTAGAAATCTATTAGATGTGTAGAGCAAGGGGTGAGATGAATTGAACATTACCTTAAGTTACCCCACTTGGAATGTAGAAAAATGATCAAATTTTCCCAATTATGATAGGGAAGTTTAGCCTGGCGCAAGACACATAGGATGTATGTTCACGCTGATGGTGACAGTGATAGGCATCTGCTAGATAGCTTTTCAGTAAAGTAAATTCATTAAAAGTACAACTAAATGTGATTGAATTTTTTTTATCTTTGCAAGTCTTCATATGAATAATTCACAGTTGAGAAAAAACAATCCTTTGTCAAGCCATGCATGTGCTTCCTGATTTTTGTTGCAGAAAATATGGTTGCCTTAGTTATACAGGACTGAGCTCAGGGATTACCGTAAGCTTGGCGCAGACAAATAGTTTTGTGTGTCATCCAAAGAGATGATAATTGAATCTAGGAGACAGATAGTATTGAACCTGGTACAGTATACCCACCACATTCATAATTGTGCAATTTGGTGATTTTAGAATTTCAGCAGAAGTCAATGTTATGGGCAATCAGCACATAACTGCTAATCTCTCTTGATAGCACTTTCAGCTTGGCCGATTTATTAACTCAGCGAAGGAAGCAGTACCTCTAGTTCTCATGTTGACATCTTTTAGAATAACTAATTTTTCACTTCTTCCCAGTGAAAAGGTCTGTAAGTCCCTTTGATTCAGGGATCTCTAACAGTTTCTTCAAGAGGAGACAGGGCCTCATTTGTATAGTAATAAAACAGCCAAAATGGAGTCTTAAGGCCAATGCAAAATGCTTTGATGAGCAACTATGGAAACAAATACTATAGAAGAAGCTAAAGATATGAGATGCAAACCAGATGATGGCTAAAATTTCTGAGGCACAGATTAGGGAGTGGATTTAGGATTATGTAGTGATTCTTGTTGTCAGAGGGGACCATTCCCTGGAGAAGGATGTCATGCTTGATAAGGTGGAGGGTCGACAAAGGAGGGGAAGGGCTTCAATGAGATGGATTGACATGGTGGCTGTGACAGTGGGCTCAAGTATAGCAAGGATCATGGAGCTGGCGCGGGATCAGGCAGTGTTTTGTTCTGCTGTGCATGGGGTCACTATGAGTCAGAAACAACTCAACAGCACTTAACAACAACAACAGTGATTCATGTTATTAACAATGGCGAAGATGATAATGAAGAACAACTGTCCTTTCATGTGGCACTAAAATTTTCAGTGACCTTAACAGGCCAAGTCAAGGGTGGGGAAATCCAAGGGTTATAAATGCACTGAATTAACAACTCACTCCAGAAATTTGGTGATGAGAAATAGAAAGGAAATAAATGTTTATTAATGCCAAGTACCTGCTACTTTGTATTTGTTATTCCTTTATAACTCACAATGAAGGAAGGTGATGAAACTAAGGCCCAGATAAGGTAAGTAACTAATACAAGGTTAAAACAGCTTATAAGTGGCAGAAATTGGATTTGAACCTAATTTTGTCTTATTCCAAACCCTGTGTGCTTTCTACTGAAACTGCTTGGTCACATGATATTTAATAGGATTTTGTGACTCACCACACTTTTATCTTTTAGGTCCCTAGTTTGAGCACAAGAGTAACAAACATCAGGGTTGAGGCAGCAGTCATGGGAAGGTTGATTGACTGAGGGTTTGAGAAGACCACAGACCTTTACTTGTATTAACTAATTTAAGTCTCATAATGATCCTATGATGTAGGTACTATTATCACCCATTTTGCAGCTGAGGAAAAATGAGATAAAGAATATAGAACTAGCTTATGCAAAGTCATCCGGCTAATACATACTTGAATTCAAACCAAATTTGTTTGGCTCTAATGCTCCTGTGTTTGTGCTATGCCATATTGCCTCAGAGAAATGAAGAATGGAAGTCATGCTTAGCAAAGTGGAGAGTCAACAAAAACAGGGAAGGCAAGATCTCATCAACATCTCAACAAGATGGATTGACACAGTGGCTACAATGCTGGGCTCAGGTATAGCAAGGATCATGAGGCTGGCACAGGACCAGGCAGTATTTTGTTCTGTTGTCATAAGGTTGCTATGAGTTGGAGACGACTCAATGGCACCTAACAACCACCACAACAACAGCATCTACATGACCTTTTCCTCTACATTTTTTTCCTTTGCCATTTTCTCTGCAACATCAATGTTGAGCAATCTATCAATAAATATTTATTGTTAGTGACCATCGAGATGCTAGAGAAAAATGGAGTCATTGCTTGTCTAAAATTTGTAAGTGTTTGCCTTCATGTTACATTCGCCGCTCACCATCAATGATAGACCATCATTCAGCTCAGGTCACTTTCAAAACACAATCTTCTAACAAGGGATCAGATTTCACTTGGATACTCATTTTCTCTGACTTGACTCATTTCTTTCAGATCATTGATTGTCTTCATGCCATGCTAGGTGTCCTCTTAAGCCTGACTTCCTTCACTCATTTCTGTACCCTTTATAGTTACTGACCTCTCATAGCCACACTTCTTATCTAACTCACAAACTCTTGTGTAAAGGATCTTTTGTAGCAATCTCTACCTAAATACTATGCCCTTACCTGTTTGATTCTTCTTCCTATCTGTGACCTCCTTCAACTTCACCTGCCATGGTAATGTATCTCTGTTTATGTTTCTGATTTTTCCTGCTAAGCCTGTATTTAGGCCTTTATCCCTATATTGTTTATCTGATGCTTGCCCATCCACCTCCTAATTTGATGGGTATGCCATCTATCTGCCCACACTCTGCCCCATAGTAAATTCTTTCTTTATTGTGCTTTAGGTGCAAGTTTACAGAGCAGAGTTTGTTTTATATTCAACATTGCATGTACATTTGGTTTCAATCCCCAACTCTAACCCAGTCTCCTCCCCTCCCTGTCCATTAACCCCTCCCCCTGTGTCCCTCATGGTTATGCCCCTGTGTGTCCTGCATTTCCTCTGTGCAAAGGTTGCCCCTCTGCAACTTGCATGTGCCCCATGGTCGATTGCTCCAAGGGATGCATCTTCATAGAGTATATGGGTACATCACCCTGTGTTAAGTGGTTTGCATGTACATCTTGTTTACTATTGGGCTAAGAGCCAGCCCCTGGGAGTGAGTTTTATTCCAGGCCTGAAGTATATCCCAGGGCCATAGTATTGGACATCCCACCAGACTCCATCTGACCAGTAATTCTGGTCATTATTGTGTTTTTAGATTTTGTTCCACGTTTCTCCTCCCACTCTATCCAGGATCTCCAGTTTTGATCCTTTCCTGAGTGGTTAGCTTTGTTAGCTGGGCACCATCTAGTTCTGCTCTTGAGGTCCGTCATGTCCTAGGATTGATTGCTTCCAAATGTCCTTGGTTTTTTTTTTGCACTTTTCTTTGCTTCCAACAAGAGGAGACCATTAGCTACATCTCAGATGGCCACTTGAAAGCTTTTATGGCCCCAGTTGTGACTCACCAATGTAGGTTGTGGAACAAGATTTTTATGTATTTTATTGTGCCAATTGAGTCTGGTCTCCCCCAGTACTATGGTCCTGAGTTAGTAGACCTGTTGGATCTCTCTCCCACAGTGTCTGGCTGTCTGTGAGGGATTGCCCAATGTCTGCCTTCTGTTATTCCTGTAAGGATTGCAGGTATTTTGTATCACTGGTATCTGTGCAAGATTAGCCTCCGCTGAATCTATCCTTGGTCTAGAGTATAATCCTGTTCACTCATCCCATCTGATCTTCTCAGATGTTTATGTGTTTATCTGTAGCCTTGTGATTGGTGTTAATGGTAATGCAATATTGTGGATATACTGGTATTAGCCTCTGTCATTTATATCTTATGTGCACAACTCGGTGTCTTGATAAACATCCAGATCATACTCAATGCAAACTCTTCTACTTCCCTGATCATTTTTTAAAAAATACATTTTATTGAAATATAATTTATGTACAGTGAAATACACAAAACTAAAGTGACATGGGTCAATGCATT
>NW_006921923.1:3773152-3774078 GCF_000298275.1 Orycteropus afer afer
TGATGGACACCTAGGTTGTTTCCATCTTTTTGCTGTTGTAAATAGTGCTGTGATGAACATGGGTGTGCATATATCTGTTCTTGTCCTGGTTCTCACTTATTTAGGATATATACCTAGTAATGGGATTGCTGGGTCAAATGTTATTTCTAATTCCAGCTTTTTAAGGAATACTGTTGTCCACACTGGTTGTATCATTTTACAGTCCCACCACCAGTGTCCCAATCTCTCCACATCCTCGCCAGCATTTGTTATTTTCTGTCTTATTGAACTTTGCCATTAGTGCTGGGGTGAGATGGTGTCTCATTGTTTTGATTTGCATCTCTATAATGGCTAATGATCGTGAGCATTTTTTCATGTATTTGCTGGCCACCTGAATATCATCTTTGGTGAAGTGCCTAGTCATGTCTTCTGCCCATTTTTTAATTGGATTGTTAATATTTTTGTTGATGAGGTGTTGACGTTTTCTATAAATTTTAGAGATAAGTCCTTTGTTAGGTATGTCACTGCCCAATATTTTTTCCAGTCTGTAGGTTCTCTGTTTACTCTTTTGGAGAAGCACATAAAAATTTAATTTTTAGAAAGTCTCATTCATCTAGTTTATCTTCAGCTGTTTGTGCATTTTGGGTTATGCTTGACAGTCTATTTATGCCATATATAAGTGCCCTGAAGTTTGCCCCTATTTTTTCCTTGAGGAACTTTATAGTTTTAGGTTTCACATTTAAGTCTTTGATCCATCTGGAGTTAGTTTTTGTTTATGGTGTGAGGTACGGATCTTGTTTCATTTTTCTGCAAATGGATATCCAGTTTTGCCAGCACCATGTGTTAAACAGACCACATTTTGCCCATTTAATGGATTTTAGCCCTTTGTCAAAAATCAGCTGACCATAGGTTGATGGATCTATTTCTGGGTTCTCAATTCTGTTCCA
>NW_006921923.1:3774643-3776110 GCF_000298275.1 Orycteropus afer afer
TGGTAGCTATTGTAAATGGTACTGATTTCCTTATTTCTTTTTCAGCAATCTCTTTGCTGGTGTAGAGGAATCCAGATGGTTTTTGTATGTTGATCTTGTATCCTGCCACCATGCTAAATCTCTCAATTAGTTCCAGTAGTTTTTTTATTGAGTCTGTTGGGTTTTCTGTGTATAGGATCATATCATCAGCAAATAGGGATAGTTTGACTTCTTCCTTACCAATCTGGATGCCTCTAATTTCCCTTTCTTGCCTTGTGGCCCTGGCTAGGACATCCAATACAATGTTAAATAGAAATGGTGATAGAGGGCATCCTTGTCTGGTTCCCGTTAACAAGGGGAATGGTTTCAGTCTCTGTCCATTGAGAATAATGTTGGTTGTTGATTTTGCATAGATTATTATTATTATTATTATGTTGAGGAATGTCCCTTCTATTTCTATTTTGCTGAGAGTTTTTATCAGGAAAGGGTGTTGGATTTTATCAAATACCTTTTCTCCATCAATTATATGATCATGTGGTTCTTTTCCTTTGTTTTGTTTATGTGATGGATGATGGTGACTGTTTTTCTAATGTTGAATCATCCTTGCATACCTGGTATAAAGCCCACTTGGTCAAAATGTATTATTTTTTTGATATGTTGTTGGAGTCTATTGGCTAGGATTTTGTTGAAGATTTTTGCATCTATATTCATGAGGGATCTTGGTCTGTAGCTTTCCTTTTGAGTGATGTCTGCCTGTTTTTGGTATCAAGGTTATGTTTGCTTCATAAAATGAATTTGGGAAGATTCCTTCCTTTTCTATGTTCTGGAATAGTTTGAATAGGATTGGTGTGAGTTCTTCTCTGAAAGTTCAGTAGAATTCGCCAATGAAACCATCTGGCACTGGGCTTTTTTTGTGGGTAATTTTTTTATGACCTGTTCACTTTTTTCTTTTGTTATGGGTCTGTTTAAATTTTCCACCTCAGCCTCTGTTAGTTTAGGTAAGTAGCATGTTTCTAGAAATCTGTCCATTTCTTCTAGATTTTCCAATTTGTTGGAATATAGTTCTTCATAGTATCCTGATATTATCCTTTTAATTTATATTGCTTCTGCCGTGGTGTCACCCAATTCATTTCTTATTTGTGTTATTTGTATTCTCTCCCTCTTTTCCTTTGTTAAATTTGCCAGTGATTTGTCAATTTTATTAATCTTTTCAAAGAACCAACTTCTAGTCTTGTTGATTTTTTCTATGGTCTTTCTATTTTCTGCTTCATTGATTTCTACTCAAATCTTTATTTCTTTTCTTCTTTTTTTGCTGCTCTTTTTCTAATTGTTGGAGATATTGGGTTAAGGTGTTGTTTTTGGCTCACTCTTCTTTTTTGATGTGTACATTTATTGCTATAAGCTGGCCTCTGATCACTGCTTTTGCTGTTTCCCAAAGATTTTGGTGTGTTGTGTTTTAATTCTCATTTGATTTAAGGAATTTTTTAA
>NW_006921923.1:3776685-3786712 GCF_000298275.1 Orycteropus afer afer
TCTTCTTGTTTAATAGATCCTTTAATCATTATATAATGTCCTTCCTTGTTTCTTATAGTTGTTTTTGTCTTAAGTCAATTTTATCAGAAATTAATATTGCCACTTTTGCTCTTTTATGGTTGCCATTTGCTTGATTTATCTTTTTCCAACCTTTGATTTTTAGTCTATTTTTGTCTTTGTCTCTAAGGTGTTCCTCTTGTAGACAGCATATTGATGGGTTATGTTTTCTCATCCAGTCTGCAACTCTCCATCTCTTGAGAGATGCATTTAATCCATTGATATTTAGTGTAATTATCGACAAGCATGCATTTGTTGCTGTCATTTTGTTATGTGTTTTTTCATGGTATTGCTGATTTCTTTGTTCCATGTAATTTTCTGTGCTGAGCTCATTTTGTTTATGTTATCACTTCCTTCATTTGTATTGTTTTAATATTTGCTAAATATTTGTGTTTGTCCTTTTTTTTATTTTGATGTGAAGGTTTATCATTTTCCTTTGGGGTTACCTTGTGATTTATAATTTTCTTCCCAAGTTTAGAACAGTCTGTTCTATCTTGTAGTTGTCTTGACTTCCCTACCATTTAGAAGTTCTGCAACTACACAGTTTTTTCCCTCTTTTTTGATTTGTAGTTGTCCTCATTTGTCAATTGATGTTTCTGGTTCCCTGATTACAATCTTGTAGACTTATTTACTTTGGATTCTTCCATAACTGGGTTGGTTTCTGGGTTATGTCATTATGTGTGTTAGTGTTCAGTTGTTGTCTGTTTTTGTTGGTTCTCTGTCCAAAGGACTCCCTTTAGTATCTCTTATAAGGTTGGTCTGGTTATAACAGATTCCCTTAACTTCTGCTTATCTGGAAATGTGCTAATTTCACTATCATTTTGAGGGACAATTTTGCTGAGTATATAATTCTAGGTTCAAAATTTCTTTTCTTTCAGGGTTTTGATATACCCTCCCATTGTCTTCTTACCTGCATGATTTCTGCCCAGAAATCCAAGCTTAGTCTTATCGGCTGACCCTTGTAGATAACTTTTCGTTTTTCCTGTGCTGCTTTCAGGATACTTTCTTTGTCTTTGGTTTTGGTGAGTTTGATGATGATATGTCTTGGTGATTTTCTTTTGGGGTCTGTCCTGTTTGGGGTGCATTGGACTTCTTGAATGGTTATATTCTCATCTTTCATCATACCAAGAAAATTCTCTTCCAACAAATCTTTGACAATTTTCTCTGTGGTTTTGTCTCTTCCTGTTCTGGAATTCTGATTACACGTAGGTTATTCCTTTTAATGGTATCCCACGTAAACTTTGTTGTTGTAGTTGTGTGCTGTCGAGTCAGACCTGACTCATAGCGACCCCTCCTTGGGTTTCTGAGGCAGTATCACTACAGAAGTAGATTGCCCAACCTTCCTTCCAAACATAAACCTTAGGCTTTGTTCATTTTGTTTTGATCTTTTTTCTAGTTGATCCCTTTGCAAAGATGTACTGAGGTATTTGTCTTCAATCACTAATTCTATCTTCCACTGATTCAATTCTATTCCTTTATCCTTCAATGTGTTATCTATTTCTGAAAATTTAGTGTTAATCTTCTGGATTTCTATCTGTAGATTTTGTATAATTTCAAATTTTTCATTTATTTTGTTGTCTGTTCTTGTATTGTCTTTTGAAATTGTTCTAGGATTTTCTCTATGTTTTCTTCAATTTTGTCAGCATTTTCCTTGATCTGTCTCTCAGTCCATTGAAGGTAACTAAATATAATTATTTTGAATTCCTTATCAGGGAGTTCCAATGCTGCTTCTTCCTCAGGGGTGTGTTCTGGGTCTGTATCCTGCTCCCTTGTTTCTACCACTTTATCTTGCTTCTGTATGTTGACTGTGATGCTCGCTTGTCTCCGAGGCATTTGATGTTTTTGTGTTTATATTCAATTGGTGGGAGCTTTGGTAGTGTGGTGCCTAAGGCACTTGACTGCTAACCAGAAGGTTGGTGTTTCAAACCCACCAGCCATTCCTCGGAAGGAAGGTTGGGCAATCTACTTCAGTAGTTATACTGCCTTGAAAACCCAAAGAGTGGTCACTATGAGTTGGGTTGGACTCGATGGCAAACAACAACAACAACAACAATAACAACAACATTTAACTGGTGATTGTATGTTGGAGTGACTTGCCCAGGATTTTCATTTTCTTTGTTTTGTTTGTATGTTATCTATGAAAGCAGGGTACTGTGCTCCTCTTTTCACTGGCTGGCAGCACTTATACACTCACCACCTGTCTCTTTTCTCTTTGTGAGCCTCCCATATGTCCCTGCCATCCTTGGCAAACAGAGCCTATTCTTAGGTTCCTGGAATCCACATGAGAATGTTGTCACTTTAAATATCCAAAATGGCCACCGCTTGTATGTGGCTGCACCCTCCAGACAGCCAAAAGTCCACAGCTCAGGTTGTCGCCCTCCTTGTTGTTTCCCTTCCTAGTCATCAGGCACCAGCGCAGTCATCCCTGCAGCCCTTGTTGACCAGAGGTGATCTTTAGGTCAATTCTCAGATCCCAACACCACTTAGAAATATGCAGGCTGTTGGTGCCGTCAGAGCAGCTGACAGTCTGAAGCTCTTTCCATCTCCATACTCACTGTTTTCATTCAAGTTATTCCACTAGTTGGTGCCTAATCCACTCCTGTATACTTCCTTTCAAAGCTCAGGGCTCCAGGATTATCTTCTGTATCACTGTCAATTGATTTCTTTTTTCTTTGTTTAAGAGGGTCTGTGTAGTTTGTCTGCCTATTCCACCATCTTATCAGAAGTCTGCATCTCTGGTCATTTTTAAAATGTTATTTTGTTGTGTTTTCAATGAAAGTTTACCTGACCATTTTTTATATTGTCTTTCCCTATACATCTGCTTCTTTTAAGAGCAGGAAAAGAATGGAGGTGGTTAACATGTTCTGTTTTAATATTGGAAATTTAATGGAGTTAATTGATGTTTGATAATAAAGGTTCAAATTGCTACTTTCACCAATGATTTATATTCCATGTAGTGTGCACAGAAGTGAAGCAAATATGGCTAGTCATAAAATTTGTATCTATTATGAGTTTTGCAGGTCAACCTAGACTAAGAGATATTTGGTTTGGTGTCTGCCTGATGATAGATGTAGACTATTATGAAGTGCAATTAATGGCCTCCATAAGTAGGAATTACTAGTATATTCATGATTTGGAGTTGTAGTTTTAGAAATAATTATTTACTGTTGTTGTTGTTGTTGTTATGTGCCGTCAAATTATTTACTAGCTAAATTTAATTATTGTGCCTTGATTGAAATAATCATTATATAAAATTGTTGATGGAACTTCTTGTTCCTATGTACTAGTTAAGGTTGTGTGTCAACTTGGATGGGCAGTGGTTTTGAGTGGTTGGGCAGCTGGATGTAGTTATTCCTCATGATGAGATTTTAATCACCTCTGTGGTGCAATCTGCTGTCAGAACGTTAGTAAATGGAAAGGGAGCTAGCTGCCTTTGGGGTTTGGACTCTTTCCACCATATATAGAGGAGCTTTGAGGAAGGTCTCTAGCTTTCTGGCATATCTGGATCCTGCATTTGGCTGAGTCTTCATCTCAGTGGCCTGCCATGTTGCCTGTCGAACTTGGGATTGTGCCATTCTAATTGCTGACCTGGAAGAAAGGTTGGGCAATCTACTTGCATAGTGATACTGCCTTGGAAACCCAACGAGGGGTCGCTATGAATCGGATTCGACTCGACAGCAGTTAGTTTGGTTTGTTAATTGCTGACCTTGGGTTGGTCAACCTCAGCAGCCAGCAGTTGCCTGGGTTACCAGAAGCCTCCATTACCAGTGGGCCTGGAATAAGAGGCAGAGCTGAAGCCCAAGGTCAGGGGGCCTTCACCTAGCCCTTAGAGCCAGCACTCTGAATTTGGACTTCTAGCCTCTTAAATGTATCAGAATAATTTCCTGTTTGTTAAAGCCATCCATTTGTGGTATTTCTGTTGTAGCAACTCTAGAGAATTAGGACATACTACTATGAAATAAAGGCACATGGACTTCAAATATCAATGTAAATTTCAGAGATTCTTAATCATGAGAACTAATGACTTTAATGCAGGCAAATTCTCTTACTAAAATCAAACAAATAAATGGTCATGGTAGTAAAAAGAGAGGTCCATCCTGTGGTGGTTAAATTTGTGTGCCAACTTGGCTAGGCTTGGTTGAGTGGCTGGGCAGCTGGACGTAGTATTCCCCATGATGAGACTAGCAATCAACTCCATAGTGGAATCTACTGTGAGCAGCTGAGTAGTGCCTTTGGGTATGTGGTCTGCTTCCCGTATATAAGAAATAGCTTTGCGAATGGTCTCTAGCTTATGGCACACTTGAACCCTGAATGTATCCATGTCATTGTTCAGCAGCCTGCCATGCTGTGGCAACCTTGGGACTTTCAATGGACTTAAATTAATGGCCTGCCGTGTGGTTTGGTAACATCGAGACTGTGTCTTTTTACTTGTCAACCTTGAGTTTGTCAGTCTCAGGAGCCAGCAGCTGTCTGAGTGAAGAAAAGCCTCTAGCTCCACTGGGCTGGGAGCAGGAGGCAGAGCTGAACCCCAAGGTTGAAGGGCTTTCACCCAACCCCTTGAGCCTGGCACTTTGAACTTGGTCTTCTAGCCTCCGGAACTGTAAGAGAATAAACTCCTGTTTGTTAAGGTCATCCTATTTGTGGTATATTCTTGTCAGTGCGGCACTAGGTAACCAGAATAATCATTATGCATGAATTTATTAGTTGTCGTTCAGTGGGAGGTGACGTGATGGTTAACCATATTGAAATCCTCATCTCCTGTCATTTATACCAGGGGAAAAGGTCACATTTCCTAAACCTCATGCTTGAATACTTCTGCCAAACCGAACCAATCCTCTGGTGCTCTTTATACACATGCTTTCATGCAGGTGGAACTTGGGGAGGCTTTAGAGCTCCCATTTGTCCTCAAAAGCCACTCCCAAAACACCCAATCTATGGAACAAGGATGTGTTTTCTATGAAAAGGTGGCTTTGTACTCTAAGAGAAGTCCACTACACCTTCCTTTCACCTGCATTGTTGTCGTGAGGTGTCATAAAATTAATTTATGACTCATAGTGACTATACAGTGCAGAGTAAAATTGCCCTGTAGGGTTTTCTAGGCTGTAATCTTTACAAAGGAGCCCTGGTGGCACAATGATTAAAGTGCTTTGCTGCTAACTGAAAGGTCAGTGTTTTGAACCCACTAGGCCTCCACGGGAGAAAGATGTGGCAGTCTGTTTCCATAAAGATCTACAGCCTTCGAAACCCTATAGGACAGTTCTGCTCTGTCCTACAGAGTTGCTGTGAGTTGGACTGAACTCAACAGCAATGGGTTTTGTTTTGTTTTAATCTTTTTAGAAGCAGATCACCAGGGCTTCCTCCTGCAGGGTGTCTGGCTGCGTTTGAACCACCAACTTTCAGTTAGTAGCAGAGCCCTTAATTGTTGCACCACCAGGATTCCTTTTCCATCTCAATAACCATACTAAATTCCTTCTATATAAAGTATCTGGACCTTCCACTGCCGTTCGCAATACCGATCCTATGATTGCAATGATCCCACACTCCCACGGCAATCTGACCAACTTCAAGGACCACCTCCAATGTGGCTTTCTCTAGACATCTTCTCTGACCTTGTAACCCAAAAATGTGAATTTTTCTTTTTATGAGTCTATAATGTTTTGTTAATATTATATAGTGTTTCTCAATTTACATTACAATGATTTATTTACATGAATATCTCCCACTCTAGATTGTCAGCTTTCTATGTGAAAGGATGATGTATTTTATATTCTCAGCCCCTAGCATTCTGGCACAATGCCTGACATAGGTATTTAATTAATTATGGATTAAATGCATACATTATATTGTCAGTTTTGAAATCAATAATTGAAAAATCTATTAATAAGCAGTCCTCCTTAATGTAAATCATTTTTATTAAGTGCCTACTGTACTGGATGGTGCACAGAATGCATTATGAACTAATCAGGCATGAAGTACTCCATATAATCGAGACATGTAAAAATCTCAAATTCTGATTATACTAATTCAGAAATTGAGACCATCCAATTGTACCAGACTCAAGATTACCTTGGTTAGAAATTTCTTTCTTCATTTAACAAAAATAATACTAACTGCATTCAAGTATCGTAAACAATTTTAAATAAAAATAATTGATATCTTAATTAAGAATTATTCTGGTCTATTTTTATTAAAGCAGATTCCCAAGGACTTCTTTTAGGATACTTTCCTGAGAATATATTTGGATGAGGGAAAATGTGGGCCACAAAACAACAAGTTTTGTTAGCCTACATTGAATAGTAATATATGCTTGAGGGTAATGACACTTGGTGAAGAAGTAACTGAAAACAGGGGAAGAATGTAGAATTGAATTTGGACCATAGCTCACCTGGAAGATGGGTAGACACAGATCAAATTACATTTAGACCAAAAGATCTACTGAAATTCCTTTCTTCAGTTTAAGCACCAGTATCTTAAAGGCCTCTGTCTTATTTACCTAGAACTGCCATAACAGAAATACCACAAGTGACTTTAAATAACAGAAATGTATTTTCTCATAGTTCTGGGGGCTAGAAACCTGAATTCAGGGCATTTGCCCTGGGGGAAGGTCCTTCTTTTTTCAGCTTCTAATGTTGTTGTTGTTGTTAGGTGCCATCGAATCAGCTCTAACTCATAATGCCCCTGCGTACAACAGAACGAAACACTGCCTGGTCATGTGCCATCCTCACAATCCTTGCTATACCTGAGTCCATCGTTGCAGCTACTGTGTCAATCCATCTTGTTGAGGGTCTTCCCCTTTTGCACTGACCCTCTACTTTACCAAGCATGGTATCCTTCTCAAGGGAATGGTCCCTTCTGACAATGTGACTAGCTTCTAGTAGCTGCCAACAATCCTTGGCATTCCTGGACCTGTAGATGCATCTGCCTCTCTGATCACCTGGAATCTACCCTCTGTGTGTATGTGTTTGTACCTATTCTGCTCTTTTTATAAATTACCACTAAGAGGGAATTAAGTTAAGTCCCCACCCTACTCTGGTATGACCTCATTAAAATAAGAGAAGAAAACCTTTATTTCCAAACAGGCTTCTATTTACAGGTACAGAGGTTAGGATTTCAACATATTTTTTGGGGGTGGGGGTGGGGGATGCAATTTAATCCATTAATATTTGTTGCATTCTTGCCCACATTCTCCCTTCTACAAATCTATTCTCAGGAAAGTATCTGAAAGAATTTAAAAGATGTTCCATTTACCATGTCTCCACACTCCCAAATTTAATTTTAACAGAGAGCAAAACCTTAAAGTACAGAAATAAAATTTTGAGTGTATTTTTCCAATCACATGATGGGGAAGTACCTGAATGAGGAGAGGTGGGCCTTCCTTGATCTGTGAAATCACCAATTGTGGCTGTTGCTTTCTAACTCAACTGTGACTTTTACTAGCCTTGCACTAGGTAAAGGGCACAGACATCAAAATAGCAGGTTCACCTCCTTGTGATTGTGTACTTTTCATTCCTGCTCTGACAAAAATGTCTGTCAAAGTTCCAGGTCTCATCTTTTATTATGAAGTGGGCAAATGTATTCTACTGAACCCCTTAAGACTTCTAGGATTTCTCCAGAAACAAAGCAAATTTTTCTTCTTTGCTAACATTTGATGAATACTGAGTATCTGCAATCAAATTATTCCCCCAGAAGTAGGTCTTCTAAGGAGCTTAGTCTCTTGCCTCAACTAAATTTAAAATTTCAAGGTGAATTTTCTGCCAATAACAAGGAATTATTATACTTTTAATGTACAAGGCACCCTTTTGCCAGTCCTCCAGCTTAACCTTATTACAAATAATCTAACTAATGACTAGTTTAATGATTATGTAATCTCTCTGGATTGGAGTAGAGAGCCAGAAATCCATTTTGGTTATAGTGGACATCAAAATTGATCTTTCACAATGATCAAAAAAACAGAAAACAACAAATACTGGCAAGGGTGTAGGGGGATTGGAACTCTCATACACTGCTGGTGAGATTGTAAAATGATACAACCACTGTGGAAAAAGGTATGGAACTTCCTTAAAAAATTGAAAATAGAGATACCATGTGATCCAGCAATCCTACTACTAGGTATGTTTCCTACAGA
Organism: Orycteropus afer afer; assembly: GCF_000298275.1. Classification (NCBI taxonomy): domain Eukaryota; kingdom Metazoa; phylum Chordata; class Mammalia; order Tubulidentata; family Orycteropodidae; genus Orycteropus; species Orycteropus afer. The sequence goes on from NW_006921923.1 coordinate 3,784,868, forward strand.
AACCAGAGCTATTACACAAAGAGATATGTGCACGCTCATAATTGCAGCATTATCCACAGTAGCAAAGAGATGAAAACAACCTAAGTGCCCATCAATAGATGAATGTATAAGAAAATTATGGTACTTACACACAATGGAATACTACTCAAGCTTAACGAATAACAATAAATTTCCAAAACATTTCACAACATGGATGAACCTGGAGGACATTATGCTGAGTGAAATAAGTCAATTACAAAAGAACAAATATATGAGACTACTATTATAAAAAGTCAAGAAAAGGTTTATGCACAGAAAGAAATAGTCTCTGATGTTTACCAGGGATGGGAAGGAGAGGGAAGGAAAATCACTAACTAGATAGTAGGCATGTATTAACTTGGGTGAAGGGAAAGGCAATATACAAAAAGGAGGAGCTCAGCACAACATGATCAAGGCAAAGGAAGGCACTGGGAGATTTACAAGAGTAAAAGGCAACAACAGCAAATACCATAACATACAGAATTCTGCAATAACATTAACAACAAACAATAATTTATGAGTAGATAACAAAGGTAGATATGTAAGCTGAACAAGTGTGAGATGGAGTATGGGAGTACACACACAAGCATATATAGGTTTGACAGAGGATATTTCTATATACATCTTTGTGTGTGCTGCAAATATACATATAGTAGAGCATACAGGAGGCAAAGTTATGCAGACTTCTTAATCATAACCAAACATCTTGCAAGACTGAGTCACCATGCTTGAGGGCTTAAGACCTTAGTTTCAGGGGACATCTAGGTCAATTGGCATAACGTAGTCCATAAAGACAGTGCTCTATATCCTACTTCACTGAGTAGTGACTGTGGTCTTAAAAGCTTGCAAGCAATTATCAGTAATAGCAAACACTAATTTATGGGAAGATACATAGGTAGATAGGCAAGAAGATCAGATATGGATCAATGAATGGGAATATAACCACAACCATACACAGGTTTGACAAATGATATTCCTACATGCGTATTTGTATGTGCTATAAAAATGTCCATATTCAGTTTAAAGCTAGCAGGGGGCAAAATTAGGATAACTTCTTAGCCACAACTAAACACCTTGAAAGGAGCTCTGGTGGCATAGTGCCTAAGGCATTTGACTGCTAACCAGAAGGTTGGTGGTTCAAACCTACCAGCTGCTCCATGGAAGGGAGACGGGGCAATCTACTTTTGTAAAGATTTACCACCTGGGAAACCCAGAGGAGGTTGCTATGAATCAGACCTGTGGGCTGGAAACCACGCAGGGGACATCAAGTTCAATTGGCCCAACATGTTGTTGTTGGTTGCTGTCAAGTCATCTGTGACTCACAGTGACTCTATGTACAACAGAATGAAACACTGCCTGGTCCTGTGCCAGCCCCATGATCCTTGCTATATCTGAGCCCATCTTTGCAGCCACTGTGTCAATATGTCTTGTTGAGGGCCTTCCCCTTTTTCATTGACCCTCCTCTTTGCCAAGCATGATATCCTTATCCAGGGAATGGTCCCTTCTGACAACATGACCAGAGTAGGTGAGACAAAGTCTGGCCATTCTCACTTCTGAGGAGCACTCTGGTTGCACTTCTTCCAGGACAGCTTTGTTGGTTCTTTTAGCAGTTCATGGTACTTTCAGTATTCTTCACCAACATCACAACTCAAAGGCATCAACTCTTCTTTGGTCTTCCTTATTCATTGTGCAGCTCTCACACGAAACAAGAGGAAGTGGAACGAGGGATATCATTGCTGATGTCGGATGGATCTTGGCTCAAAGCAAAGAGTACCAGAAAGATGTTTACTTGTGTTTTATTGACTATGCAGAAGAAGTTGATTGTGT
>NW_006921923.1:3787892-3792945 GCF_000298275.1 Orycteropus afer afer
GTTTTGTTCTGCTGCACATAAGTTGGTATGAGTCAGAGAGGATTCGATGACACCTAACAACAACAACAAACATAAAGAAAGAATCCTGAAAGCTACTTCAGGAAAAACAAAGTCACTTACAAAGGAGAATCAATAAGACTCAGCTCCAATTTCTTGGCAGAAACCATGAAGGCAAGAAGGCAATGGGATGATATATATATAACTCTGAAAGGAAAAAAAAAAATGCTAGCCAAGGATTATATATCCAGCAAAATTATCCCTCAAATATCAATAATTAGGACATTTCCAGATAAACAGAAATTAAGGGAATTTGTATAAACCAGACTGATATTATAAGAACTGATAAGGGAAGTCCTTTGAACAGAGAAATACCAATGACAGACAAAAACCTGAGATTTAGACATGGAAGAACATTATATGGAAATCAACCAAGATATAGAAGATTCAAAACTAAAATAAACCTACAAGAATAAAAAAAGGGAACCAGAGACATCAATTTGTAAATGATAGCAACTATAATGCAAAAAAAAAAAAAAAGAATAAATGGTGTAGTTACAGAACTTCCAAAGGGAGAGGATGTCTAGATGATATCAAGATAGAATGGACTGTTTTAAACTTGGGAAGATAATAATAAATCACAGGGTAACCTCAAAGAAAATTAATAAAGCATCTCACCAAAACAAAAAATAAAAAACAGGGAGAAAATCCTAAAGATTCAGCAAACACTAAATAACAATGAAGGAAATGGTAAGAAAATCCATAAACAAAATGAACTCAGCCCAGAAAACTATATGAAACAAAGAAGCCATCACCATACACACACACACACACACACACACACACGTGCACAATTATAGCAAAATGACACCAGTAAATTTATATCTATTGATAATTACACTGAGTGTAAATGGATTAAGTGCATCAGTCAAGGGACGGAGAGTAGCAGAATGGATAGGAAAACATGGCCTATCAATATGCTTTCTACAAAAGATACATCTTAGACAGAAAGACAAAAATAAGCTAAAAATCAAAGGATGGAAAAATGTATATCAAGCGAATGACAACCAAAAAAGGAGTGGCAACATTAATTTCTGCTAAAATAGACTTTAAGTCAAAAACCAGCAAAAGAAACATGGAAGGTCATTATGTAATGATTAAAGGGTCAATACAATAAGAGGACATAACTATAATAAATATCTATGCACTCAAAGAAAAAGCCCCAAAAATACATAAATCAAACTTTAACAGAATTGAAAAGAGAAACAGACAACTTCACAATAGTAGTAGGAGACTTTAATACACCACTCTCAGTGAAAGACAAAACAAGTATAAACTCAACAAAGATGCAGAAGATCTAAATAACACAATCAACCAACTAGGCCTCATTGATGCTTACATGCCACCCAACAATGACACAATATACATTCTTTTCCAGAGCCCATGGAACATTCCTGAGAATAGACCATAGGCCACAAAGCAAGCCTCAAAACATTTAAAAACATCAAAATACTACAAAACATCTTCTCAAATTACAATGCTATAAAATTAGAAATCAACAAGAAGATCAAGGAAAAAAATCAAATACACAGAAACTGAATAACACCCCACTTAAAAATTATTGGGTTGTAGAAGAAATAAAAATAAAGTAAAAAATTCCTTGAATCAAATGGGAATGAAAATACATGCCAAAATATATGGGACACAGCAGAAACAGTGCTCAGAGGATAGTTTGTAGAAATAAATGCCCACATTAAAAAATAATAATAAAACCAAAATCAACACCTTAAACCCAACATCTCAAACAATTAGAAAAAGAACCGCAAAAACGTCTACAATTACCAGAATGAAATAATAAAGATTCAGGCAGAGATAAATGAAAGAGAAAAATAAAAAGAATCCATAAGATTAGAAGTTGTTTCTTGGAAAGGATTAATACTTAAGAAACCACTGGCAAATTCAACAAAGGAAAAGGAGAAGATGCAAATAACATGACTAAGAAAGGAAATAGGCAACAAGAGAAACAGAGATAGGTCACAACAGAAACAACTGAAATAAAAAAGAAAATAACAGAATACTACAAAGAATTGTACTACAACAAATTTAAAAACCTGGAAGAAGTGGACAAACTTCTAGAAACACACTGCCTATCCAAACACAATCTGAGGTAGAAAATTTGTACAGACCCATCACAAAAGAAGAAATTGAGCAAGTCCTAAAAAATTCCCAACAAAAAAAGTCCTAGCCAAGATGGCTTCACTAGTGAATTCTACCAAACATTAAGAGAAGAGCTGACACAAATTCTACTCCAACTATTCCACAACATAGAAAAGGACCTAATACTCTTGAGCTCATTCTATGAACCAAGCATAACCTTGATAACAAAACTCAGCAAAGACACCACTAAAACAGATTATAGATCAATATCCCTTGTGAATGTACGTGCAAAAATTCTCAACAAAACCCCACCCAGTAGAATCCAAGGACATTAAAAAAAATGATCAAGTGGGATTCACACCAGTATGCAAAGATGACTCAACATAAGAATATATATATATAATCCACTACATAAATAAAACATGGAAAAGAACCACTTGATTGTATCAATTGATGCAGAAAATACATTGACATAATCCAATACCCATTCTTGATTAAAAAAAAAAATACTCAGCAAAATAGGAATAAAAGGGAAATTCCTCAGCATAATTAAGGCCATATACACAAAATCAATGAACAACATTATTCTCAGTGGAGTGAGACTGAAAGCATTCCCCTTGTGAATGGGAAACAGACAAGGATGCCCTTTATCACCACTCCTATTCAATATTGTACTGGAAGTCCTAACTAGAGCCCTAAGGCAGGAAAAGAAAATAAAAGGCATCCACATTGGCAAAGAAGTAAAATTATCTCTATTCATGGGTACTCTGATCCTATACATAGGAAATCCCAGAGAAACTATAAGAAAATTACTGGAACTAATAGAATGTTTCAGCAAATTGTCAGTCTACAAGATCAATATACAAAAATCAATCAGTTCCTCTACAGTAAGAAAGAGAACTCCAAAAAGGAAATCAGGAAAACAATACCATTTATAATAGCCACAAAAGATGAAGTACTTAGGAATAAATCTAACCAGAGACACAGAAGACCTATTCAAAGAAAACTACAAAATGCTACTACAAGAAACCAAGAGACCTACATGAGTGGAAGAATATATTTTGCTCATGAATAAGAAGACTTAACATTGTGAAAATGTCAGTACTACCCAAAGCGATCTACAGATATAATGCAATCCCAATCCAGATTCCATCATTATTCTTTAAAGAGACAGATAAACTAATCACCAGCACTGTATGGAAAGAGACCACAGATAAGAAAAGCACTATTAAAGAAGAACAAAATAGGAGGCCTCACCCTTCCTGATCTCAAAACCTACTATACAGACACGGTAATCAAAAAACCCTGGTAGTGTACAACTAAAGACACATAGACTAATGGAACAGAATTGAGAACCCAGAAGTAAATCCATCCACCTATGGAAAGCTGATCTTTGACAAAGGACCAAAATCTATTAAATAAGGAAGAAAGTCTAACAAATGGTGCTGGCAAAACTGGATATCTATTTTCAGGAAAATGAAACAGGAGCCATATCTCTCACTATATACAAAAGTTAAGATGGATCAAAGACCTGAATGTAAAACCTACAACTATAAAGATCATCAAAGGAAAAATAGGGGCAAACTTAGGGGTCCTAATACATGGCATAAAAACACTGTCAAACACAACTGAAAATACACAAACAGCAGTAAACAAACAAGATGACTGCGACCTCTTAAAAATTAAACATTTATGTGCATTAGAAACTTCACTAAAAGAGTACAAAGAGAACCTACAGACTGGGAAGATATTTTTGTCAGTGACATATTGGACATGGGACTAATCTCTAAAATTTATAGGAAACGTCAACACCTCAAAAATAAAAGATAAATAATACAGTAAAAAAGGGAGGGGGCAGAAGACATGAACAGACACTTCACTAAAGAAAACAGGCAGCCAACAAATACATGAAGAAATACTTGCAATTATTAGCCATTAGAGAAACGCACATCAAAACAAGGAGATATCATGTCACTCCTGCATTATTACAAAATTCAAAGAAAAACAAAAAACAACAAATACTGGCGAGGGTGTGGAAAGACTGGAACCCTCCTACACTGCTGGTGGGAATGTAAAAGGGTGCAGTCACCGTGGAAAACAGTATGGCACTTCCTTAAAAAATTGGAAGTGGAAATACCATATGATCCAGCAATTCCACTACTAGGTATATATCCTACAGAAATAAGAGCTGTGACACGAACAGATAAGTGCACACCCATGTTCACATTATTCATTAGCATTATTTATAGTAGCCAAAAGAGGGAAGAAGCCTAAGCCCATCAACATATGAATGGATAAGCAAACTATGGTATATTCACAGAGTGGAATACTGTGCAAGGTCAAAGAATAATGATGAATCTGAGAAACACCTCATAATATGTTTATGTGTAAGGTCACGGTAAAGAGAAGAGGACGCACAAAAGTGAGGTTAAAGAGAAGTTTTTATTCTGCGCTTCCGGGCGAGGTTCACGGGTCCCTGAGAGGGGCCAGAGAAGTTGCGCGGCCTGGCTGGGGAGGGGAGGGTTTATAGTCTTGTAGAGGACCTAAGTGGGGACACTAAGGAAATGGTGGGGTCCAATTAGCTGTTGCATGGGTCTGCACCTAATTAGCATGAGGGGGCTTCACAGGAGGAAGTTTATCATCACATGGGACTTTCCAGCCTGGGTGGGTTTTGCCACCTCGGTTGTCTTATTAGATTGTCTCATCAGGGCCTACACCTGGAGGAAGCTGTTAACTGAAATGTTGGTGGCGTGAGTTTACTCTGGCCTAACAGTATGGACTTGGAGGACATTATGTTGAGTGAAATAAGTCAATCACAAAAGGATAAATATTGTATGAAACCAAAAAAAAAAAAAAACCAAAACCAAAACCCACTGCTGTCGAGTCCATTCTGACTCAC
>NW_006921923.1:3793565-3794673 GCF_000298275.1 Orycteropus afer afer
GGATATTTCTAGGTATGTATTCATATGTGCTGAAAATATATCCATAAATATAGTAGAACAGAACACGCAGGGGGTAAAGTTATGAAAACTTCTTAGCCATAATCATATACCTTGAGGGAATGAGCCCCTGGGTCTGAGGGCTCAGGATCATAGTCTCTGGGGACATCAAAGTCAATTGGCATAACATAGTCCACAAAGATGATATTCTATATCCTACCTTGATCAATAGTGATTGGGGTCTTAAAGGCCATCTGTTGCTGTTGTTGTTAGGTGCCGTCGAGTCGTTTCCAACTCATAGCAACCTCATGCACAACAGAACGAAACATTGTCCGATCCCGCACCAGCTCCATGATCCTTGCTATACTTGAGCCCATTGTCGCAGCCACCGTGTCAATCCATCTCGTTGAAGGCCTTCCCCTCTTTCGTCGACCTTCCACCTTACCAAGCATGACATCCTTCTCCAGGGAATGGTCCCCTCTGAACACATGACCAAAGTAGGTGAGACGAAGTCTGGCCATCCTCGCGTCCAAGGAGCATCTCGGCTGCACTTCCTCCAGGTCAGATCTGTTAGTTCTTTTGGAAATTCATGGTACGTTCAGCATTCTTTGCCAGCACCACAACTCAAAAGCATCAACTCTTCTTCGGTCTTCCTTATTCATTGTCCAGCTCTCACATGCATACGAGGTGATCGGAAATACCATGGTTTGTGTCAGGCGCACCTTAGTTCTCAAGGAGACATCCTTGGTCCTCAGCACTTGAAAGAGTTCCTTTGCAGCTGACCTGCCCAGTGCTACATGTCGTCTAATGTCCTGACAGCTGCTTCCATTGGCCTCGATTGTAGAACCAAGCAACGTGAATTCTTTGACAACCTCAATCTTTTCTCCATTTATCATGATGCGGCTTATTGGTCCAATTGTGAGGATTTTTGTTTTCTTTATATTGAGATGTAATCCATACTGCAGACTGTATTCTTCAACCTTCATCAGCAAGTGCCTCAAGTCATCTTCACTTTCAGCAAGCAAAGTTGTATCATCTGCGTATCTCAGGTTGTTAATGATTCTTCCTCCAATCCTGATGCCACGTTTTTCTTCATATAGTCCAGCTTCTC
>NW_006921923.1:3796468-3797006 GCF_000298275.1 Orycteropus afer afer
TCAGACAGTGTTTCTCTGCTATTCGTAAGGTTTTCCCTGGCCAATTCTTTGAGAAGTGGATGGCCTCCTCCTTCTTCCTAGTCTGTCTCAGTCTGGAAGCCGGGCTGATACCTGTGCAACAGGTATACCCCACTGGATTTGAAACACCAGTGGCACAGCCTCAAGACTCACAGCAACATGTCACCACAGTAGGACAAACCGACAGACAAATTTATGTCTCTTGGCTAATGGAAATCCCTCCAACCACCCTTACCTGGATCCCTGCAGCTAACTCCTTGATCTCTTACCATCCCCTTTGCCTTTTCTGTCCTGTCTCTGCTTCCCACCTCACTGCTTGTGGGTGCTAGTCTGGGTTCCCTCTCCTCACCTGGCTCCCTGCAGTTGACTCCTCAATCTGTTCCTATCCCCTTTGTCTTTTCTGTCCTCTCCCTGCCTTCCCAATTTGCTCCTTGTGGGGCATGGCCTGGGTTCCCTGTCTTCACCTTGGTCCCTGAAGCTGACTCCTCGATCTGTTCCGGTCCTCTTTGCCTTTTCTGTC
>NW_006921923.1:3799415-3800697 GCF_000298275.1 Orycteropus afer afer
TGGCTCTTAGTCACCTTTTAACCCCTTAAGCCACCCCTGTGCAACACAGAAAGAAGCACTCATTCATTTATCCCAGAAAATTTGGAAGATATATTTGTGTGCATTCCAAAGAAAGGTGATCCAACAAAATGCAAAAATTATCAAACAATGTCATTAATATCAACCACCCAAAAACCTACTGCAAATGAGTTGATTTCCATGCATAGCAACCCTATAATAGGACAGAGTACAACTGCCCTATAGGATTTCCAAGGCTATAAATCTTTACCGAAGCAGACTGTGTCATCTTTCTCCCACAGAAGGCAGGTGAGTTTGAATTGTCGACCTTTTGGTTAGCAGCTGAGTGCTTTAACAAATGTGGCACCAGAGTTCCTTATTAATATCACATCCAAGTAAAATTTTGCTGAAAATAATTTTAAAATGGTTGCAGCAATACATAGAAAACTGCCAGAAATTTAAGCTGGATTCAGAAGAGGCGTGGAACTGCTGGTGTCAGATGAATCTTGGCTGAAAGTAAAGAATACCAGAAGGATGTTTACCTGTGTTTTATTGACTATGCAAATGAATTTGATTCTGTGGATCATAACAAATTATGGATATCATTGCAAAGAGTGGGAATTTCAGAAAATTTAATTGTGCTCATGAAGTACCTTGATACTCCATGCTTAAATTAGGACCTCTAGGTTTGCCCCTTTTTCTCTTTGATGAACTTTATAGTTTTGGGTTTTACATTTAGGTCTTTGATCCATCTTGAATTTGTTGTTGTGTATGGTGTGAGGTATGGATCTTGTTTCATTTTTCTGCAACTGGATATCCAATTTTGCCAGTACCATTTGTTAAAGAGGCTTGCCTCTCCCCTATTTAATGGTTTTTGGCCCTTTGTCAAAGATCTGCTGTCCACACATGGATGGATCTATTTCTGGACTCTCAATTCTGTTCCACTGGTCTATGTATCTATCATTGTCCCAATACCAGGCTGTTTGACTTCCATTACTGTATTGTAGGCTTTGAGATTGCAAACCTCCTAATTTGTTTTTCTTCTTCAGTAGTGCTTTGCTTACCTGAGACCTCTTTCCTTTCCATATAAATTTAGTGATTGGTTTTTCCATGTCCTTAAAGAATGTTGATGGAATTTGGATTATTTCATTGAATATATAGATTGCTTTTGGTAGTACTGACATTCAATCTTCCTATCCATGAGCATGGTATGTTCTTCCATTTATGTAATACTCTTGTAGTTTCTTGTAGTAGTGTTTTGTAGTTTTCTTTGTACAGGTCTTTG
>NW_006921923.1:3800797-3801447 GCF_000298275.1 Orycteropus afer afer
TGGTGGTTCAAACCCACCAGCCACTCCTTGGAAGGAAGGTTGGGCAATCTACTTCTGTAGTGATACCACCTCAGAAACCCAAAGAGGGGTCTCTATGAGTTGGATCTGACTCCATGGCAGTGAGTTTGGTTTGGTTTGGCTTATCCCATGCTGAGAAGTGTAGCTTCCAGTATCATCAGTATATTTTGTCATTTTCTCAACTCCATAGCAGAGCATAAAAATAATATTCTCAAAATTACTGGACAAAATAAACCTATCATGTGAAGTTCCAATTTTTTTGCTGTTCTTTTTGTCTTTAGACCAAGAATAAATAGTTATAATATTATGTTAAAAAGTTTCTTGGATTCATTCTTTATTTTTTTCCATTGTGTGATTGTGGCATCAATTTAATAAACAAATAAGCTCAATTGTTTCCGTTTGTATTCTATTTTAGTTTATTTTCCATCCCTGTTGGTCTAATTTATTTCTGAAATATGTAAACCATTAGCACAGTTCAAAAAGTCAAAACTATGCAAAAGGTATATTCAGAGAAGTGTCAGTTTCTCTATTTATTCCATGCAGTTCCCACCTGCTTCCCCCCCACACCCCCATAGATAACCAATTTCATTAATTTCTGTTTTCATATTTCCTATTTTTCTTTTTGCAAAATT
>NW_006921923.1:3801721-3804212 GCF_000298275.1 Orycteropus afer afer
GGGTTTGAACTGCCAACCTTCTGGTTAGCAGTCAAGTGCCTTAGCCACTATGCCACCAGAGCTCCCTTTGGTACTCTAGCACTGCTATAACAGAAATACCACAAGTAGATGACTTTAACAAACAAAAGTTTATTCTCTTACAGTTTAAGAGGCTAGAAGTCTGAATTCAATGTGCCGATTCTAGGAGCTGGGTGAAGACCCCTCAACCTTGAGCTCTGCTTCCTGTTCCAGGCCCACTAGAGCTGGAGGCTTTTCTGACTCCCACAGCTGCTGGCTGCTGAGGCTGATGAACCCAAGATCAACAAGTGGTGAATCAAAAGTGGTGTGTTAAAGTTTCCTACTACTTTTGTAGAATTGTCTGTTTCTCCTTTCAATTCAGTTAATGTTTGCTTTATGTATTTTGGAACTCTTTAATTGGGTGCATAGATATTTATTATGGCAATGTCTTCTTGGTCAACTGACTCTTTTAACATCATATAATACCCTTCTTTGTCCCTTATACTGTTTTTCACCTTGAAGTCTATTTTATCGCAATTAATATTGCCATTCTGGCTCTTTTTTTGGTTGTGATTAGCTTGATATATTTTTTCCACTCTTTGATTTTTCATTTATTTTTATTTTTGTATCTAAGGTGAGTCTTTTGTAGGCAACATATTGATGGATCTCCTTTTCTTATCCAGTGTGCCACTCTCTTTCTTTTGACTGGTGCATTTAGTACATTCACATTCAGTGTAATTAATTACAAGTATGAATTTATTGCTGTCATTCTTTGTGTTTTTTGTTTTGTTGGTGGTGGTTTCTTTGTTCCAAATATTTTTCTGTGCTGAGTTTGTTTTGCTATCAAGTTTTTTTCCCCTTTTCTTCATTGTTGTTGGTTTTGTGTTCACTAAGTCTTTGTTATTTTCTTCTTTCTTATTTTGGTTAGAAAGCTTGTTAATTTTCTTCTTTCTTATTTTGGTTAGAAGGCTTGTTAATTTTCTTTGTGGTCACCTTGTAGTAAATTCTTATCTCCCTAAGTTTGAAACAGTCTGTTCTATAGACATCATCCTGATTTCCTCTCCAATTGGAAGTTCTGTAATTATACCATTTATTCCCTCTATTTACGTTGCTGTTGGTGTCATTTACAGATTGACTCATCTGCTTCTCTACTTAGCTTTTTGTAAGCTTACTTTGGTTTGGAGAATTCATTTATGGGTTGGTTTCTAGGTGGTGGTGTCATGTGTCTTGATCTTAATTTGTTGTCTCCCTTTGGCATTTCTTGTAAGCTTGGTCTGGTTTTTACAAATTCCTTTGATTTCTATTCATCTGCGAATGTCTTAATTTCACCCTCATATTTGAGGGACAGTTTGGCTGGATATATAATTCTTGGTTGGCAGTTCTTTTCCTTCAAGGTTTTATATGTCATCCTATTGCCTTCTTGCCTGCATAGTTTCTGCTGAGAAATCAGACCTTAGTCTTATTGGTTACTCTTTGTATGCAACATTTCATTTTTCCCAAGCTGCTCTAAAGATTCTATCTTTGTTTCTGATTTTGGAAAGTTTGATTATGATATTTCTTGGTGACTTTTTCTTGGGGGTCTATCTTGTATGAGATTTGTTGACCTTCTTAGATGGATATCTTTTGTCTCTCGTGATATTAGAGAAGTTTTCTGCAAGTCTTTGACAGTTTTCTCAGTGGTTTTCTATTGCCTCCTCTTGTTCTGGAATTCTAATCAGGCATGTGTTATTTCTTTTGATATCATCCCATATAATTCTTAGGTTTTCTTCATTTCTCTTAATTGTTTGTTCTGATTTTTCCTCATTCAAGCTAATGTCAAGGGATTTGTCTTCTAGCTGGTAAATATGTTCTTCAGCTAGTTCAAGTCTACTCATATATCTATATCTGTATCTATATCTCTATCTATACCTATCTCTCTATCTCTATCTCTATCTATATCTATCTATCTACACACACACACACACACACACACATGTTTATGAGTAGACTTGAACTGGCTGAAGAAAGCATTTCTGGTGGTGTAGTGCCTAAGGCATTTGACTGCTAACCAAAAGGCTGGGGGTTCAAATCCACCAACCACTCCTTGGAAGGAAGACTGGGCAATCTACTTCCGTAGTGGTATTGTCTCGGAAACCCAAGGAGGGGTTGCTGTGAGTTGGATATGACTTGACGGCAGTGAGCTTGGTTTTTTAGCATGTGTGTGTGTGTGTATGTATTCTTATCAAGTAATTCTACTACCTGTTCTTCCTTAGGGAGATTTCCTAATTCTTTGGTACTCTTGCTTCTGCTATCTTATCATGTTTCTTTTTTGAGTTGAAGTTGTCTGTTTTCTCTGAGACATTTTGAACTTGTCTTTATTTGTGTTATGTGCTGATTTGTTTCACCCTGCTTTTATGTTTCGCTTTGTTTCAGTACATCCAAAAGTGTGAGGCAGGTGTGCTTTGATTATTAACTTGGCTATACTGGGTCACTCCCCAGCTTTTTCTGGGTTGGT
>NW_006921923.1:3813317-3816747 GCF_000298275.1 Orycteropus afer afer
ATGTATATTTTGGTGATAAACATATATATATGTTTATTGTTGTTATGTGCCATCAAGTTGGACCCGACTCATAGTGACCCCTCCTTAGGTTTCTGAGGTGATATCACTATGGAAGTAGATTGCTCAACCTTCCTCCCAAGGAGTGGCTGGTGTGTGTGTGTGTGTGTGTGTGTATGTATGTATGTATGTATATATATATATATATATTACATATTTTTATGTGTGTAATATATATATATAAGGACCTCTGGTGCCACAGTGCCTAAGGCATTTGACTGCTAACCAGAAGGTTGGAGGTTCAAACCCACCAGCCACTCCATGGAAGGAAGACTGGGCAATCTACTTCTGTAAACATTTACTGCCTCCAAAACCTGATAGGGGTCGCTATGAGTCAGAATCAACTTGATGGAAGTGGGTTTGTTTTATTTTGTGTTATATATATATATATAGGGAGCTCTGGTAGCGTAGTGCCTAAGGCACTTGACTGCTAACCAGAAGGCTGGAGGTTCAAACCCACCAGCCACTCCTCGGAAGGAAGATGGGGCAATCTTCTTCCGTAGTCATACTGCCTCAGAAACCCAAGGAGGGGTCGCTATGAGTCGAGTCCAACTTGACGGCACATAACAACAACAATATATATATATATGTATGTATGTGTGTGTATATATATATATATATATATATACACACACAGAAATATATATAAATTCCCCATCTAAGATACTATACACACATACTTGTATTTTGCTTTTTTAGAAAGCTCAACAATTTATTCTGGTATTCATATCAGTTTATAAAGATTTTCTTCATTCTTTTCTAAGGCTGATTAATATTCTAATGTGTGGTTATACCATACTTTATTGACCCAATTTCCTTTATATGAAAATTTAGTTATTTTTGTATCCTATATTTGTAAATAAAATCCTAACAAGAAAACTGCTTATTTGTATTTTTGGAGGAATATCTTCAGAGTAAATTCTTAGATTTGAAATTACTGGGTCAAAAGTGTGTGTAGTTCTGTTAAATAATACTAAGTACTCCTTCCACAGACATGTACCATTTTGTATTCGGTCCAGCAATGAATGAGAGTGACTTTTACCCACAACCTCTTCAACAGTGTTTAAGCCTTTGAATTTTTATAGTCTGATAGATTGAAATAATATCTTGGATTAATTCTAAATTTTATTTTTTTTTACTATGAGTTAAGTTGGGAGCTCTGGTATTGTAGTGCCTAAGGCACTTGACTGCTAACCAGAAAGCACCACCAGCCACTCCTTGGAAGGAAGGTTGGGCAATCTACTTCCGTAGTTATACCACCTCAGAAACCCAAGGAGGGGTCACTGTGAGTTGGGTCTGACTTGATGGCATATAACAACAACAACAACAACAACAACAATACGAAGATTAATTTCTATTCATCAATATTATGTCTACCTCCTTTCTGAGCTTCTATTTAGCTTTGTTACTTTATCAATTTTTAAATTTTGTTTTTTTAGTAGACAATATTTCTGAAAATCCTGAAAAATTTCCCTCTTTTTAAAGAGTGTTTCATGCTCATTTTTCTCTTCCTTGCCAAACCTAATGCCTTTCATTGCATTAGGTAAGGCTACAGTGATATATTATAGTAGCACTAATGGCTAGCATTTATGTTTTGTTTTGATTTTAAGGGAGAGAGTTATAATGATTCACATGGTTCATTACGATGCTTTGTGTAGGTTTATGGTAGAAATCCTTTGTTAAATCCAGGAAGGTACATAATTTCTATGATTTTTAACAAAATTATACATAGATGTTGAATTTACTAATTTTTTCAAAGTCTATCGATGGCATTCATCATCATAAAGAATGTTTCAAAATCCATTTGAAGTACAGTGCTGTCAGTGATAGGACAATATCCATACGCCTACAAGGAAGACAAGTTAATACTACTAGTATTCAAATTTATACATCAACCACCAAAGCCAAAGATGAGGAAATTGAAGATTTTTACCAGCTTCTGTAATCTGAAATTGACCAGACATGCAATCAAGATGTGTTAATTATCACTGCTGTGTGTGTGGAATGCAAAAGTTGGAAACAAGAATCACCATTAGTTGGAAAATATGGCCTTGGTGATAGAAATAATGCTGGAGATCTCATGATAGAATTTTGTAAGACCAACGACTTATTCATTGCAAATACCTTTTTTCAACAACATAAATGGTGGCTATACATGTGGACTTCATCAGATGGAGAACACAGGAATCAGATTGACTACATCTGTGGCAAGAGGTGATGGAGAAGCTCAATATCTTCAGGCAAAACAAGGCCAGAAACTGACTGTGGAACAGACCGTCAACTGCTCATATGCAAGTTCAAGATGAAGCTGAAGATAATTAAAATAAGTCCATGAGAGCCAAAGTATGACCTTGAGTATATTCCACCTGAATCTAGAGAGACCATCTAAAGAATAGTTTTGATGCATTGAACACCAGTGACCGGAAATCAGAGGAATTGTTGGATGACATGAAGAACATCATCCATGAAGAAAACAAAAGTTCATTAAAAAGACAGAAAAGGAAGAAAAGACAAAAATGGATGTCAGAAGAGACTCTGAAACTTGCCCTTGAATGGAGAGTAGCTAAAGCAAATGGAAGAAATGACAAGATAAAAGAGATGAACAGAAAATTTCAAAGAGCATCTCGAGAGGACAGAATCAATTATTATGATGAAATGTGCAAAGACCTGGAGTTAGAAAAGCAAAAGGGATGAGCATGCTCAGCATTTCTCAAGCTGAAAGAACTGAGGAAAAATTTTAAACCTTGAATTGTAATATTGAAAGATTCTATGGGCAATATGTTGACTGATGCAGGAAACATCAAAAGAAGATGGAAGGAATACATAGAGTCACTATACAAAAAAGAATTGGTAGATGATCATCCACTTCAGGAGGTGTCATAAGATCAAGAACCAAAGGTACTGAAGGAAGAGGTGGAAGATGCACTGAAGGAATTGGCGAAAAACAAGGCTGCAAGAATTGACAGAATACCCGTTGAGATGTTTCCACAAACAGATGCTGCACTGGAGGCACTCACTTGACTCTGCCAAGAGATTTAGAAGACAGCTCCCTGGCCAACTGACTGGAGGAGATCTATATTTGTACCCATTCCAAAGAAAGGTGATCCCCCAGAATGTGGAAATTATTGAACAATATCATTGATATCACACACAAGTAAAATTTTACTGAAGATAATTCACAAACAGTTCCAGCAGTATATTGACAGAGAGCTTCCAGAAATGCAAGCTGGATTCAGAAGAGGATATGGAAGGAGGGATATCATAGCTGATGTTAGATGGATCTTGGCTGAAATCAAAGAATACCAGAAAGATGTTTACTTGTGTTTTATTGACTGTGCAAAAGTATTCACTTGTGTGGTTCATAACAAATTAT
>NW_006921923.1:3816847-3817653 GCF_000298275.1 Orycteropus afer afer
TCAACAGCCCTGGAGCAGGCAGTTATGACAGAATCTGCTGATCCACTAGAGTGCACACATGCATAAGTGAAAGGATATTGGTGCACGTAGGCACCTGCAAGAGAGAAGGCCTTAGGTGTGTGTCTCTTGTGCTTAGTGTGAGATAGATGAACCAGTGATGCAGGCATTGGAAGGGATAATTTCAGCCCCTGGGTCTGTCAGTTTGGAGTGGTTTGCTGAGGGTGGTGTCTGGCCATCAATCAGCGCCCTGCAGGTCAAACCCATCAGCTGCCCTGCGGGAGAAAGATGAGACAGCCCTCCTCCACAAACCCTGAAACCCCAGGAGGCAGCTCCATTTCATCCCAAAAAGGGTTACTAAGAGTTGGAATTGACTCAGCAGCATCCATTTTAGTTTGGAGTTTGGTTTATTTGGGGAGAATTCTTCTATTCCCTTTCCCCTTCTCCTTATTCCCTCCTCATTCTGGGAGCACTTATTCTAAGAGAAGTCCCACTTCCCTGTAGGTTCCTCTTCCATATGGCTTTAGCTCACCTTGAAATCCTCCCAAACTCTCTACCCTGTGTCTTTAACACAATGTAGATTCCATGTAGTTTTTTTTTTTTCCCTTTTCCTCCACCTCCTCCTTTGTCTTTGTAATGGCTTCTCTTCAGCTCATCTAATTTTTTTCTTTCCCTAGACACTGACCTCACTCCATCTCTCTTTCCTGTCTGCACTCAATTCAATACTTTATCTTATTACCAAAGTAAATAAACAAATAAATAAAAATAAAAACCAAACTCACTGCCATCAAAATGATTCCAACTCATAG
>NW_006921923.1:3818139-3818941 GCF_000298275.1 Orycteropus afer afer
GTCCTTCCTCCCTATGCATTCTTGCCCTCTGAGCTTCTCCTTGTGCAAATACTGCCCCTCTGATCTCCCATGGTTTATTGTTCTAAAGAGTGCACCTACCTACTGTAATTGTTCACCTTGTAGTAGTCCTGTCTGTTGTTTGGCTGAAAGTGAAGCCACGGGAGTGAGTTCACTTATAGGCCTGAAGGATGACTAGGGGCCATAGTCTTGGGGGTTTCGCCAGTCTCTGTCAGTAGTGACTAGGGTCTGAAAAGCTTGCAGGTGGCCATCTAAGGTACAACTATTGATCTCTCCTTGTCTGAAGCAAAGAAGAGTGAAGAAAATCAAAGACACATGGAAACAGTTAGTCCCAGGTACTAGTGGACCATGGGAACCTCAGCCTCCATGACCCTTAAACTAGAACTAGGTGGTGCCTGGCTACCACCATCCACCACTCTGAAAGGGATCACAATAGGAGATACTGGATAGAATGAGAGTAAAATATGGAATAAAACTTTAAAAAATTTTTTTGATCGATACCAGTAGAGCCCCAAGGCTATTGCCCTTAGTCACCCTTCAAGCCTGGAACTAAACTCACCCCCGTAGCATAACTTTTGACCAAACAATAGATAGGCCTATGAGGTAAGTAGTAACACCAGGGAGGTAGGCACTCCTTAGAACAATTAACTATGAGAGATAAAAAGGGCAGCATTTGCCCAGGAATAAAGATCAGAAGGCAGGAAAGGGTAGGAAAGAAGGAGAAAGGGAAATGGTAACCACAGGGAGGAAGTGGGAAGAGTCCTGTTATATTGTGGGAATTGCA
>NW_006921923.1:3819086-3820176 GCF_000298275.1 Orycteropus afer afer
ATATTACTTGGTTCTACAATCAATGCCAATGAAAGCATCAGTCAAGAGATCAAAAGATGTATTCCATTGGGCAAATCTGCTGCAAAAAAACCTTTTCAAGTGTCAAAGAGCAAATATATCTCCTTGAAGACTAAGATGCACCTAACCCAAGCCATGGTATTCTCACTTGCCTCATATGCATGTGAGAGCTGGCTAATGAATAAGGAAGATGGAAGAAGAGTGGATGCTTTTGAATTGTGGTGTTGGTGAAGAATACTGAAAGTACCGTGAACTGCTGAAAGAACTAACAAATCTGTCCTGGACGACGTGCAGCTGGAATGCTCCTTGGAAGCGAGAGTAGCCAGACTTCATTTTATCTACTTTGGTCATGTTATCAGAAGGGACCATTCTCTGGAGAAGGATTTCATGGTTGTTAAAGTGGAGCATCAATGAAAATGGGGAAGGCCCTCAACAAGATGGATTGATATGGTGGCTGCAGCAATGGGCTCAGGGATAGTAGGGATTGTGAGGCTGGCACAGGACTAGGCAGTGTTTTGTTCTGTTTTATACAAGGTTGCTATGATTGAGGTGACTCTTCAGCACATGACAACACCACCAAATTGATGATTATATGACTTTTTGTTTTGTTATAATCTATTAATGTGTAAATTCAATCATTGCATTTTCTAGTATTGATCTACATTTTGTCATGAGATACTATTGTTTTAATCCTGGATTCTATTTTCCAATTTTTTTATTTGTGATTTTCCCATCTAAGTTCACAAGTGATACTGGCCTATAGGTCACTTTCCTTTTTGTAACAGGAATATTTTTACAGTTGTGTAAAATGAGAAACATAAGTTGGGTAGTGTCTTTTTCAGTGCTCTAGAACAGCTTGTGTAAGACAGAACTTATCTCTTCCTTAAATGTTTGCCCAAATACCACCTGGACCTCCTGTGTTTTTTAGGTAATATATGCTTGACTACTGTTTATATTTCTTCTATAATTATTGGTCTATTCATAGTCTCTATTTCTTCTGCACTGACTTAGGTCATCTTATTTATATTTCCATTTCATCTACATTTTAAAATTAATTTATATGAAGTTATAT
>NW_006921923.1:3820276-3822905 GCF_000298275.1 Orycteropus afer afer
CTTGACTGCTAACCAGAAGGCTGGCGGTTCAAACCCACCAGCCACTCCTTGGAAGGAAGATGGGGCAATCTACTTCCATAGTGATACTGCCTCGGGAACCCAAGAAGGGGTCGCTATGAGTCGGGTCCAACTTGACGGCATATAACAACAACAACAACAACATGCCAAAGAGGCAGGGAGGCCACATCTTCTGACCTCCTCTAACCCCACAAGAGGAAGACAGAATCACCATCAGTAGCCCAAGGCCTATTCCTGTGAGCCCAGACATGCTCTCTCTAGCCCTTTCACCAACCCTGACATCAACCATACCTCCCACAGCACTCACCACCTCTCTGCTGGGTTCGATAATTTGCTGCAGTGGCCACACAGAACTCACAGATTATGGGGGTTATTAGGGAAGAAACAGGCTACAATTCAAGTTCAGGAACATGCTCAGTCTCTCTCAGCCTTCTGTCTCTCAGCCGACAGTCTCAGTCTCTCTCCCAGCAGTGTGCATCTCTTGGTGTGTCTCTCAGCCGCAGTAAGAGATCCCTTCTACCTCTAGGAGGGCTCCTTTTGAGCCTGGCGGAGGAACCAAACTAACCAATCCCAATATCAGAATTCTGTACACCTGAGAGAGAGTGAACTTCCCAGAAAATTACTTTGTGCTGCTCACAACAGAAATACCCCAGGTGGATAACTTTAACAATCAGGAGATACTCAGTTCCACATGGCAAATTCCACCACTAGTTTACAAAGACTTATGGCTAGAAAAACCACACTATCTAATTTAATACACCCCTTATTAGTATATGTATTAATTTTGTTTGGCTAGTGATTGCAAAATGTATCTTTTCCCATCCTTTTCAACTTGTTTGAAGTGTGTCTCTTGTAAACAGATATGGTTGCATTTTGTTTTTAAAATACAATTGGGCATTTGTCTTTTATTTTGAGTTTTCATTCACTTTACATTTAATATAATTACTAATATTGTTATCGTTGTTGTTAGGTGCCATTGAGTCAGTTCTGACTCATGGCAACCCTATGTACAATAGAACAAAACATTGCCCAGTCCTGAACCACCCTCACAATTGTTGCCATCGCTGAGCCCATTGTCAAAACCACAGTGTCAATCCATCTAATCGAGGGGCTTCCCCTTTTTCACTGACCCTCTACTTTACCAAGCATGTTATCCCTCTCCAGAGATTGGTCCCTTAAAAGTACAAGAGACAGAGTCTGGCCATTCTCAATTCCAAGGAGCATTCTGGCTGCACTTCTTCCAGGACAGATTTGTTTGTTCTTCTGGCAGTCCATGAGACATTCAGTATTCTTCACTAACAACACAATTCAAATGCATCAATTCTTCTTTGGTCCTCCTTATTAATTGTCCAACTTTCATATGCATATGAGGCTATTGGAAATATCATAGCTCGGGTCAGGAGCACCTTAGTCTTCAAGTGACATCTTTGCTCCCAAGCACTTTAAAGAGGTCTTTTGCAGCAGATCCACCCAGTATAATACTTCCTTTGATTTCTTGACAGCTGCTTCCATGGGTGTTGATTGTGGATCCAAGTAAAAGGAAATTGACAACTTCAATCTTTTCTCTATTTATCATGATTTTGTTTATTGGTCCAGTTGTGAGGATTTTTGTTTTCTTTATGTTGAGGTGTGATCTATACTGAAGATCTTTGATCTTCATCAGTAAGTGCTTCGAGTCCTCTTCACTTTCAGCAAGCAAGATGATGTCATCTGCATATCACAGATTGTTTATGAGTCTTCCTCCCATCTTGATGCCACGTTCTTCTTCATAATCTTCTAGGATTATTATTTGCTCAGCATACATATTGAATAAGTATGGTGAAAGGATACAATCTTGATCCACACTTTCTCTGACTTTAACCATTCATTATCCTCTTGTTCTGTCTGAACAACTATGTACAGGTTCCTCATGAGCACAATTAAGTGTTCTGGAATTCCCATTCTTTGCAATTTTATTAATTACTAATATAAGTACAAGGAGCTCTGCTGGCATGGGGTAAAGCATTTGGCTGCTAACCAGAAGGTTGGGGGTTCAAACCCACCAGCTGCTCCATGGGAGGAAGATAAAGCAATCTCTTCTTATAAATATTACAGCCTTGGAAACCCAATGGGGGTCGTTATGAGTTTGAATTGACTTAGCGGAGATGAGTTTGGTTTGCTTTGGAAGATATGTATAATCACTAATTGGTAATATAATTACTAATTACAATTACTCATATAGTTGGGCTAAAATCTACCTTCTATATATTTATCCCATCTCTTCTATATTTCCCGTTTTGCTTCTTTCTTGTCTTTTGAATTGATCAAGTATTTACATTTTTCCATTTTCTTTTAAATTAGCTTGTTATGTGAGAGATTATAGTGTACATCCATATACTAGGTTCTAAGATAAATTGGTACTCTTAGCACTTCCTAGAAAATGCAAGGACCTTAGAACCCTTTAACTATGTTCAGTCCTTTCTTTGCCTTTTGCATTTTTGTCATTATCGATTTTTATTCTCTATGTATTAGCATAGTGCCTAAGGCATTTGTCTGCTAACCAGAAGACTGGCAGTTCAAACCCACCAGCCACTCCTCGGAAGGAAGGTTGGGCAATCTACTTCTGTAGTGA
>NW_006921923.1:3828207-3830899 GCF_000298275.1 Orycteropus afer afer
ATTTTTTTATTTTTTGGTTTGTGATTTATTTGTATTTTCTCTTTTATTTTCTTCATTATACTTGTTAGACTCTAATTTGTTCCGTTTAAGGAACTCTGGGCACAGTGGATAACCAGAAGTTCAGTGGTTTAAACCCACCAGCTGCTCCGTGGAAGGAAGATTGCCTAGGAACCCCAAAGGAGGTCGCTATGAGTTGGAATCGACTTGATGGCAATGGATTTGGCCTTTGAGTTTGAGTTTGTTTCATTTAGCATTTTTGCATCTGTGTTCTGAAGTGTTTGTAGAAGACTCTTACTAACAGTGTATGAAGACTCTGAACAGAACAACTTACAGGACTTGTAAGTTGTACAGGACTTGGAAGCTTGTAGATAAACAAGAATATCCCACAGAGATAGAAAGAGAGAGTTATTTTGGATGAGGCAGGAGGCTTGAAAAATTAAAATAAGAGAGTTGAGAGTTTGTGAACAAGGTAAAGTCCTGTGGGGTATGGAAGATCACTGTGTCATGTAACTCGGTGGCAGGATAAATACAGAGCCACACAAAGGGTAGGGTCTTCTTCTCAGGGAGCAGAGGAGGACAGTGAAGAACATGAGATATATAGGACGCATTGCCATGGGAAGCAGGAATCTGATGGTGGGAAGGAAAGTGTGAAGTTTGTAAATGTGAAAACAGTGTCGGGGTCATGTAGTCCATCCTCCTCTAACTTCACAAGGGGGAGTGAAGATCAAGAACAGCAACAGACCAAGGCTGATTCCTATGAGGTGGAGGTCAGACATGCCTCCACTCTCCAACCTTTTTACCAATTCTGACACCAACCTTCCTCCCCTAACCCCTACAACACTCTCTACTTCTTTGCTGGGTTTGATAATTGATTGCAACGCTCACACAGAGCTCACAGACAACACTCATGATTATGGGTTTATTAGGGAAGTAACAGGTTACAATTCAGGATCAGAAATGACTCAGGATATAGTTTTTGAATCAGGACAGCTTCTCAGCTGTGCCATAGGCATGCTTCTTTCTGGCCTCAGCCTCTGCCCTGCTCAAGCCAGTGGTGCAAAAGTCCTTCAGCTTTGCTGATAGGTGCCCAGAGGGACATTGTACTCCTCTAGCAAACCTCCTCGAAGGCATTCAGCTTTCTCACTCTGTGGGCTGGGAAGCCCACTGCTCTGTCTCATGACAATCTTTTGGTTTTGGTACCATCTCAGCAAAGTGTTAGAACTTTCTCTCTCCCTCCTGGGTCAAGGAGGTCCAGTGCAGGGTCTTGGGTCCAAGACATGCTCAACTCCTTCTTCTTTCTTGATGGTAGTGAGATTCCCCCTGCTGCATCTGGGATGGCTCATTTTAAGCCCAGCAGATGGCAAAGCTGACCAATCCCTGCGTTAGGGTTCCATAAACTGTATTTCCATGGCTCCATCTCCACAAGGGCACCATGTACCTTATTTGCAATTAACAAGCTATCCAATCCCCTTGTTCGGCCACAAGCACTTCACATTTCCATAGTCCCATCCAGTCATCTGGTAAGAGTCACAAAGACTAGAAGAGCCACATTAAGTAATTCACTGCACCATAGTAAGCTAATTAACAAATTGAGGAAGAGAAACAGAGAACTTAGAAGGTGCATACAGAAGCATGTAGGCAGTGTAGATTCTGCCAGTTCTCCCTCAGAGAACATGAACAATGGTACTTAGTGCTATGGTTGGAGTCCTGATGGCTCAAATGGCTACTAACCAAAATATTGGCAGGTGCCTCAGAGGAAAAGCCTGGTGATCTGCTTCCAAAATCAGAGCCTTGAAAACTCTATGGAACACAGTCCTACTCTTTAACATGTGAGGTTCCCATGAGTCTGAAGTGACTTGATGACAACTGTTTGATTTATTGGTTTACTGATACTGTAAGCTTCTAGTTTTGTCACATATAAAGTGAAATCAAAGAATTGGTGGTATGCGAGAATAACAATAAAAGGTACCAGCTAGTAGTCCTGTTCACCTTCCTACACCTGTTGAGCTTGTACATCTATTTATGTATCTACTCTAGATTATTGGTATTACAGTTACAGTGAGATTGTGTGTGTAATAGTATTTACCTTTGTTGCCTTTAACTCCTGTGCTCCTCCCAGTGTCTTCCTTTGTCTTGACCATTTCGTGCTGACTTCCTCATTATTATATATTGCCTTTCTTTTCACTCAAGTTAATACATGTCTACCTTCTGGTTGGTGATTTACCCTCCCTTCCCCTCTCATCCCTGATAATCTTCAAAGAATATATATATTTTTTTCTGTGTATAAACCTTTCCTTGAATTTTTGTAGTCATGGTCTCATGCAATATTTATCCTTTTGTGATTGATTAATTTCACTTAGCATATCATCCTCCAGGTTCATCCATATTATGAGGCGTTTTGCAGACTCCTTATTATTCTTTAATGTTGAGCAGTATTGTGTGTATGTACCAACACTTGTTTATCCATTCATCAGTTGATGAGCACTTAGGTTGTTTCCATCTCTTTACTATTGTGAATAGCACTGCAATGAACATAGGTGTGCATATATCTATTCATGTCATGGCTCTTATTTCTGTAGGATATATACCTAACAGTGAGATTGCAGGATCATATGATATTTCTATTTCTAACTTTTTAAGGAAGTGCCATCCAATTTTCCACAGTGCTTGGACCATTTTACAGTCCCTCCAG
>NW_006921923.1:3830999-3831642 GCF_000298275.1 Orycteropus afer afer
CCAGCCACTCCTCGGAAGGAAGGTTGGGCAATCTACTTCTGTAGTGATACTGCCTTGGAAACCCAAGGAGGGGTTGCTATGAGTCAGGGCTGACTCCACGGCACATAACAACAACAGCAACAACAACATGTATTTCTAACCCCACAAGATATTATTATTATATAAGCAGAATTTATGTAGATTTACCCACATATTTACCATTTCACTTACTACTCACTCTGCATTGCATTTCTGTACTTATTGTCATTTTCCTTTTGTCTGAAGTATATCTTTGGCATTTTTTCAATATTTTTCACCAGTGTTTTGAATCTTTTTTTTTTTAGAGAATTTGCACATCATTTCTTAGACTTATTCCTAGCTCTTTTATGTTTCCCTATGTTATAAAAATATATTTTTTTTTAATTTTTATTTCCCAATTGCTTGTTGGTAGTATATAGAAATTAGATTCTTTTACATTGACCTTGATTCCAGGAACCTTGTTTAATTTATTTGTTGGTTATAATAGTTTGTAGATCCTTTTAGATTTTCTGTGTGCAGTCATATCAGTAAATAATAATATTTTTATTTTTTCCTTTCCAATCGTGACACATTTCTAATTGCTTTTTACCTGTATTGCACTGTTACACTGGCCAGGATCTTTAGC
>NW_006921923.1:3831753-3832307 GCF_000298275.1 Orycteropus afer afer
TCCAGGGAATGGTCCCTTCTGACAACATGACCAAAGTAGGTAAGATGAAGTCTGGCCATTCTCACTTCCAAGGAGCATTCTGGCTGTACTTCTTCCAGGACAGATTTGTTTGTTCTTCTGGCAGTCCATGGTATTTTCAGCATTCTTCACCAGCACCACATCTCAACAGCATCAATTCTACTTCAGTCTTCTTTATTCATTGTCCAGTTCTCACTTGCATATGAGACAATTGAAAATATCATGGCTTGTGTCAGGTGCACCTTAGTCCTCAAGGGGGCATCTTTGCTCCTTAGCACTTGAAAGAGGTCCTTTGCAGCCAACTTGCCCAGTACTATACATGGTCTGATGTCCTGACTGCTGCCTCCATTGGCATTGATTATAGAACCAAGCAATGTGAAATCTTTGACAACTTCGATCTTTTTTCCATTCATCATGATGCTGCTTACAGGTCCAGTTGTGAGAATTTTTATTTTCTTTATATTGAGATGTAATCCATACTGCAGACTGTAGTCTTCATTCTTCATCAGTAAGTGCTTCTAGTCATCCTCACTTTC
>NW_006921923.1:3832407-3833140 GCF_000298275.1 Orycteropus afer afer
TGTTGTTTCAATTTGCATTTCCCTAATGGCTACCTCTGCCCATTTTTAAATTGGATTGTTTGTCTTTTTGTTGTTGAAGTATTGAAGTTTTCTATAAATTCTATAAATTTTAGAGATTAGTCCCTTGTCAAATGTGCCATTGACAAAACTTTTTCCTAGTCTGTAGGTTCCCTTTTTTCCACCACTCATCTGTCAGTTTGTTGTACTGTGGTGGCATGTATATTGCTGTGACGCTGGAAGCTGTGCCGTCAGTATTTCAGACACCAGCAATGTGGTGGACAGTTTCCAGTGGAGCTTCCAGGCAAAGACAGAATAGGAAGAAGGACCTAGCAGTCTACTTCTGAAGCACTGGTCAGTGAAAACCTTATGAAAATTAGTAGAACATTGTCCGATATAGTGCCAGAAGATGAACCTCTCTGCTTAGAAGGCACTCAAAATACAACTGAGGAAGGGTTGCCTCATCAAAGTAGAGTTAACTTTAATGACATGGATGGAGTAAAGCTTTGAGGACCTTCATTTGTTGATGTGACAAGACTCAAAGGGACAAGAAATAGCTGCAGATATCCATGAAATTTGAACTATATGAAGAAGAATGCAGCATCATGATTGGAGGAAGACTCGTTAACAACTTGGGCTATGTGGATGCTTATACACAGCCTTGCTTGCTGAAAGTGAAAAAGACTTGAAGCACTTACCAATGAAGATCAAAGATTACAGCCTTCAGTGTGGATTA
>NW_006921923.1:3833240-3834964 GCF_000298275.1 Orycteropus afer afer
GACATGCCACACCCTTGCCAGCATTTGTTTTCTTTTCTTTCTTTTTTTTTTTTTAACTTTGCTGTTAGTGCTGGAGTTGTTTTGATCCGTATCTCTCTAATGGCTAACCACCACTCGTCTGTCAGTTTGTCATACTGTGCTGGCTTGTGTGCTGCTGTGAGGCTGGAGGCTATGCCACCAGTATTTCAAATACCAGCAGGGTCCCCCATACTGGACAGGTTTTAGCAGAGCTTCCAGACTGAGATAGACTGGGAAGAAGGATGGGGCAATCCACGTCTCAAAGAATTGGCGAGTGAAAGTCTTATGAATAGCAGTGAAACACTGTCTGATATATTACTGGAAAATTTTATGAATAGCCCTGAAACATTGTCTGGTGTAGTGCCAGAAGATGAGGCCCTCAGGTCAGAAGGCACTCAAAATATGACTGAAGAAGATCTGTCTCCTCAAAGTAGAGTCAACCTTAATGACATGGATGGAATAAAGATTTCAGGACCTCCAACAACTCAAAATGGGAAGAAACAGCTGCAAACATCCATTAATAATCAGAAGGTGGAAATGTATGAAGTATGAATGTAGGAAAATTGAAAGTTGTAAAAAATGAAATGGATTGCTTAAAGATTGAAATCCTAGGCATTAATGAACTAAAATGGACTGGTTTTCAGCATTCCGAATCAGACAATCATATAATCTACTATCCAGGGAATGACAAATTGGAGAGGAATGGCATGGTATTCATCGTCACCAAGAATGCTTTAAGATCTATCCTGAAGTACAATGCTGACAGCGATAGGATAATATCCATACACCTATAAGGAAATTTACGCATCAACCACGAAAGCCAAAGATGAGAAAATTGAAGATTTTTACCAAATTCTGCAGTCTGAAATTGATCAAACATGCAGTCAGGATGTATTGATTATTACTGGTGAATGGAATGTGAAAGTTGGAAACTAAGAAGAAGTACCAGTAGTTGGAAAATATGGCCTTGCTGATAGAAAATGATGTGGGAGATTGCCTGATAGAATTTTGCAAGACCAATGACTTATTCATTGCAAATAACGTTTTTTCAACAACATAACCAGTGGCTATACACCTAGACCTTGACAGATGGAATACACAGGAATCAGATCAGTTACATCTGTGGAAAGAGGCGATGGAGAAGCTCAATATCTTTGTTCAAAACAAGGCCAGGAGCTGACTGTGGAACAGACCATCAATTACTCATATGCAAGTTCAGGTTGAAGTTGAAGGAAATCAGAACAAGCCCTTGGGAGCCAAAATATGACCTTGATTATATCCCAACTGAATTTAGAGACTATCTGAAGAATATATTTGACACATTGAACACCAGTGACTGGAAGCCAGAGGAATTGTGGGATGACATCAAGGACATCATCCATGAAGAAAGCAAAAGGTCATTAAGAAGAAGGAAAAGGAAGAAAAAAAAAATGGATGTCAGAAGAGACTCTGAAACTTGCTCTTGAATGGAGAGTAGCTAAAGCAAATGGAAGAAATGACAAGATACAAGAGCTGAGTAAAAAATTTCAAAGAGCAGCTCGAGAAGACAAAGTCAATTATTATAATGAAATGTGCAAAGACCTAGAGTTAGAAAATCAAAAGAGAAGAACACTCTTTGGCATTTCTCAAGCTGAAAGAAATGAAGAAAAAATTCAAGCCTCGAGTTGCAATATTGAAAGATTCTATGGGCAAGATACTGAGTGATG
>NW_006921923.1:3835064-3836485 GCF_000298275.1 Orycteropus afer afer
GAAAAGATTGAAGTTGTCAAGGATTTCATTTTACTTCAGTCTACAATGAATGCTCATGGAAGCAACAGTTGAGAAATCAAACAACATATTGAATTGGGCAAATCTGCTGCAAAAGACCTCTTTGAAGTATTAAAAAGTAAAGATGTAACTTTTAAGACTAAAATACACCTGACCCACGTCATAATATTTTCAATCACCTCATATAGGCCAAAGAAGAATTGATGCCTTTGAATTATGGTGTCAGTGAAGAATATTGAGTGGACTGCCATGAGAAAGAACAGATCTGTCTTGGAAGAAGTACAGCCAGAATTCTCCTTAGAAGTAAGTGAGACTTCATGTCACGTCCTTTGGACATGTTATCAGGAAGGACCAGTTCTTGAAGAAGGACATCATGCTTGTTAAAGTAAAGAGTCAATGAAAAAGAGAAAGAACCGCAACAAGATGGTTTGCCAGAGTGGGTGAAACGTGGGCTCAAACATCGCACCAATTGTGCAGATGTCACGAGACTGGGTAGTATTGTACATGTGGTCGTTATGTATCACAGCCAAGCTGATGGCACCGAACAGCAAAAACAGAATCTCTTTTCACTCTTTTGATGAAGGCTTTTGATGTGCACAAATGTTTAATTTGGGGGCAAATGAAACTACATCCACGAATATATATAGATTTGACAGAGGATGATGTGCTGCAAATATATCCACAATTATAGTGGAACATATAGGGGGCAAAGTTACGGAAACTTGTTGTTATTGTTCTGTCTGTCATCTTGGCTCCAGCTCATAGGAACCCTGGGTACAACACAATGAAACACTGCCTGATCCTGCACCATCCTCACAGTCCTTGCTATGCTTCAGCCCTTCATTGCAGCCAGTGTGTAATTCCATGTTGTTGAGGTACTTCCCCTTTTTTGCTGACCCACTACTTTACTGAGCATGATATCCTTCTCTAGGGAATGGTCCTTTCTGACAGCACAGCCAAAGTAGGTGACATGAAGTCTGGCCATTCTTGTTTTTAAGGAGCATTCTGGCTGCACTTTGTCCAAGGCAGATTTGTTCATTTTTCTTGCAGTCCATGGCATTTTCAGTATTGTCAGCCAACACCACAATTCAAAGGCATCAATTCTTCAGTCTTCCGTATGCATTTTCCAACTTTCACATGCATATGAGGCTACTGAAAATACCATGACTTGGATCAGACACACCTTACTCTTCAAAATTATATCTTTGCTCTTTAACACTTTAACGTCTTTTGCAGCCGATTTGCCCAGTGCAATACAATGTCTGATTTCTTGACTATTGCTTCCATGGGTGTTGATTGTGGATCCAAGTGAAATGAAATCTTTGACAACTTTAATCTTTTCTCCATTTATTGTGGTGTTGCTTACTGGTCCAGTTGTGAGGATTTTCATTTTCTTTAGGTTG
>NW_006921923.1:3836585-3838526 GCF_000298275.1 Orycteropus afer afer
AATACACAGAGTCAGTGTACAAAAAAGAATTGGTCGATGTTCAGCCATTTCAGGAGGTGGCATATAATCAAGAACCAATGGTACTGAAGGAAGTTGAAGCTGCACTGAAGGAACTGGCAAAAAAATAAAGCTCCAGGAATCGATGGAATACCCATTGAGATGTTTCAATAAATGGATGCTGCACTGCAGGCACTTACTTTTCTATGCCAACTGATTTGGAGGACAGCTACCTGGCCAACTGATTGGAAGAGATCTATATTTGTACCCATTCCAAAAAAAGGTGATACAACTGAATGTGTAAATTATTGAACAATATCATTAATATCACACACAAGTAAAATTTTGCTGAAGATAATTTTAAAAATGTTTGCAGCAGTATATTGACAAGGAACTTCCAAAAATGCAAGCTAGATTTAGAAGAGGATGTGAAGCAAGGATATTATTGCTGATGTCAGATGGATCTTGGTTGAGAGCAAAGAATACCAGAAAGATATTTACTTGTGTGTTTTTTACTATGCAAAAGCATTAAACTCTTGTCGATCATAGCAAATTATAGCTAACATTGTGAAGAATGGGAATTCCAGAACACTTAATTATGCTCATGAGGAACCTGTACATAGACTAGGAGGCTGTGGTTTGAACAAAACAAGGGGATACTGTATGGTTTAAAATCAAGAAGGGTGTGCTTCAGGATTGTACCCTCTCACCATAGTTACTCAATCTGTATATTGAGCCAATAATCTGAGAAGCTGGACTATATGAAGAAGAACACAGCATCAGGCCTGGAAGTACTTATTAATAACCTGTAAGATGCATACGACACAACGTTGCTTGCTGAAAGTGAAGATGACTTGAAGCACTTACTGGTGAAGATTAAAGACTAGTCTCCAGTATAGATACAACTCAACATAAAGAAAACAAAAATCCTCACAACTGGACCAATAAGCAGCATCACAATAAATGGAGAAAAGATTGAAGTTGTCAAAGATTTCATATTACTTGGTTCCACAATCAACACCAGTGGAAGCAGCAGTCAAGAAATCAGACATCATATTGCGCTGGGAAAATCTACTGCAAAAGACCTCTTTAAAGTCTGAAGAGCAAAGATGTCTCTTTGAAGCCTGAGGTGCTCATAACTCAAGCCCTGGTATTTTCAATAGCCTCATATGCATGAAATCTGGACAATGAATAAGGAAGACCGAAGAAGAGTTGATACTTTTGAGTTGTGGTGTTTGTGAAGAATACTGAAAGTACCATGGACTATCAGAAGAATGAACAAATATGTCCCGGAGGAAGTGCAGCCAGAATGCTGCTCAGAAGCAAGAATGGCCTGTCTTAGTCTCTCCTACTTTGGTCGTGTTCTCAGAAGGGACCATTCCCTTGAGAAGACCCTCAATGAGATGGATTGACACAGTGGCTACAATGATGGGCTCAAGTACAGTGAGGATTTTGAAGATGGCACATGACCAGGCAACTTTTTATTCTGTTGTACATAGGGTTGTAATGAATCAGAGCCAACTTGACAGCACTAACAACAATGGCTAATTATCACAAGCATTTCCTCATGTGTTTATTGGCCGCTAGAATGTTTTCTTTGGTGAAGTGTTTGTTCATGACCTCTGCCCATTTTTTGTGGTATTCAATAGTATTTGCCTTTATTGTCTGTATCTCTTATGCACCTCTCTGTCTTCCTATTCCTTAGTGATATTGTGCTAGTCACACACTTTTGTTATATAGCTTTTACCTTCACCCATATCAAATTTGTCTCCTAATTATCCATCTATTTTCCCTCCCTTCCCATCCCCTCCTATCCCTGGTAACCAACCAGGAACATTTCCTTCTTTGTGTAAACTTTTCCTTGACTTTTTACAATAATTGACTTATATGATATTTGTCCTTCTGTGATTGACTTATTTCACTCAGCATAATGTCCTTCAAGTT
>NW_006921923.1:3842001-3851498 GCF_000298275.1 Orycteropus afer afer
TTAAGCAAAATTTCACTTGTATGTGACATTTATGACATTGATTGATAATTTCTGAATTCTGTTGAGTCACCTTTCTGTGGAATGGGCACAGATATGGACATCTTCCAGACAATTGGCCAGGTAGATTTCTTCCAAATATCTTGGCATAAAATGAGTAAGTGCCTCCAGCATTGCATCTATTTGTTGAAACATCTCAGTGGATGTTTTGTCAATTCCTGGAGCCCTGTTTTTTGCCATTTCCTTCAGTGCAGCTTTGACTTCTTCCTTCAAAATCATTGGTTCTTTATCATATGCTACTTCCCGAAATGGTTGTATGTTGAAAATGTCTTAGCCACAACCAAACACCTTTAGGAAATGAATTCATGGGCCTGGAGGCTCAGGGCCACAGTCTTGGTGACATCAAGTTCAATTGACTTAATACAATCCACAAAGATATTGTTCTAAATCCTGCTTTGGTGAGTAGTGGGGTCTTAAAAGCTTGTAAGTGGCAATCTAAGGTGCAACTGTTGGTATCTCCCCATCCAAAGAAAAGAAGAGTGAACAAAATCAAAGATCCATAGAAATAATTAGTCCAAAGGACTAAGGGACCACATGAATTTCAGCCTCTATGACCCTGAGACCAGAAGAACTAGATCATGCTCAGCTATCACCACTGACTGTTGTGAAGGAAATCACAATAGAAAGTCCTGGACAGAATGGGAAAACACGTGGAACAAAACTCAAAATCATAAAAATGACCAGGCATACTGGTTGGATAGAGATTAGTGTAACTCCAAGACTAAAGGTCCTTAAACACACTTCAGGCTTGGAACTCAACTCACCCCCAGGGCTTAGCTTTCAGCCAAATGATAGATAGGCCTATAAGGTGAACAAAAGCACCAGGGAGGTATGTACTTCTTAGAACAAGTGACCATTCCATATCAAAAGGGTACCATTTGCCTAGGAATAAAGCTTAGAAGGCAGCAAAGGATAGGGAATATGGAGGAATGGAAACAGTAAATGCAAGGAGGAAGTAGGAAGAGTGCTGTCACATTGTAGGGATTGCAGTCAATGTCACAAAACAAAATGTGTATGAATTGTTGAATGGAAAACCAATTTGTTCTGTAAGCTTTCACCCATATCACAATAAAAAGTTAAAAATAGTTACCAGTTAGTGAAGAATTAACACTGTTCTATGTGTTTTACACATATGACACACTTAACCCTTATAGTAACTCTATATTATAAAACAAACAAAACACTCAAACTCACTGCCATTGAGTTGTTTCTGACTCATAGCGACCCCCACTGGGTTTCTGAGGTTTCTTTACGGAAGTAAATTGGCCTGTCTTCCTTCTGCAGAGCAGCTAATGGGTTTGAACCACCAGCCTTCTGGTTAGCAGTCAAATGCCTTAGGCACTATGCTACCAGAGTTCCCACCCATATGTTTTACCCGAGTAAGCTAAGTTTTAGTGAAATTACCCAAGGTCACCCAGCTAGTCAAGAGACAGAGCTGGAGTTTGATCCTGTTACTCTAACCTGGGATTTGTTTTATCCTATAACTGATATGCTATACTTTTTCCATCCTCACAGTGCTGCCTTTTTCTATGAACCCTCTTATGTGCTCAGTTTTGCTCTCATAATTCGAAAGAAATGTCTTAGTCATTTTGTTAAATCCAAAAAAAAAAAAAATTATGAAGAAAGCAGTGAGCTCTTCCACAGTGACTTATTTTGTTATATCTTTCTGGTATAATTGGTAAGCTCTCAGCTGCTAAATGAAAGGTTGGTAGTTTGAACTCACCAGTGGCTCCACTGGAGAAAAGACCTGGCGATTGATTCCCATAAAGATTATAGCCTATTGTACAATTCTACCCCGTCCTGTAGAGTCACTATGAATCAGAATCGACTTGACAGCATTCAGATTCAACAACGGAGGTGTCTCAGAAGATAGGCCTAATGATCTGTTTTTGAAATGCCATGGCCTTGTAAACCCTATGGAGCAGTTCTCCTTTGTAGACATATGAGGTCACTGTGAGTTGCAATTAACCTGATGGCAACTAACAACAATGATGTGTACCATTGGGTGGCAGATGTCAAGGATGGACAGGGTTGATCCATTTGAATTATCATGTTGGTGAAAAATATTGAATATACTGTGACCTGCCAGAAGAAGGAACAAATCTGTCTTGGAAGAAGTACAGACAGAATGCTCCTTAGAAGTGAGGTTTGAGAGGCTTCATCTCCCTTACTTTGGACATACTATCAGGAGGGACCAGTTCCTGGAGAAGGACGTTGTTTTGGTTACTTCGTGCTGCTCTAAGAGAAAATACTACAAATCGGATGACTTTACAAACTGGAGTTTATTCTGTTTAGTTTTGGAGGCTAGAAGTTCAAGTTCAAAGTGCCAGGCTCTAGAAGCTGGGTGAAAGCCCCTCAACCTTAGGCTTCAGCTCTGCTTCCTGCTCCCGGCCCACTGAAGCTGGAGGCTTTTCATCACTCAGGCAGCTGCTGGCTGCTGAGGCTGACAAACCCAAGGTTTGAGAAGTATAATGGCACAGTCCCAAGATTACCAAACAACATGGTAGGTCCCTAGTTCAAGTCCAGAGACAGTCTCAAGATCAGGAGGAAACATGGCAGGCTGCTGACTGAAGACTTGGCTACATGCAGGGTCCAAGAGTGCCAAAAAGCTGCAGACCATTCCAAAAGCTTCTCCTTGTATACTGGAAGCAGACCACATCCCTAAAGCAGTTACTCAGGTGCTCATGGCCGATTCCACTATGGAATTGATTGCCAGTCTCATCATGGGAAATAACTACAACCAGCTGCCCAGCCACTCAAAACCTGGCCCAGCCAAGTTGACACATAACCTTAACTACTACAGACATCATATTTGGTAAGGTAGAAGGTAAGCAAAAAAGAGGAAGACTCTCAACGAGATGGATTGACATACTGGCCGCAACAATGGTCTCAAACATAGCAACAATTCTATTGTGCATAGGGTCACAATGAGTTAGAATCACTTGATGGCACCTAACAACAACAAAAGTGGTGGTTCTAACCAGTTCGTGATTTCTGATTCTTTACTATAGATTTATAAAGGAAATTGTACAGGAAGAACGGAAATACAGAAATCCTTTTGAAATTAACCTCATTCAAATATATTTTCACCAGGTTAGAATTTTTGCACAGGATATTCCCTCATTGCATTCCCATGCATCAAAATACAGAATTTTGATTTCAAGTAGTTGCTATTGCATGCAAAGAAAGGAGGTGTACAGCTGAGAAGTCAGGCCTTTAGTGTGTAAGTGAGGAAAAGCCCAGTATTATAGCTAGGACATGGTATCCATGGCAACCTGACCAGCAGCTTTTCAACTTTTCAACCTATCAAAAGGTGATTTCTTTAGTTTTCCTTCAATTTTCTTCCTCGGATTTCTTGGTCTGTAGTCATAATTATTCCCAGTTCACATAATGATATTTTCACTGCACAGAAAAAAAGTTGAGAGATCATATTTGATTTTTGCTAGTTTTTTTTTTATCAAGGATAAATATGTAAAACTTCATAATCCAGATGCCATTAATTCACAGTCTTTGAGTGGTTCCATAGGACAGAGCTGGGTGAGAGAGCTAAGGAAAAAACAAACAAACTAACCCGAGTTTACTAAGCAGTTAAGATAGGAGGTGCAAGTTTTCAATTGCGTTCATATCCATGTAAACATTTGCAGCCACTTCTTGATTGCTCACACTGCTCATGGATGGGAGGTTGTAATTGACTTGTTTTCCTGGTTAACTGAGAGTTAAAGCAAAAATCCTTTATGTTTTCAACCCGGGTTACAAATTCCTCTGAAAGGTGCTAGTTTACTTTCCTGCTGTTAGCAATCCAGTCTACTGAAGATAACTAGCTCTTTCTTCGAGGCCAGAGGATCCTGCAGTCCCCCAGGCTCAAGCCTCTGAAAGTCAGTGATCTTTGTTTTCGAATCACATACATAGCTGCAGCGATGGAGGATGTAGAAGAGAGGGTTCAGTGTGTGCTGATGCCAAAACATACTCTGAAAGTTTCTTTCGTTTTGAAAATAAATCCCTGATATCAGATTTTTTTTACCTAAGGCAAAAGGTTGTTTATCTGAGGCAGCACAGTACGTTAGTTAATAGTGCAGGCTTTGGAGTCAGCCTATTTGGGTTCAAATCTGAGCTCCATGTCTTACTAACTGACTGATTTTGACCAAGGTACTGAGCCTCACTGAGTCTCAACTTCCTAATCAGTGAAGTGGGGATAATCACTGAGCCTACTTCCTAAAGTACGTGTGAGGAATAAATGTGATAATCCGTGTAAACTGCTTAGAACCAGTGCCCGCCTGGTACACAGGAAGCACTCAGTAAACATTACCTATTGTTATTTCTCCTAAAGATGGAGTCTGCCAGTGGTGAATTTGCTTCATTGAAAAACTCTCATAGCTGAGTTCAGGTAATTGCAGTTGTACTAAACTGTCCATTCTGAACCCTTCATGTAAAGCAAATCCTTAACCTAGCAAAGTTTTCTGAACATAGTTGGAGTAACTGTCTGCATTTGAAAGTAATAAAAATGCACGTCTTTAAAAAATATTGTGTATTTCAGATTTTCCACTACTTCAGCCTACTCCTGCCTCCAGTGACTCACAATAGTGAGACCATATTGAGCATTGATTTAGCAGTCTGTATGTGTGCCTTCAAATGTGTGCCAAACACTGAAAACAATTCAAAAAGAAAAAGGTAGGTTTTTTTTTTTTTTTTTTTTTTTTTTAAATTTCCTTTGTCTGTCAAATTTCAGCTTTTCAAGGGTTAGAAGAGGCCCTCAGTTTTACATGGGATTATTTTTTCTTTCTCAGGTAGCTGTATTTGTTTTGCATTTGGCTTTTCGCCTTTCTATCACCTGAAGCACATACCCATTTCCTTAGAAACATACTTCCTACAAGTTTGAATTTTTTAACTAAAGTCTACACATTTATACTAATATGACCTTTTTGCATTTCTGCAATTGTTGTGGGAAGTGCATCTGCTGGAGAATCTGGAAAAAGTGATTAGACTTTATTTTAGTGTGGGGAATGCAAAGCTTGACAGAAAATTCTAGCTTTGAAACACTAGTATTGTGGGGGGCGTTGTTTCTCATTCTCTTCTAATCCCACCTTAGGTTGAGTTTCTATGGAATCAGACTAACTCATTTACCCTCTCTCACACTTAACAGCTAAGCCAGTCTCTTACCTCCACCCCCACCTCTCCCACCACCTATAGCTTTCCCTACTCTTTCTCTCAAGGCTCTCGTCTATGTCTAAGTAACGTTTTGAGGGCTTGAAAAAATGTACGTGTTTCCGGATGTGCCCCTTTGTCTCTGCTTTAGAGTGTGCATGTCTCATTGTAGCATCTGAGATCTCTGTTTACCATTGTGTATATGCATGGGTGTTGACTGTGTGTGTCTCCCATTGAAGAATAGGGGCTTGTGTATATAATAGGCTGCCCCTACTCTGCAAATGGTCCTTAAACAGAGGTGTAAGAACATCCTCACTCCCTGTTGTCTTCATTCTCAGAGCTTCCTAAAATTTCCCAGCTTCTGAGAGGGGTACAGAGGCTTGGGTTTTCCCACTCTAGTTTCTTCCTTTATGTCTGTTTTGAGAGCAGTGGCCCTGGTAATTCATCCTTCAACTCCCCCTTTTCTTACCCATTTCCCTCCTCCCTTTCCTAGGCTGTGCCAAAATCTCCCCAGCAACATCTAAAGGGAAGAGGGGTGGTGCGAGGAGAGGGGGACACAACCAATCACTGGTTTGGGAAAAATATACAAGTTAATGAAATGTTAGCTCAGATATTGTTCCTGGATCTGTGAATGTGAGTCTTCTATGTACTAAATGGACAGATTAGCAGCATCAAGCAATAGCATATCAATAAACGACCTTTTGATGAAGAGGCAAAACTGCTACCAAACTTAAAACATGCTTTAAATATTTAGGAGCACCAAGTTTGTTTGATTATACTGAAATCTCTCCAATGAGTGTGTTAAAATTGAGCCGAACGTGGATCCTCCAAGAGCAGGCTTACCTTTCAGTAACCTCCAGTGAATTCTGATCACCCCGTGGAACCACACAAAAGAATGTTTCTTCCAACAGAAGGCTTTCCCTTAATGATTTGACTGAAAAGATGGTCATCTGGATTCTAATCCTATTCTTTCCCAATGACATATTATGTGACCTGAAACAAGTTGCTTAATTTCTGTCCCAGCTCTTCCACCTGTAAAGGAAAACTCACTCTGCTTGCTCTTTTCACATATATTCAAATAAGTGGGAAAAATGGAAAAGTATGTCATTACTTTTGGGGGAACATTTTAAACCTTTTTATGAGTATGCCATTTAGTGAATCTTAAACTTTATCTCCTGAAATAATTGGCTCCCAGTGGCTTGACATAATGACCTACCCACTGCCATTGAGTCGATTCCAACTCATAGTGACCTTATAGGACAGAGTAGAACTCTCCCATGGCTGTAAATCTTTATGGAAGCAGACTGCCTCATCTTTCTCCCTCAGAGTAGCTGGTATGTTTCTCCTATGGAGTAGCTGGTGTGTTCAAACTGCTAACGTTTTGGTTAGCAAAAGAGTGCTTTAACCACTGAGCAACCAGGGCTCCTGTAAGAAACAAAGTAACCCTGTTTAATGGACTTACTTGCCATCCATATATCTTCTTTCATGAACTATCTGTTTAAATATTTTGCTGCTAGGATCAGGCCTATTCTTTTTTTAAAAAATAAAACTTTATTGAGATGTCATTGACATACAGGAAACTTCAGGTTGGAAGAGGGCCAGTGAAAAAGAGGAAGAACCTCAATGAGATGGATTGACACAGTGGCTTTAACAATGAGCTCAAACATATCTACTATTTATTGTAAGGATGGCACAGGACCAGGCACCATTTCGTTATGTTATACATAGTGTCACTGTGAGTTGGAACTGACCCAATAGCACTTAACAACAATGACAACAAACTTCTGATATTTTAAGTGTTCAGTGTGATAAGTTTTGACATATGTGTACATCCATGAAATTGTCACCACAATCAAAATAATGAACATACCTGTCACTCCAAAAAGTTTCCTTGTGTCCCATTCCTGCCTTTCCCCATCCCTAAACAACCACTAATCTGCTTTATACCACTATAGACTAATTTTCACTTTCTAGAATTTTCTGTAAGTAAAATAAGATAGTACATATTCTTTTTTGGACAACCTTCTTTCACTCCTCATAATTATTTTAAGATCCATTCAACTTGTTATGTATATATCAATAGTTCAATCTTTTTTATTACTGAGTACTATTCCACTGTATAGGAGCTCTGGTAGCGTAGTGCCTAAGGAATTTTACTGCTATCCAGAAGGCTGGCGGTTCAAACCCACCAGCCACTCCTCGGAAGGAAGGTTGAGCAATCTACTTCCATAGTGATACTGCCTTGGAAACCCAAGGAGGGGTCGCTATGAATCGGGTCCAACTCGACGGCACATAACAACAACCACATTCCATTGTATAGATATACTGAAATTTGTTTACTCATTTATCTGTTGATGAACATTTGGATTGTGTCTAGTTTTTGGATATTGCAGATAAAGCTACTGTAAACATTCATGCCCAAATCTGTGTGGACATAGGACCTTATTTCTCCTGGGTTGATACCTTAGACTGGAATAGTTGGGTCATATGGTAGGAATATGTTTAACTTTATAAGAAACTGCCAAATTGTTTTCCAAAAACCATTTTATCTTCCCACCAGCAATGTATGAGAGTTGCAGTTTCTCCACATCTTCACCAACACTTGGCATAGTCAGTATTTTTAAATTTTAGCCATTCTAGTGTGCATAAAGTGGTATTTCACTGTGGTTTTAATTTTTATCTTTCCAATGATTAACGATACTGGGGATGTTTTCTGTGCTTATTTGCCTTCTGTATATTTACTTTGGTAAAGTATCTGTTTAAATCATTTGCCCATTTTATTGTTTTAGTTGTTTGAGTTCTTACTGCCTTTTCAGAGTTCTCTATATATTTTAGATACAAGTCCTTTATCAGTTATGTGATTTGCAAATATTTTCTCCAGGTCTGTGGCTTGTCTATCCATTCTCCTGAGTGTTTTTGAAGATCAGTCCTTAATTTTGATGAAATCGAATTTATCAGTTTTTTTTTTCTTTTGTATATTGTGTTGAATCTAAAAAGTCTTTGTTAGGCCTACTCCAAAATCCTTAATTTGGAAGGATTCACTAGAGATCTTCAAGTCTATTATTTGTCTTATCAGAGTTTATTAGCCTGGGTTCCATGGACACAGTGGTGTGCTATTAAATGTTTAACAGCTTGCTTTGTAGGAATAAAGCCCTGGTCTGTAGCATTTGCTGATTTTGTGGGGTAAATATGGCCACAATGGTTGGTGTAAATACTCCCCTTAAAACTAACAGGAAGGATTGCTCCAAGTCTGTCTTCTGTTGCTTCTGTGATGATTGTGGTTATTTTGTATCAGTAGTGTCTGTGCAAGATTATCCTCAGATGAATCTATCATTCGTCTAGAGATTATTCCTGTTCACTAACTCCCATCTGATCTTCTCAGCTGTCTATGTATTTATCTGTAGCCTGGTGTTTGGTGTTAGTGGTAATGCAGTACTGTGGATATACTGATATGAGCCTCTGTCATCTTATGTCGTCTTATGTGCACAATTCGTTGTCTTCCCTTTCCCCAGTGTTATCATGCTGGTCACAGACTATTGCCATACTATCCCTCCCCTTACCCACCTCAGGGTGTGGCCCCCAACTAGTCCGAAATTTTCCCCTCCTCTTCCCTACCATCCCTTGGTAACCTACAAAGTGAGTTCCCTTCCCTAAGCAAACCCTGCCTCGACTTTTTACAGTAATGGGCTCATACAATGTTTGCCTTTCTGTGATTGACTTATTTCACTCGGCATGATGTCCTCCAAGCTCATCCATGTTGTGAGATGATTCGCATATTCTCCATTGTTCTTTAATGTAGCATAGTATTCCATTGTGTGAATGTACTGTAGTCAGAAGCAAAGAACAGTGAAGAAAACCAAGGTCATTTGGAAACAATCAGCCCTAGGACATGATGGACCTCAAGACTAGAAGAACTAGATGGTGCTTGGCTACCAATGCCACCCACTAGGAAAGGGATCAAAACTGGAGATCGTGGTTAGAGTAGGAGGATAAACCTGGAACAAAATTAAAAAATGCAATAATGGCCAGAATTACTGGTCCGGTGGATCTGGTGGGACCCTCAAGACTATGGCCCTGGGATACACTTCAGGCCCGGGATAAAGCTCACTCCCAAAGGCTAGCTCTCAGCCCAACAGTGGTAAGACTTACATGCAGAAAACCCAATCCAGGGCTATGCACCCATCTACTCTACAGAGATACAATTCTTGGAGCAATTGGCCATGGGGCACCAGAAGGGCAACATTCACATGGAGGAAAAGGTGGACAGACAGGAGTGTATAACTAAGAAGGACACAGGG
>NW_006921923.1:3856607-3859291 GCF_000298275.1 Orycteropus afer afer
CTCCCCCACTATACAGGATCTCCTACATAGATCCCCCTCCGAGTGGTTAACAGTGGTAGCCAGGCACCATCTAGGTCTTCTGGACTCATAGTCATATAGCCTGAGGATCGCATGGTGTACCAGTTGCTAGGACTAATTGTTTCCATGAATCTTTGGTTTTCTTCATTCTTCTTTCCTCTGGACAAGGAGAGACCCATCGTTGCATCTATATGGCTGCTTGCAAGCTGTTAAGATCCCAGTCACTACTCGCCAAAGTAGAATGTGGAACGATGTTTTGTGTAGTATGTTATGCCAGTTGAGCTTGATGTCCCCTGCGACTATGAACCTGAGCCCACAGGTCCAACTACTTGCTCCCTCTGAATACCTGGCTGTGGCCAAGTAGTGACTACAAACTTGTCCCTTGTTAGCTCTACTATATACCTGGGAATTATTACAGAACATAGCAATACACTTGTAGAACCATTGTCTGCCAACCCTATACATGGTCTTGGGAACACCCCCCCCCTACATAGACATACCTAATAGTTCAGCCTATCCACCCATCTATCAACCCATAAATCCATGTTTGCCTTCATTGACAATGCACTGTATGTGCAAAAGGGTTCATCTTTGTTATCTGTACCTCCCATGTACCTCTCTATGTCTTCCTCTTCATTAATTCCACCATGCTGATCACTCACATTTGGCATATTGCCCTTCTCTTCACCCAAATCAATACTTGTCTCTACTTATCTAACAGTATTCCCTACCTTACCCTCCCACCCCTGTTAACCAACAAAGAAAATTTCCTTCCATACAGAAACCTTTCTTTGACATTTTACAATAATGGACTAATAAAATATTTGTTCTTCTGTGATTAACTTATTTCACTCAGAATAATGTCCTCCAGTTTCATCCACGTTATGCGGTGTTTTGCAGATTCTAGGTTATTCTTTAAGGTTGCATAGTATTCCATTGTGTGTATGTACCATAGTTTGGTTATCCATTCTTCAGTTGATGGACACTTAGGTTGTTTCCATCTTTTGGCTATTATAAATAGTGCTGTGATGAACATGGGTGTGCATATATCTGTTCGTGTCTTGGCTCTCACTTCTTTAGAATATATATCTGGTGATGGAGTGGCTGGGTCAAATGGTATTTCTCATTCCAACTTTTTAAGGAATCATGATACTGCTTTCCACAGTGGTTGTATCATTTGACAGTCCCACCAGCAGTGTATGAGAGTACCGATCTCTCCGCATCCTCGCCAGCATTTGTTATTTTCTGTCTTGTTGAACTTTGCTACTAGTGCTGGAGCAAGATGGTCTCTTATTGTTGTTTTGATTTGCATCTGTCTAATGGCTAGTGATCATATGTTTCTTGGCCACCTGAATATCCTCCTTGGGGAAGAGTATATTCATGTCTTCTGCCCATTTTTGAACTTGATTATTTGTCTTTTTCTTGTTGAGGTGTTGGAGTTTTCTATAAATTCTAGAGATAAGTCCCTTGTCAGGTATGTCATTGCCAAATATTTTTTTTCCTAATCTGTCCATTCTCTTTTGACTCTTTCAGAAAAGTCTTTGAAAGCACATAAAAATTTAATTTTTAGAAGGTCTCATTCATCTGGTTTCTCTTCTGCTGTTTGTGCATTTTGGGTTATGCTTGACAGTCTATTTACGTGACAAATTACAGCCCATGAATTTGCCCCTAGCTTTTCCTTGAGGAACTTTATAGTTTTGGGTTTCACATTTAAGTCTTTGATCCATCTGGAGTTAGTTTTTGTGTATGGTGTGAGGTACAGACTTCTTTCATTTTTCTGCAAATGCATATCCAGTTTTGCCAGCACCATTTTTTAAACAAACATTCTCTTCCCCAATTAATGGATTTTGGCCCTTTGTCAAAGATCAGCTGACCATAGGTCGATGGATCTATTTCTGGGTTCTCAATTCTGTTCCACTGGTCTATGTGTCTGTCATTATACCAATACCAGGGAGTTTTGACTACTGTGGTTGTATAGTAGTTTTTGAGATCCAGCAGTGTGAGACCTCCTACTTTGTTCTTCTTCAATAGTGCTTTGCTTATCTGAGGTCTCTTTACTTTCTATATAAATTTAGGGACTGTTTTTTCCATATCTTTAAAGAATGTTGATGGGATCTGGATTGGGATTGCATTGAATGTATAGATTGTTTGGGTAGAATTGACATTTTCACAATGTTCAATCTTGCTATCCATGAGCATGGTATGTTCTTCCATTCATATAGATTGCTTATGGTTTCTTGGAGTTGTGATTTGTAGTTTTCCTTGTATAGGTCTTTTGTGTCCCTGGTAAGATTTATTCCCAAGTATTTTATATTCTTGACTCTTCTTTTTTGATGTGTGCATGTATTGCTATAAATTGGCCTCTAATCACTGCTTTTGCTGTGTTCCAAAGATTTTGGTGTGTTGTGTTTTAATTCTTGTTTGATTCAAGGAAAATTGTAATTTATTTTTTAATTTCTTCTCGTACCTAGTCTTTCTTAAGGAGAGTGTTGTTCAGTTTCTATGTTTGCTCTTTTTCTGTTTATCTTCCTATTGTTGATTTCTAATTTGATAGCAATGTGATCTGAGAAGAAGCTTTGCAGTATTTCAATGTTTTTAAATTTATTAAGGCTTGCTTTATGGTCTCACATATGGTCTATCATGGAGAATGTTCCATGTGCACTGAA
>NW_006921923.1:3861542-3862653 GCF_000298275.1 Orycteropus afer afer
TGATGGTATCTCCCATGAACCTTAGGATTTCTTCATTTTGTTTTGATCTTTTTTCTGATTGATCCCTTTCCAAAGAAGTATTCAGGTATTTGTGTTCAATCTCATTAATTCTGTCTTCCATTGATTCAATTCTACTCCTTTGGCCTTTCAATGTGTTACCTATTTCTGAAAATTTAGTATTAATCTTCTGGATTTCTATCTGTAGATTTGAATCATTTCTAATTTTTCATTTAGTTCTTATATTTTCTTTTGAAATTTTTCTAGGTTTTTTTTCCTGTGTTTTCTTTAATTTTATCAGTGTTTTCCTTGATCTGTCTCTCAGTGCTTTGAAGATACCTAAATATAATTCTTTTGAATTCCTTATCAGGGAGTTCCAATGCTGCTTCTTCTTCATGGATGTATTCTGGGTCTGTATCCTGCTCCTTTGTTTCTACCACTTTATCTTTCTTCTTTGTGTGGACTGTGATGGTCTGTTGTCTCCGAGACATTGTGATGTTGTATATAGATCTCTGTTAACTGTTCATGAAGAGCAGTAAGTGTGAGTCATGTTCTTCTTGTTGATCCTTTATTGTTGGCCAGTTGGTGGAGAAGGAAGTGGTGGCTCTCACTCAGTAAATGGAGATATAGGAGGTGTGGGTTTGGTTGCATTATATGGGCATGG
Source organism: Orycteropus afer afer (assembly GCF_000298275.1). Taxonomy (NCBI): domain Eukaryota; kingdom Metazoa; phylum Chordata; class Mammalia; order Tubulidentata; family Orycteropodidae; genus Orycteropus; species Orycteropus afer. The sequence continues at coordinate 3,862,204 of NW_006921923.1, forward strand.
TTGCTGTTTCCCACTTAGTTAGTCAAAAACAAGAATCAAAAAAGCACCAAAAAGTAAAACAAGTGAACAAAAAACACACTACATAAACACACAGGAACAGTCACCAAAACAAAAGGGAATGAAAAATACCACAATATCTGGGGAGAGAGCAATAAGAGATAAAAGGTAGAGTCAGAAAATAATGAGGAAAGAAATGGGAAAAAATGCAGAAAGAAAAACAAGGAATGGAGTTAACCATGAGAAATAAAAAAATTGGAACCAGGAACAGGGAAGAGAGAAAAAACTGAAAACTAGAACCTGGGAGGGGAAGAATAAAGAACAATAATAAAAAGGGCAATAATAATAATAATTTTAAAACAGACACAAGCAAACAAACTATAAAAAAAAAGGGGAAAAAAAAGCACTACTGAAGAAGAAAAACAAAATAGGAGGTCTCACATTGCCGGATCT
>NW_006921923.1:3864324-3865603 GCF_000298275.1 Orycteropus afer afer
CTAGCAGGGCTGATTTTTAGGTTAATTCTTAGGTCCTAACACCACTCAGCAATATCCAAGCTGGCTTTGTTATCAGGATCGCTGCCAGACCACAGCTCCATATGTCTCCTTTTTTGATGTTTTCATGCAAATTCTTTTATCTGTTTCTCAATTCTTTAGGAAATACACCTAATAATGGGATTGCTGAGTCAAATGGTATTTCTGATGCCAGCATTTTATGGAATCAGCACACTCTTTTCCACAGTTGTTTTATCATTTTACAGTCCTACCAGCAGTGTATGAGATTCCTAGTCTCTCCACATCCTTGCCAGCATTAGTTATTTTCTGTATTGTTGAACTTTGCCATTAGAGCTGGGGTGAGATGGTATCTCATTGTTGTTTTTATTTGTATCTCTCTGATGGCTAATGATAGTGAGCATATCTTCATGTATTTCCTGGCTGCTTGAATATCCTCTTTGGTGAAATGTCTATTATTCATGTCTTCTGCCCATTTTTTCATTGGATTGTTAATCTTTTTGTTGTTGAGGTATTGGAGTTTTCTATAAATTTTAGAGATAAGTCCCTTGTCAGATATATAATTATCAACAAGTATGAGTGTGTTGTTGTCATATTGTTATGTGCTTTTTCGTGGTGTTCCTGATTTCTTTGTCCCATATAATTTTCTGTGCTGAGCTTGTTTTGTTTATGAATCATGTTATCACTTCCTTTGTTGCTATTGTTTTAGTATTTGCTAAATATTGTGCTGGTCCTGTTTTTTATTTTGATGTGAAAATTTATCATTTTTCTTTTCTTTTTTTATTTTAAGAGCTTGTTTTACATTCAGCATTACGTGTACATTTTTGTTTCATTCCCCATTTACCATGTCCAACTGTAAACCAGTCTCCTCCCCTCCCTACCCTATAACCCTCCCCTTGTGCCCCTCATATTTATGTACCCCTGTTTGTCCTGCATTTCCTGAATTTGAATGTTGGTCCTCTGGTGTCCTGTGGTCTATTGCTCTAAGGGATGTATTACCATAGAGTATGTGGGTGCGTCATCCTGTGTTGAGTGGTCTGCATGTACATCTTGTTAACTATTGGGCTGAGAGCCAGCCCTTGGAGGTGCATTTTATTCCAGGTGAAGAATGTATTCCAGGGCCATAGTATTGGGGTTCTCACCAGATTTCATCTGACAAGTAATGCTGGTCATTATTGAGTTTTTGGATTTTGTTCCATGTTTTCCCTCCCACTCTATCCAGGATCTCCATATTTGATCCTTTCCTGAGTGGGTTGGCATTGGT
>NW_006921923.1:3867293-3867814 GCF_000298275.1 Orycteropus afer afer
TATTGGTTTGACAGAGGATTGTTTTATTTTTGTATTTATATTTAATGGGTGATTGTATGTTGGAGTGACTTGCCCACAATTTTCATTTTCTTTGTTTTGTTTGGATGTTATCTATGAAAACAGAGTACTCTGCTCCTCTATTCACTAGTTGGCAGCACTTGTACACTCACCACCTGTCTCCTTTCCCATTGTTGGCCTCCTGTATGTACTTGCCATCCTTGGCAAATGGAGCCTATTCTTAGGTTCCTGGAATCTGAATGAGAATGCTGTCAGTTTGAAATCCAAATTGGCTGCTGCTTGTAAGCAATCAAAATGGCTGTGCCCTCTGCACTGTCAAAAGTCCACAGTTCAGATTGTCTCCCTCTTTGCTGTTTCCCTTCCTAGTCATAGGCCATCAGAGCAGTCATCCCTGCAGCCCTTGGTGACCAGGGCTGATATTTAGGTCAATTCTCAGGTCCTAACACCAGTTGGAAATATTCAGGCTGTTGGTCCTGTCAGAGTAGCTGACTGTCCACTGCTCT
>NW_006921924.1:0-605 GCF_000298275.1 Orycteropus afer afer
TGGTCCTATAAGTTTATGTGTATGATCGGAATTCCCAGGTGTATAGTAGAGCTGACAAGGGGCAAGGTTGTGGTCACTGCTTGGTCACAGCCAGCTACCAAGAAGGACCGAGTAGTTGAAACTGTGGGCTAGTGACCGTAGTCGCAGGGGACATCAAGCTCAATTGGCATGACATACTACACAAAGCATTGTTCCACCTCCTACTTTGGCGAGTAGTGAATGGGATCTTAAAAGCTTGCAAGCTGCCATCTAGATGCAACGATGGGTCTCTCCTCGTCCAGAGCAAAGAAGAATGAAGAAAACCCAAAATTCATGGATACAATCAGTTCTAGCGACTGGTACACCATCCAATCTGCAGCCTATATGATTATGAGACCAGAAGAACTAGATGGTGCCTGGCTACCGATGTCAATGACTTGGAAGGGGATCTATGTAGGAGATCCTGGATAGAGAGGAACAATGTGGACAAAACTCAAAATCATTTGGAGAAAAAAAATGGGTCCCGGGTTTTACCAGGTTTGCTGTCTGACAGAGCCTGGTGGAACCACTGAGACTATGGCCCCTAGCTGCCCTTCAGGTCTGGAATTGAACCCACACCCATGGTT
>NW_006921924.1:903-5740 GCF_000298275.1 Orycteropus afer afer
GAGGGGAGCTGTTGCATTGTGGTAATTTGTGGTTAATGTCATGAGACAAAGTGTATGTGAACTGCTGTATGGAAAGTGAATTTGCTTTGTAAATTTTCCCCAAAATCACAATAAAAAAAAAAGAAGTTATCCTAACTTTGCCCCTATTATCTTTAAACTGCATATGGACATTTTTAGCACATACAAATACATACATAGGAATATCGCTGGCCAAACCTACCTATGGTTGTGGGTATATTACCATTCGCCTATCCATACCTGATCTTCTTACCTGTCTACCTATGTATCCATCCATATATTAGTGTTTGTTATTATTGGTAATTCAGTATTGTGTATGCAATAGTATTTGTCTTTCTTGTCTGTACCTCTTGTGTACCTCTTTGTGTCTTCCTTTTCCTAGTGATATTGTTAGTCACATGCTTTTGTTATATTGCTTTCCCCTTCACCCATATCAAACCTGTCTCTTAACGATCCATCTATTTTCCCTCCCTTCCCCTCACCTCCTCTTTTGGTCCTCTAGTGCCACTCTAACAGAAATTCCACAAATGGGTGGCTTTAACAAACAGGGATTGATCCTCTTATTGTTTAGGAGGCTAGAAGTCTGAGTTCAAATGCCAGCTCTAGGGGCTGGGTGAAAGCCCCTTGACCTTAGGCTTCAGCTCTGCCTATTGCTCCCAGCCCACTGAAGCTGGATATTTCTCTTAACTCAGACAGCTGCTGGCTGCTGAGGCTGACAAACTCAAGGTTGACAAGTAAAGTGGCACAGTCCCAAAATTATCAAGCAACACAGTAGGCCACTAATTCAAGTCTGTTAATAGTCCCAAGATCGGCAAACAACATGGCAGGCCATTGAGATGAAGACTTGGCCAAATTGCAGGATTCAGATGTGCCAACAACTCAAGATCTTCCTCACAGCTTCGCCTTATATACAGGAAGCAGACCACATCCCTAAGGAAACTAGTCAGCTGCTCACAGTAGATTCCACTATGGAGTTGATTAACAGTCTCATCATGGGGAATAGCCACATCTAGCTGCCCAGCCACTCAAAACCAGGCCCACCCACACTGACACACAACTTTAACTACCACACCTCCCATAACTGGTGACCAACAAAGAAAATTTACTTTCTGGTATAAAACTTTCCTTGACTTTCTGTTCCATTGGTCTATGTATCTGTCATTGAACCAATACCAGGCAGTTTTGACTACTGTGGCTGTATAGTAGGTTTTGAGATCAGAAAGTGTGAGGCCCCCTACTTTGTTTTTCTTCTTAGTAGTGCTTTGCTTATCTGAGGTCTCTTTTCCTTTCCATAGGAAGTTGGTGATTAGTTTTTCTATTCTCTTTAAAGAATGATGGTGGAATCTGGCTTGGGATTGCAGCACATCTGTAGATCGCTTTGGATAGTACTGACATTTTCACAATGTTAAGTCTTCCTATGCATGTGCATGGTATATTCTTTAATTTATGTAGTCTCTTTTGGTTTCTTGTAGTAGTGTTTTGTAGTTTTCTTTGTATAGATCTTTTGTATCTCTGGGTAGACTTATTCCTATATACTTTGTCTTTCAGGTGGCTATTGTAAATGGTATTATATTTCTGATTTCATTTTCAGAGTTCTCTTTCTTAGTGTAGAGGAATTTGACTGATTTTTGTATGTTGGTCTTGGACCCTGCCACTTTGCTGAATCTTTCATTTTATTCCAGTATTTTTTTTTTTTTTTGATTCTCTGGGATTTTCTATGTCTAGGATCATATCATCTGCAAATAGGGATAGTTTACTTCTTCCTTTCCAATTTGGATGCCTTTTATTTCCCTTTCTTGCCTTATTTATCTGGCTAGGACTTCCATACAATATTGAATAGGAGTGATGACAGAGGCCATTCTTGTCTGGTTCCCATTTACAAGGGGATGCTTTCTGTCTCTCTCCATTGAAAATAATGCTGGCTGTTGGTTTTGTGCATATGCCCTTAATTATGTTGAGGAATTTTCCTTCTATTCTTATTTCACTGAGAGTTTTTTTTTTTTAATCAGGAATTGGTATTGTATTTTATCAAATGCATTTTCTACATCAATTTATATGACATGTGGTTCTTTTCCTTTGTTTTAGTTATGTAGTGGATTACTTTGATTGTTTTTCTAATGTTGAACCATCCTTGCATACCTGGTATGAATCTCACTTGGGCATGACGTGTTAGGTTTTTTTTCATATAGTATTGGATTCTATTGCCTAAGTTTTTTTTGCCAATCCATATTGAAGAGGGTTATTGGTCTGTAATTTTCTTTTTTAGTGGTGTCTTTGCCTGGCTTTGGTATTAGGGTTATGCTTGCTTCATAAAATGAATTTGGGAGTATTCCATTCTTTTCCATGTTCTAAAATAGCTTGAGTAAGGTTGATGTCAGCTCTTATTTGAGTGTTTGGTAGAATTCTTCAGTGAAGCTTACTGAGCTAGGACTTTTTATTTTTGTTAAGATTTTTTTTTTTTTTTATGACCTGTTCAATTTCTTCTTTTGTTATGGACCTGTTCAAATTTTCTACCTCAGTCTATGTTAGTTTAGGTAGGTCAAGTGTTTCTAGAAATTTGCCAATTTCTCCAGGTTTTCAAATTTATTGGAGTACGTATCTAATCTTTTGAGTTGCTGTTGTCAATTTGATCCCATATAGATAGCTCTTAAAAGAACATAATGCTCAAGATAGACTTTTTTTTAACTAGTTAAGCTGAACTATTATTCATTTTTAAGATGACTTCAGGGGATATTTTTGGTTTAACTAGAACTCTCTTCGGAAGGAAGATGGGACAATCTACTTCCATAGTGATACTGCCTTGGAAACCCAAGGAGGGCTCGCTATGAGTCGGGTCCGACTTGACAGCCCATAACAACAACAACAGCAACAACAGAACTCTCCCATAGGATTCCCAAGGCTGTAAATCTTTACACAAGCAGACTTGCTCATCTCTGTCCTGTGGAGTGGCTTGTGGTTTTGAACTGCCAACCTTTTGGTTAATGTCTGAGTGCTTTAATCACTTTGCCACCAGAGCTCCTTCTGGGTCATAAGGTAGTATTATATTTAGTTTTTTTTTTTTTTAAGGAACTGCCACATTGTTTTCCAAAATGGCCATACTATTTTTTATTCCCATAAGTAATAAATAAGGATTCTAACTTCCCCACATCTTTGTCAGCATTTATTATTTGCTTTTTTCTTTTAAAGTCTTAGCCATCCTGTTGTTGTTGTTGTTGTTGTTTGCCGTCGAGTTGGCCCCGACTCATAGCGACCCCTCCTTGGGTTTCCAAGGCAGTATCACTACGGAAGTAGGATTGCCCAACCTTCCTTCCGAGGAGTGGCTGGTGGGCATGAACCGCCAGCCTTCTGGTTAGCAGTCAAGTGCCTTAGGCACTATGCTACCAGAGCTCCTAGTGGGAGTGAAATGGTATCTCATTATGGCTGTGATTTGCATGTCTCTGATTGCTAATGATGCTGAGCAGCTTTCATGTGTTTCATGGCCATTTGAATGGCCTCTGGTGAAATGTCTACTCAAGTCCTTTACCCATTTTATTATTGGGTTATTTGTTTTTCAGTCGTTCAGCTTTCAAACTTTTATATATGTATTTGGGTTATTAGATTTTTGTTGGATTTATGGTTTCTGAAGATATTCTCCCAGTTGTAGCTTGTCTTTTTTCTTTTTTGGTAAAGTATTTTGATGAACAAAAGTTTTTAATTTATGAGGTCAGATTTGTTTTGTGTTTGGTATTTGTACTTCTGTTATTGTATTGGATAATCTGTTGTTGAAAGCTAGGCCTGACAGTGTTGACCCCGCTCATTCTAAGAGTTTGGTTTTAGTTTACACATTTAGGTCATTAATCCATTTTGAATTTGTTTTTGTGTATGGTGTGGGGCATGGATCCTGTTTCATTTTTCTGCATGTGGAAATCTAGTTTTTCTAGCCCATTTATTGAAGAGATTCTTCTTTCTCATTGAATGGACTTAGCAGCCTTTTAAAAAACCAGTTAACCATAGATGTGTGGGTTTATTTCTGGACTCCCAATTCTATTCCATTGTGTCTATTGTTATACCAGTACCAGGCTGTTTTGATTACTATAACTATATAGTATGTTTTGAAATCAGGAAGTGTAAATTTTCCTATTCTGTTCTTTTCTTTCAACATTGTTTTAGCTATTCAGGCCTCCTGCCATTCCATATAAAATTGAGAATTGTTTTTTCTGTTTCTATAAGGAAGGCTGTTAGAATTTTGATTGGAATTATATTGAATCTATAAATTGCTTTGGATATTATTGACATCTTAATGATATTAAGTCTTCCAGTTCATGAATATGCAACATCTTTCTGTTTATGTAAGTCTTCTTTAATCTCTTTCAACAATATTTTATAGTTTTCATTGTATAAGCCCTTCACGTGTCTGGTTAGATTTATTCCTAGGTATTTTATTCTCTTAGATGTTATTGTAAATGGAATTGTTTCCATAATTTCCCTTTCAGAATTCTCATTGTTAGTATATAAAAACCCAATTGATTTTTGTTTGTTGAAATTGTACCTTGCAACTTCGCTGAATTCTTTTATTAGCTCTAGAAGTTTTCTTGTGGATTCTTTGCTCATATTGTCCATGAATAGAGGTAATTTTAATTTTCCAATCTGGATACCTATTATTTCTTTTCCTTTTCTAATTGTTCTTTTTGTTGTTGTTAAGTGCCGTCGAGTCGTTTCCAACTCATAGCAACCCCATGCACAGCAGAACAAAACACTGCCCGATCCCGTGCCAGCCCCACAATCCCTGCTATACTTGAGCCCATCATCGCAGCCACCGTGTCAATCCATCTCGTTGAAG
>NW_006921924.1:8295-8829 GCF_000298275.1 Orycteropus afer afer
ATCTACATGTCACCACAGTAGGACAAACCGACAGACAAGTTTGTCTTGCTGTTGGAGACCTCTCGTATCACCCCCACCTGGGTCCCTGTGGCTGAGCTAATGGCTAATTGTTCTAGCTAGATATTATTGGCTTCTATATTTACCTTTGTAGCTACCATTACTGTTTTTCTTTATTTCTACATATGGCTTTGAATTACTGTTCAGTGTGTATCATCTCATCCTGTAGGACTATCTTTAGCATGTTTTGTAGGGCAGGTGTACTAGTGATGAATCCCTTAGCTTTTGTTTATCCAGGAATCTATTTCTCTTTCATTTTTGAAGTATAGTTTTGTTGTATGTAGAATTCTTAGTTAACAGGTTTTTTCTTTAATTTATTACAATATCTTCTATCCTCCACAATTCCTAAAAAGATGTTGGTTGTTAATCTTATTGACAATTCTTTATAGATGATAGGTTGCTTCTTTCTTGCTGCTGTCGAGATTATCCTCTTGTCTTTGTCTTTTGGTAATGTGAGTATTAAGTCTCTGTATGGAT
>NW_006921924.1:9310-11300 GCF_000298275.1 Orycteropus afer afer
AGTCCTGATATTACCAAACCACACAGCAGGCCATTAATTCAAGTCCATTGAAAGTCCCAAGGTTGGCAGAGCATGGCAGGCTGCTGAACAACAACTCAGCTACATGCAGGGTTCAAGCATGCCGTAAGCTAGAGACTGTGCCCCAAGGCTTCTCCTTATATACAGGAAGCAGATCACATCCCTAAGGCAGCTACTCAGCTGCTCACAGTAGATTGCACCGTGGAGTTGATTACCAGTCTCATCATGGGGTCTTTGTGCTTCTTTAATGTGTATATTCATGCCTTTATCCAGCTTGGTAAGTTTTCTGCAATTCTTTTTTCAAATATTCTTTCTGTTCCTTTCTCTCACTCTTCTCCATCTGGTACTCTCATTGTGTCCATGTTGGTTCACTTGATGATGTTCCACATATCTCCTAGGCTCTGTTCATTTTTCTTCCTTCTTTTTGCTTTCTGTTCCTCTGACAGGATAATCTTAACTAAGCTATTTTTTTTTTTTTTAAATTTAAACTATGCTATCTTTAAACTCATGATTCTTTCTTTTGCCTACTCAATCTCTTGTTGAATCCACTCTAGTAAATTCTACATTTTGGTCATTTTACTTTCCATCTTTGGAATTTCAATTTGGTTTCTTTGATTATTTTTATCTGTTGATATTCTCTATTTCTTCAAACACCATTTCCTTGGTTTACTTTAATTCTTTGTACATAGTTTCATTTAGATTGTTGAGTATATTGGATAGTTCATTTGAAATGCTTGTTTAGTAAGTCCAATGGCTGGGCTTTCTCAGGGACAATGTCTATTAATTTCTTATGAATGAACCGTGCTTTCTTGATCTTTTGTGTTTATTTACTTATTTAAAACTGGGTATTCTGTATATTATAATGTGGTCAATCTGGTAATCAGATTCTCCCCCTTACCCAGGTTTGTTGTTTTTGCCTGTTGTGTGCTGCTCTTGTTTGCTTGTTTAGTGTTTCTAAACTGTGTTTTGTCAAGTCTGTATTCTTTGTCATTTAAGCCTGTGTTCCATTAGCTTAGTGGTCAGCTGGTGTTTTGACAGAGTTAAATGCCTGGAGCCAACAAATGATTGAAGGGAAAATAAAAAAGAAAAAAGAATATTTTTTCTGTCTTTGTTGGTTGGCTCTTGCAATGAATTGCTTATGTGGCCCTTCTAGCCATTGTCCTCCATTTTGTGATGTATTGTAAATTCTATTATCCATGCTCTTTTAAGGTGGTGTGGTAGTTAAGGTCATGTGTCAGCTTGGCTGGACAGTTGGTAGTAGTCATTCCCTATAATGAATTTCAATCAGCTCCATGGTGGAATTTGCTGTGAGCAACTGAGTAGCTGTTGATTGTTAAAACCATCCACTTGGGTTATTTTTGTTGGAGCAGCACAGGTGGGATTTTCTTGAGTCCCACCTTGCTGGAGGGTATAACTCAAGTCACTACCCTTAGCTTCCTTGAATCTTCTGGGAAGGTTCACCCTCCTCTTGCTCTGGTTCTACATTTTGGCTCATTGTCATCTCATGCCTGGATATGGAACAGCAGCCATCATCTGCTGATTGAGGTTTGTCAAACCCCGAGAATTGGGAGGATTCTCCCAATTTACTTACAGATGTGGGACTTGCCAGCCTGCCTGCCTCCCAGCCTCTGCCACCACTACATGAGATGGTCCCTTGGGTGTCTGTCAGTTCTGTGAGGTGTTACAGTGAAATACAGAACCCTAACACGAGGGGCATTACTTAGAGGAGGAGGAGGAGTTAATGTCTGAAATGATGGAGTGGCATAGTTGTTTGGACATTTAAGACATCTTTAACCTCCACCTCTTGGGGACCAGCCTTGTGCTGATCTTTCTAAGACAGATTGTTCAAGCAGCTCTGTATTCTTCGATGATTGTTGTTGTCGTTGTTAAGTGCAGTTGTATGGAGTATTGCATCTGGTAAAGTCCATGTGTATAGCTGCCATTTATATTGTTGAAAAAAGGTATTTGCAAT
>NW_006921924.1:12433-13839 GCF_000298275.1 Orycteropus afer afer
CTTTGTCTGCTTATTGTTTTTCTCAATTGCTATCTCTTACCCAAATTGCTGTAGCTAGTATCTAGGCCTTTAAACACTTGCATCCTGAAGCTGCCTCAGCCCTGGGAACTGCTTGTGTTGGTGAAACAAAGGCAAGCCTTTGTGCTGGTCTGGTCCTTGAAAGAGATGCCAAATAGGTCTTGACCTAGTTCTTTGAGAATAAGATTTGTATTACTTCTTCTGGCATAGCAATATACACCAGGAGTGGGGGCCTGCCACCTGCATGGCTGCTGCCTATCTGGTATAGGGAAGATGGTAGGAGAGCAATTTAAAATGCCACAGCACTCTCTTACCACAAAAACAGCTGCTTCTTTCTTCACCAAGTTTTCCCTTGGTTATTGTTAGTTTTTTACTGGATTCCAGAGTTCTGCAAAAGTTGATTCAGATAGATTTTGTTAGCTCATTAGTTGCTTTGGGAGATGGACAGAACCCCTACTCTGCCATTTTTAGTGACATCACTCCCAGAAGAAAGATTTTGTTCTTAATGGTAGGCATTAGACAACAACGATTTAAAAACAAAACAACAACAACAAAACAATGGCTGGAACAGGTCTGTTAGGTATTAAACTTCAAGTGCTTTCCCTAAAGGTATAGACTGACTACAGGATTCTCTAGATTTTTATAGTCTGGGTATGTAAAGGTGGTAATATCTCTAAAATGTTTTAATCACTTTTTTGACCAATGAGATACTATTTTTAATGTTTATCATGGAAGTCAACAGGCCACTGTTTTTCATCAGTATACACCAATTGTTTATATTCATTATGTTAATTAGCACTGGTAAGTGGTTTTGTGCTTGAGATACAGGTAACAGAAGCACTTGTTACCATCACCTCTGGAGTATGATCCTTTGTGGTATAATGCGGGCTTTCTTCCTCTGACTGTATCCTAATACGGGTAACTGAAACCCTTTGGCACATACGCTTAAGATCACACTGTCTATGCTAAAGTATTGTAAAGTAAATGGTAGGCATTATAGCACATATATTGTGTCATTTAATCCTCACAAAAATCCTATGAAAGTATTATAATTATCTCCATGCTGTAGATGATGAAACTGAAATTGAGGGAGATTAAGTTATTTGTTTAAGGGCAACCAGCTAGTGAGTGGTAGAGCTTATATTCAAGGCTAACTTTTTGAGACCCTATAGCTTTTCAGCTTTACTTTATCACTAAAAGCACTTACATTATGACATTTATTTATTTATTTATTTATGTCATGCAAAGAATGATTTTTTAAAAAAATTTTATTTTGATTTGGGTGAAGATTTACAGAGCAAATTCACTTTCTATACAGCAGTTCACATATACTTTGTCTCATGTCATTGACCACAATTTACCACAATGCAACAGCTCCCCTCCCACTT
>NW_006921924.1:15279-17202 GCF_000298275.1 Orycteropus afer afer
TTGTTATTTTCTGTCTTGTTGAACTTTGCTACTAGTGCTAGAGCAAGATGGTATCTCATTGTTGTTTTGATTTACATCTCTCTAATAGCTAATGATTGTGAGCATTTCTTCATATGTTTGTTGGCCACTTGAATATCCTCCTTGGTGAAGTATCTATTCATGTCTTCTGCCGATTTTTAAATTGGATTGTTTGTCTTTTTGTTATTGAGGTGTTGAAGTGTTCTATAAATAAAGAATGATTTTTAATGAGATTTCTAAACACCCAATTTTCTTAATTGTTGGAAGCTTTCCTGTAGGTAGAACATGGTTGGCTGGTTCTATTACTTGCCTTTGATCTCTTAGGAGCTTGCCACATATCTAGTCTCAAATCCAAAGAGAGATTATGGAAAGGGCAGCAGTGAACTCTATTGGAGATGTCTGGAAGGATCTAAGGATTGGTTTAATGTTGTGTGTAACTGTAAAGGTCCAGACATTTTGGAAATGAGCCTCAATTCTTTCTTTCTCCCATTTTGCCTCTGGAGTACAGCAATCTTTGCTTAGAAATATAATTCTTCTTGTTTGCAGCAAGGTCCTAGGAACATACACAAGATGATATGCACTTGTCTTTGATAGAAGTAGAGAAAGCCAGTCTTTTGAGACAGGTTATTAGTGATTGGTCACTGGGAATAGTTGGAAAGATTAATTCAATTTTGCCCTTGATGTCCAAAGCAGGTATCTGCTTATACCTTGGCTTTTGGACAGATCCTTCACTGACTTTGGAGAGTATATTCCACAAAGTTACCTTTAAAAGGTAGCAGAAGATGTGGTCATCTACAGGGTGAGATTTGAGGAAAGAGCTGCACTCATCCCCACAAATTCCACTGCCAGCCATCCAGCATTTTTCAATTTCTTTGTGTCATGAAGAGTTTCCTAGCAAAATTCCAAATTTGGTAACGGTTTGTTATGTATTTGTGTTTCCCCAAAATATGTGTCAACTTGGCTAGCCCATGATTCTCAGTATTACATAATTATCCTCCGTTTTTATGATCTGATGCAACCATCCTTCATTTTGTGATCTGATGTAATTATCCTATGTGTTATAAATCCTAACCTTTGTGCTATTAATGAGGCAGGATTAGAGGGAAACCAAAAACGAAACTCACTGAAATCAAGTTGTTTCTGACTCATAGTGACCCCCACTGGGTTTCTGAGGTTTCTAAGTCTTCACAGATGTAGATGACATCATCTTCCTTCTGCAGAGCACCTGATGGGTCTGAAATGCTGACCTTCCAGTTAGCAGTCAAGTCCCTTATCCACTACGTCACCAGAGCTCGAGTTAGATGTTAATGAGGTAGAATATAATCTACAGGATAAGGTTGTAGCTGAGTCAATCTCTTTTGAGATATAAAAGAGATTAAACAAGCAAACAGAGATGGAGGAACCTGACTACCACCCAGTAAGAGTTGCTGAAGTGGAGTGTGTTCTTGATGCCAAGTTACATGGAGCTCTCCAAGGAAAAGTGGGTTTACAGATGTTGAAAGGAGACAAGGACCTCCTCCCAGACCCAGTAAAGAGGAAAAAAGCCTTCTCCTTGAGCTACTGCCCTGAGTTTTGACTTCTAGCCTCCTAAACTGTGGGATCATAATAAGTATCTGTTAGAGCCATCCATCCACTCATGGAATTTTATTATAGCAACACTCACTAGATAACTAAGATAAGGTTCTATTAAAGATTTTTGTAGAGTAGCCCCTACCCCCAAAAAAGTGACTTTCTTTTCTTTTCATTGACTTTTGTAGGGCAGACAACAACATGGGGACCATCAAACTTACACTGGGGGAAATAAGGATGTCGGGAACTTTTCAGATGGCTTGAAATGAATGCAAGTGTGCCTGGAATTCTGCCATTGCTCCTTATCATGAAATGGTAGACAGTAAATGCACTTTT
>NW_006921924.1:17437-20420 GCF_000298275.1 Orycteropus afer afer
AGGACACTCCTCATCTCTGACATCAACCCCTCCTCCTCCCCTCAATAATCTTCCTCCTGTCTTCTTGTTGTTGTTATTTGCCATGGAGTCGGCCCTGACTCATAGCGACCACTCCTTGGGTTTCAGAAGTAGATTGCCCAACCTTCCTTCTGAGGAGTGGCTGGTGGGTTTGAACCTCCAGGCTTCTGGTTAGCAGTCAAGTGCCTTAGGGGTTCTGTATTTCACTCTAACATGTCACAGAACTCAGAAACTCCCAAGGAAATGGCTTACCTAGTGGTGGTGGAGGCTGGGAGGGTGGCAAGTCCCAGGTCTGTGGGAAGGTCTGGAGGATTCTCCCAACTCAAGTGGTTGCAGGGGTTGGAGAACCCAAATCTGCAGATCAGATGATGGCTGCTGTCTCAAGTCCAGGGGTGAGATGATAATGAACCAAGTATAGAACTGGAGCAAGAAAGTGAACTTTCCCGGAACATTCCTGTATATACCCTCAAGGAAGCTAAGGGTGGTGACTCGAGTCACATCCTCCAGTAATGCGAGACTCAAGATACATCCGACCCTAAACAGGCATAAAACGAAACCAAACCCACTGTCATCGAGTTGATTCTGACCTATAGTGACCCCTATTGGGTTTCTGAGTGGTAAATCTTTATGGAAGTAGATTGCCCCGTCTTTCTTCTGTGGGGTGGCTGGTGGGTTTGAACTGCCAGCCTTCTGGTTAGCAGTCAAATGCCTTAGGCACCGCACCATGATCACAAAATGGTGGTGACTTGAGTCACACCCTCCAGCAAGGGAGGACTCAAGATGCATCTCACCCTAAACAGGCATATAGACTAGGATTTACAATACATCACAAAATGGAGGACGATGGCTACAAGGGCCATATTAAGAAATTCACTGTACTGCAGTATATGTGGATAAAGGAGGAGAGAAGGGGAAAATTTCAACTGATGTGCTATGCTGTACATGTGGGGAGCTCTGGTGGCATAGTGCCTAAGGCATTTGACTGCTAATCAAAAGGCTGGGAGTTCAAACCCACTAGCCACTCCTTGGAAGGAATGTTGGGGCAATCTACTTCCTTAGAGATACTACCTCAGAAACCCAAGGAGGGGTCACTATGAGTTGGGACTGACTCGATGGCAGTGAGTTTGGTTTTTGGTTGTGTGCATCTGTATGCTTGCATGCATGTATTTGTGTCTGACAGTAGATAACTAACATTCATTTTATGTTTACTGTGTACCAGGCACTGTGCTAAGTGTTTTTCATGTACTATCTCATTTAATTCTTGTGTCATCTCTATGACCTACATACTATTATTCTCCTTTTACTGCTAATAGAGGTTAAGTAATGTGCACAAGGTAACAGTGCAGTGGAGATTTGATTCTAGGTCGCAGGAGACCCAGATCTAGCTGTGTGATCTTAGGCAAGTCACTTCTATCTGTGCTTCAGTTTCTTCACCAGTAAAATTAACGATTAAGGTACTCTGGTAGCATAGTACCTAAGGCACTTGACTGCTAACCAGAAGACTGGAGGTTCAAACCCACCAGCCACTCCTTGGAAGGAAGGTTGGGCAATCTACTTCCGTAGTGATGTTGCCTCGGAAACCCAAGGAGGGGTTGCTATGAGTCAGGTCTGACTCGTCGGCACATAACAACAACAACTTCTAGCTTGCGCAGTTTATGATTCTATGTGTCTGAGCTGCACCTTACTGTCCTCTGGGTGTTGTTTTATAAAGAGATAAAGATTGAAATCAACAATGACTGACTTGCAAGTGGGAATATTTAAAAATGTAGCTATGTGTAGTATTTGACTTGCAACAAGGTTCTGTTCCAACATCTCCATCGTAAGTCAATTCTGACATAAGTTGAATACCTCATTTTTTAAAAAATTTATTATTATTCTCTTTTATTATCAATATCTTATAAATCTGATCTTTATTTGTCTTTGGTGGCTGGAAAAATTAAATATAAATTTAGAAATATATTTTAATACATACATACATACATAAAAATACACAAATCATAAAAATTTATTCTGAGGATGAAGAAGAGGTGGATGAAATTGGCATTTTGTCAGTTGCAGTAATAACTCCCCTTGTGGAAGGTTCTAGATCATCTGGATTATCCCTGGGATTGGTGATAGCATTTCTAGCCAGAAAATTAGTGAGAGTTGTCGGTATGGTCCTTTTCTTTTCTTTTTTTTTTTTTTCTCATATATTTCATGTCACTACTTCCTGAATCTGTCTCACAGCTTTAGCAAAGTGATCAGAATTTGGGTCTATGATTTCAAGCAACTGAAGTCCTGATTTAGTTTAGAAATAATTTCAGCAATCCTTTCACTGTAAATCCTAACACTGAACATTTGCCAGTGAACATCTGAGAATAACATCAGGAAATTACACACTGATTCATTGTATGTAGTGTGTATTACTAATGACAAAATGTTCAAAAACACCAGACAGTCGTAAGTGCAGTTTATAGTAACTTGAATATGTCATAAGTCAGATACTACCTGTATATTGTACGTCTGTGCTAGTGTCAGAGTCAGCAGGTTACCATGATAATACAAAGATATTATCATACTTTTGTTTGGGTTTTTGTGTTGTTATTTCTTTTGTTCCATTACAGTTATCTGAGTCCCTGACACTATCAAAACATGTTCTCAACATTAGTTTGTGTTTTAAGAGGGATTAAAATCCAAGACAATAATTATTTTTAGTTTTCCTTCAGTAGATTTGGATTATTTTAGTGTTTCTTTCTCTTTTTTTCTGTGCACTGCTTCAGCAAAAATTAATTTTGTTTACATAAAAAAAATCCTATAGTTAGTTATAACAACAACAAAACAGCTTACATGTTTCAGTGTGCCTACAAGGCTACAAGGCTGATTTACTTTTTTTTTTATTGTGATTTGGGTGAAAATTTACAGAGCAAATACTCTTTCCATACAGCAGTTCACATACACTTTGTCTCATGACATTGACCACAGTTTA
>NW_006921924.1:21003-21836 GCF_000298275.1 Orycteropus afer afer
GTTCTTCTGGTCTTATAGTCATATAGGCTGCAGATCGGATGGTGTCCCAGTCGCTAGGACTAATTGTTTCCATGAATTTTTGGTTTTATTCATTCTTCTTTGCTCTGGACAAGGAGAGAGCCATCATTGCATCTAGATAGCAGCTTGCAAGCTTTTCAGATCCCAGTCAACTATCGCCACAGTAGGAGATGGAACAATGTTTTGTGTAGTATGTTATGCCATTTGAGCTTGATATCCTCTGCAACTATGGTCCTGAGCCCACAGGTTCAACTACTCAGTCCCTCTTGGTAGCTGGCTGTGACCAACTAGTGACTACAACCTTGCCCCTTGTCAGCTCCACTATACACCTGGGAATTCAGATCCTACACGTAAAGTTATAGGACCATTATCTGCCAACCCTATACATGTTCTTGGGTACACTCCCCATTTCATAGACATACCTAATAGTTTAGCCTGTCCACCCATCTCTCCACCCATATACCCATGTTTGCCTTCACTGACAACACTGTACTATATGTGCAAAAGGGTTCATCTTTGTTGTCTGTATTTCCCATGTACCTCTCTATGTCTTTCTCTTCCTCAATGCCACTATATTGATCACTCACATTTTGTACATTGCCCTTCTCTTCACCCAAATCAATACTTACCTCTATCTATCTGACGGTGTTTCCTCCCCTCCCCTCCCACCCCTGGTAACCAACAAAAAAAATGTCCTTCCATAGATAAACGTTTCCTTGACTTTTAAAATAACGGACTAATACAATATTTGTCCTTTTGTGACTGACTTATTTCACTCAGCATAATGTCCTCCAAGTTCATCTACGTTATGCAAT
>NW_006921924.1:22561-32577 GCF_000298275.1 Orycteropus afer afer
GCCCAACCTTCCTTCCGAGGAGTGGCTGGTGGGTTTGAACCGCCAGCCTTCTGGTGAGCAGTCAAGTGCCTTAGGCACTATGCTACCAGAGCTCCTATGCCATATATTAGGGCCCCTAAATTTGCCCCTATCTTTTCCTTGAAGAATTTCATAGTTTTAGGTTTCACATTTAAGCCATTGATCCATCTGGAGTTCGTTTTTGTGTATGGTGTGAGGTACAAATCTTGTTTCTAGTGTTTTTTATTATGTCCTAAATGCTGTCTCTGTTGGCTGGTATGACATAATTTTATTCATTCAACAACACATTTATTGAGCACCTACTGTGTGCAGAACATTGTTGTAGGCACTGAAGATTCATCAGTGAATAAAACTTATCCATATCTCTGATTTCAAGGACTTTATATTTTAGTGGAGGAGGGTATAGGATGAATAAAATATAGTAAGACAATATATAGTATGTTAAATTGTGATAAATGGTGGGGTCCTCACAGTGCCTGGGTATAATTGTTTACTATTTCCCTGGGAAAATTAGTGCTAGTTCTCATCAGATGTTAGATAACAGGAAACTTCTTACCTAGGCAAGTAAACATGGACTTTGAAGTCAAATAGACTGATTTTGATTTGCAACTTTGCCTATCAGCTTTATGACATTGGGCAAATAATTTCATTTCATACATTGAACCTTGAACAGTGAAAGCTGTGAGACTTGGAACTTGACCGGACTGCCTTATTATTCCACCTTTACAACTTTGCAAATTTTCCACCTTTAACAGGGCACAGCTTATCACTTTTCTATCACTCTCTATTGGTGGAAAATATTTGAGTTTTGCTTCTCTGATAGGTTTCCACCTTATACATGTTCTGGCTTTTGCAGGTTTTACTGTATCAGCCAGGACTCAATCAAAGAAACGGAACCATTACAAAACAAAGGATT
This sequence comes from Orycteropus afer afer, assembly GCF_000298275.1. Taxonomy (NCBI): domain Eukaryota; kingdom Metazoa; phylum Chordata; class Mammalia; order Tubulidentata; family Orycteropodidae; genus Orycteropus; species Orycteropus afer. The sequence continues at coordinate 23,496 of NW_006921924.1, forward strand.
TCTTATGGGGATTTGATCTTATACAATTGTGTGACCTGATTAAATAGTTCGTGTGAAGCTGTTGCTTCTGTATGTGATGCTGGGCCAGAAACCAACAGGGCAGCAAGTCAGGAAGGGAAGATAGACATGAAATGGGGAGAGCAAGGTCAAACTGGAATCCATATCAGTCTCATGGCTTCCAATTCTCCAATTTTCAAGATGGGGGTGTCTTGCAGGAGAACCTTGTGCCCTTCATCACTGAGCTAAGCACACGTCTGGCCTGAGTCAGAGAAGTGGAAGGAGATCCCATGGAAACTAGAGGAGTTACCTCAGGAGTCAGAGAAGGTCCAAGAGGAGGTTTAGCAGTTGCTGTGGGCTCAGCTGCTGCCCTGTGCCAAAACTGTGAGCCAGGAGAGAAGAGCAAATATGCTTCACTTCCACCTCCTAAATCTTGTGCAAAAGTATCTCTTATGACCCGTGTTGAACCAGAACTATTCGGGGAAGGGAATTCTAGAAACCCTATTTCCAGCTTAGCATACAAGTCAACCACAAGACTATTTCTTAATGGGGATAATAATACCTAACTCCATAGGATGGTTGTTAAGAATGAACAAGATGATTTGTGCAAAAGTATCTAGCATTTAGTAGGTGGTGAGTAGTCTTTTTCTTCCTTTTTCCTATACTTTGGCTAACGAATGGCACAATTTCAGGCATCAGGGCCTCTGAAGAAGGATTTATTTTTTGGGGGGGCTGTGGGGGGTTATAGGAGGCTTTTCTCTTATCATTAAATAATTGTGTCAGATTGCAAGCCGTCTGTTCTGTCTATATTGGAGATTGGCTCTGTTTGAAATGTGGAAGAGAAGCCGAATGCTTTAGACCATTGAAGATATATCCAGCATGAAAAGAAAACAGATTGGAAAGGATCACGTAGGTTGGTGGAAAAAAAGAAAATTTAATTTATTAACTCACAGAGTCAGAGAATGTCACAGAATCAAGGAGCTGGTAGGGACATAGGAGGTCAACTAGTCCAACACCTAAATTTTCCAGATGGGGAAAGTGATGCTCAGACAGGAGAAGTAAATTGCCCAATATAAATTGGCTCTGGAACATTTTGTACAGGATGCTTTTTAGAATTCTGGAGAACTAGTTAAATATATTGTGAGGATGTTGTTGAAGACTTCACCCACTTTATTATTCAGTGTCCTCTATATGACATCCCCACATGAGAAATTTTAGAACCAAGTGCCAGGAAAAAATTTGTTTGTGTTGAAGAACTGATACGCTTTTATTCCTCATAGACCATATGAATCTGGTAAATGATCATGTGGAAATATGATCATTTTGCTTTGGCTGCCAGGATGCTCAGAGCCAAGTTTTCAGCCCAAACTTGATTAACTGTGTAGGATTCTATGGCTTGAATATCTATGTCTTACCCTTCCCTCCGGCTTTTTTTCTCTTTTTCTTCTGGGCCTTGATTTTTAGTTAATATATTTTTTTACATATGTGATGGGTTGTATATACTATTATAAGTTGTCTCAAATCCTTTGAGGTATGAGGAAGGATATAAATGTATAAATAGAAAAATCTTGTACAATCCAACCTCTCTGCTACAGTGAAAAAGCACAAGTCTTGGAATAGATTCTAGTCCAGGCTTGGCCGTTTTAATAGACTTCTTTGAACTTCAGTTTCTTTTGGTCAGCCTGGATATTGTAACTCTGGCATGATTCAGAAGACAGTATTTATTAAAAAGCAGAGGTGTCTGAAACTTTATCTGATGACTGTCCCTGAGATGAGAAGTGTTTTGGGGATTTGTTTCTAAGTTAAGTGGTTCAGGGTGATTTGAAAGAAGCACTTTACTCAGTTCTGGATAGGAATCTAGGGTTAGATTAAGTGTTAAAATTAGTAAAAGAGTAATATTTAAAGCAGAATTTGCTCAGTAAATTGCCTTGATTCTTTTAATTTTTTATTTAAAAAATTATCTCACGGTAAAATTGACTCTTTTTGGGTGGTGCACAGTTTTATGAGTTTAAACATGTGTAAGGATCCCTGATGGTGCAAGGGTTAAGTGCTCAGCTGCGATCCTAAGTGTTGGTGATTCTATCCCACCAGAGGCTCTGCAGAAGAAATGACTAGTGATCTGCTCCTGTAAAAATTACAGCATGGGAAACCCTAGGGAGTAATTCTGCTCTGCAACATGGGGGTGCTTTGAGTGGAAAATTGACTGGATGGCACCTAACAAAAAGAACAAGAGTGACATAGATTCATGCAAACACCACCACACTAAGGATACAGAGCGTTTCCATCTCCCCAGAAAACTCCCTCATGCTGTTCCTTTATAGTCATACCCTCCCCCCATATGCCTTGATTTTATTCCTTTAAAAAATGTCCTCCCTACCACGTTAAAAGAATAGATTAAGAAGCTTGATTTGATTCAACCATTTGCTTTAGAGAGTTCCTACTGTATGCTCACCTCTGTGTTATGTTCTGCAGGCTCTATGAGGAATATTGTATATAGACCAGTCCTTTAAGCATGTTGGCAATACATTACAGTTGACAAGATCAGCTCTAATACATCAGAAACAATTAGAGAACCATATAAGACACTGTCCAACCAAGTGCTAAATTGGCACAGATGAGGAGATGATGAAGCATCTGTCTAGGCTAGAATGTAGGCTTATGCAACTGAATGATACATTATTTGAATGTGTATATATATTTCCGTGTCAGGATAGACTAGAATGTGTTTAGAAATGTAAAGAGTTAAGTTTCACCTCTGAAAGTGATATATTAGTATAAACAGATGAAAGGGCGATCACATACTTGGGAGAGTATTTACAAAAGTCTTCAGAATCTACAGTCCAGGAAGTCTACCAAAGTACAAAGAATTATTATTTTACTTTTATAAGATGTGGAGAGACATATGGCTGCCAAAAGACTTTGCTCTGTGTTCACAGAAATTTAACAAAGCTGACATCCAGATATCTATTGCAGAAGTCTGACTAGAATTTTCCATTATGAATACAGTGCATGTAAATTCTGAACATATGGCTCCCATCAGTGATCTATGAGGAGGTGATGGAATGTAGGTTGGGGAAGACAAGAGGAAGGCCAAGTCTCTGACTCTGAAGTGAGAGGCAGCTGGACACCATATGTATCTGTTGAGACTTGGAGCCAGCTTTATGTCGAGGGAGTAGGCAGTCACCCAAGCCTTGTGATTTGTAGGGTGTAGGGAAAATTTTTTTCCCCAAAATTCTTCCTCTACAAGCAGACCTTAAGGCCTGAACTTTCCATAGAGAAAGGAAAAAAAAAATATATCACATCTTCTGGAGTGCATCTTTAAAATATAGGAAGCAGGATGGGGAGGAGGGACAGCAACCCACCAAAATGGAAAAAGCTATCAGAGCCTTGACATGGAGCAGTTTATCTAATTAACCCAGCAGAACAGGAGAGCAGAGTAAGAGCCATGGAATAGGGTAGGTAGGTGTGTTTGAGTATATGCTAGAATAATCAGTGCAGTTGCAAAAGGCTGGCCCAATACAGATCAGAATAGAAGTATTTCGTCCACAAACACACAGCCCAGGTCATTGGCCATATGTTGGGTGCCTGCAATGCTTTACTTTCCAAGGTGGCAGACCTCCCTAGTATCAGCCAGTGTATAGGCTGATCACAAAGATTCACTAAGAGTCAATCAAGAATATGGCTTCTGAGGCATCTTTGGCCTTAACATCTCAAAGGGCTTTCTTAAACTCCCTCGAGATAAGCCTGATAGAGAGTGGGAGTAAGGTTAAAAGTGTGAAGCCTATGCTATGAATGGGGAGATTAGTCATTGGAGGAGTTGTCATGTCCCTAGAGTATTTAGGTTAGAATCAGGACTGTCTAGTGTGTGTATTGAGAACCAGAAGGGCCTCCTTTTCCAAACCAATGGAGTGAGCTAGTCAGCAAAGCTTCATGATTGTGTTCTTTATACCTGGAACCCTAGGTTGGGTCTTGTGTTGCATCCTGAAAAGTGACTTTACTTTTCAAAACAAAATTGCCTCTTAGATTCTTTTTTTCAAGCTATTTTTAGCAACAAGCCCAACTCTCTAAGTTGGGAAAACATATAAACTCCTTTATCGTTTGAAAATCAATAAAAATATTTTCTAAGAAGTTATGAAGATGGGCAGGATCCCAATAAGTGTTGGGCTTTGACTATTTGAAACGTACAAGTAAAATCATTCCAGAGTCTTGTCCAACTCTTAGAATATGGAAAAGAACTGGGCTACAGAGAAGGAGCTTTACAGAACTTAAAATCTAAAGCCAAAACCAATGCCCGTTAACACTACTTTCATTATTCTATCATAGTCTATCATCTCACAATTCCATTTATGTTTTTTTTTTTTTTTTTAAATTCAGAAAGCAATGCACTTTGGCTTGGGGTAAAGAAAAGCAACCAAACCCCATGTGGGTGTGGTGTTAGCTTTTCTGAGTTCAATGTTGGATGGAAAATTCAGATTGCTTCTCAATTTGAGTCATCTGAAAACATTGGATTTGTTCATTTGCAGGTGGAAAATACAATATGCCTGTTAATTTCTTCAGATGATGACATTTAAAGTTGAAAGTGCTAATTATTTCTGGGAGGGTGTACCCTGGGATCATAATCTTTAAGGTTCTAAGGCAGAGAGCTTGCTTTCGTGGTCACATGTGAATTGGCTTTGGTTATAATGGGCAGAAGCCAGAGTTCTGGTAGATTGATAATGGAAGTTTCCCATTACAGCCAGGAGTCATATGAAGTATTGGAAAATGACAAATAGAATTTTTGAGCCTGGGGAACTGCTTTCTGCTGGATGGATGGATGGGTGTTTGTAACTTTTGGAAGATATCTAGGGATGGAGACACTACTGGGTTTCTCAATAGCATCTTCCATATAATGAGCATGGTTCAGGACTGAGCACTGCTTCATTCTATCTATCTATCTATCTATCTATCTATCTATCTATCTATCTATCTATCTATCCTTCTTCCAAAAAAAATTGTTTGTATGTAGTATAATCAAACAGAAACAGATGCTTGTAAGTGTAGTTCGTCATAACTCAAATACTTCGTAAGTTGAAGACTGTATATTTGTTTGTGTATATATGTGTGTACACACACACACACACACTGGAGAATAGATGTGGATAAACTTGCTAACTGTGTGCCATGCTGCTTTGTGCCATGCTGAGGGATTAACACTTTTTAAAGGAAAGACTAGCTGACCTTCATCTGTATTGAAATTATTCCCTTAGGAATATTACATTTCTCTTTTCCATTAATAAGCCACCTTGAAGAGCAAATTAGTTCTATGAAGGATGCTACATTAAGTTTCAAAGTGCTAAAGCCAAAGGAATTTTAATATTTTCACCTTTATTTCATCCACATATGTTGTAGATGATAAAATTTTACAGCAGTTCTTACTTTATGCATCACCTCCCTGTCCAAAGGGCTGACAGGTGGTAACTACAAGAAACCATTGCATATCCCCAATGAGTGGACCACAGGCTACTTTTGCAGCCCTTTATGGTGTAGTAGGATTTAACTTGATGGAAGTGGGTGGGTTATGGTCCAATAGAAGGAATGAGTATAAGTGTGTATTGCAGGTGAAAACACTATGCTGTGTGTAGTGTTTGTGCACTAAGTGCGTTTCCAGAGTGGCTCCTGGTCCTGGGGGAGAGCTAGGAATGCAGACAGTGAAGTGTACATTTTCAGGGAATTTAATAGTGTCTGGAAAGTCAGGGAGCCAGGAAATGGCATTTAGTTTAAGGAACCAAGGAGTAAAGGAGTTCCTGAAGTAATTCATTACTTTTGTATTAGAATTAGGCTCCTGATACCAGATCAACACTGCTGTATGCCATGTTAGGCCAGGGGGAGAAGGAAGAGCAAGAACACTTGAGTCTTAAGCCACTTTATAGGCATCAGAAGATGGGCAATTTAAGTGTCCCCTCTGGGCTTCAGTAAAGTAGAGATAAGACTATTATCTACTTCCTAGAGTTGCTATGATGATTAAGCAGGTTAATAAATGGGAGATGTTTTGAGTCTATGGAGAAGATGGGAAATGTTAGTAATTACTAATAATTATATTGTAGATATGTTATAGTCTACTTGAAATTTCTCTGTTAACTTTTCTCTCTCAGAAATAGGTCTATTACTTTTTAAAGTATATCACACAGTATGGAATTGAAAATACTATTTTTTGTGTGTTTGTTTGTTTTGTGGTAAAATATATATAACAAAACATTTGCCATTTCAATCATTTTTACCTTACAATTCAGTGACATTAATTATGTTCACTATGTTGTGTAACCACCACCACTATCAGTTTCCAAATTTTCTCATGACCATTAACAGAGACTTAGTTTCCCTTCAGCATTCACTCGTTAACTCCCCTTTTCCCCCTACTCATCCACCCCTGTGTTTGTTGTTGTGTGCTGTCGAGTCAATTCTGACTCATAGTGACCCTATAGGACAGAGTCAGTAATAAACCTCGTCTCTATGCATTTGCCTATTCTAGATACTTTATATAAGCGAAATCATATAATACATGTCTTTTTATACCTGACATTTCACTCAACATAAGGTTTTCGGAGTTCGTCCATGTCATAGCATGTATCAGAACTTCAATTCTTTTTATGGCTGATTCTCCACTTATCTGTTGATGGACATTTGAGTTGTTCCCACCTTTTGGCTATTGTGAGTTGTGCTGCAGTGACCCTTGGTGTAGGACGCGTATCTGTTTGCCTCCCTGCTTTAAATTCTCCTGGGCAGATACCTAGGAGAGAAATTGCTGGGTCATATGGTAATTTTATCTCGAACTTTTTGAGGAAGAATATGGTTTTTAGCACCTGATAGTATGAAGTTTAGCCACGGATCCTATTTTGTTGCAGCTACTCCTTTAGCCCACTTCTGAGCTGACTTGGGTGGCTTTGTTCTGGTTGAGGATGCTGAGTAAGTTTCTCAAATCTCATGAATAAATGCTCTCCCTACCATCCACCTACTCATTTGACTTCAAAGCTCATGGCTTGCATTTAATCAGTTACCAAAATTGGTGGTCTCCAATGTAGGAGATGTGTGGACCCCCAAGGGATTGTATAAGATGCTCTATTTGGGTATGGGGAAAACATTGAAATCTATATTCACTTATGTTATATTTTAATAAAAAAAAGCTTTACTAATGTTTAATCTTTGGACTAACACTGCCCCCTGACTTGGATCTCTAGCAGATGTGCCATGTATGTACATCACACCCTGCAGGAAATGTAGGCATTTCACAATTCAAGGTTTTCAGTAGTGGCCTCACTTGTTTTTGCTTTCAGCATATTGCAACATGTTGTGGCTTGCCTGTGTTGGGAGAAGTTTATGGTTTATATAATGTTAAATAATAGAATCTTTTGAATTCCTTGTAGTGAGAAGGAGAGTGACCACGAGAATCTTTTGTACCACCCAGGGGGCTCACTACTTACTTGTTTTGAAGAAGATACTTTAAAAGTTTTTGAACTTTGAGATTAGCTACACTTTTTTCTTTTTATAAAAAAGGAAAACATTCCATATTTGCTGACCTTTCCTCTTAAGTAGTTGGCAATTGTATACTTAGAAGAAGTTTTTTTTTAAAAAAAAGACAAACTAATGTATCCCTTGAAGATGAATGTTAACAGTGATTGAAAAGTAACTGCTTTTTAAAAGAGTATGTTTGAGAATGGATACTGGGAAATGTTTCTGTCTTTTATGTGGTTTTGTTGTTGAAACAACGTTTGTCACCTAAGAAAAGTCTCCAGTTCATACATATGTTTTTAGTTTTTTCAACAGAAATATTTTTTCTAATCTCTTTTAAATTTTTCCAAATGTAAAATTTTAGTAAATTTTGAACTCCCTTGTTCAAAATATTAAGATATAAGATCTATCCAATTACTTTGCAAGCACAACTGGTATCAGGAATTATGGAAATCTGTTAGAAAAAATTGCAATAAAACCATTGCATAATTGGAGGATGAAATAAAAACTACATATCATAATGATATATTAAGCACAGACAATTATATTCTTTGTTTGGATCTCTGTATCTTTGCAAGCTCTCTTTTCCAAGCAAGATAGTCATTAACACATAGTATTTAAATAATCTAAATTTAGAGCCAGTCTTTTAAATTGCTGTATTTAAGAGTTTAAAAATATGGAACCATATTAATTCATATTGTTCTCATGTAATAAATATGCTGAATAATACTTTTAAGTGGGAGCAGAAATACTTTTGCATCACTAAGAAAAAGTAAAACTTATTTTAAATATGACTAATTATATCTTTTCTCATCTTTAAAATTTTTTTTCTGTACATTTATATTATAATGTATAAAATATATTAGTACAATTGCAGTATGTGTGTATACTTTACAAATAAATATATTGATATTTGCTTTTACTTGGGATCTCACTGCCGTCAATGTAGATCTGACTCATAGCGACCCCTCCTTGGGTTTCCGAGGCAGTATCTCTATGGAAGTTGATTGCTCAATCTTCCTTCCAAGGAGTGGCTGTTGGGTTTGAAACACCAGCCTTCTGGTTAGTAGTCAAATGTCTTAGTCACTATGCCACCAGAGCTCCTATTACTTGGGTTAGAATCCTTTTATTTTCAAGTGATTGTGTTAAAAGTTTGAAGGCCACTCAAGTAGACTATTAGTTGTTCCAGACTTGACAGTGAGCACAACCCTGAATTGTCTCCTTCAGTTCCTTTCAAGAACCTGGGTGAGATAATTGATATTTAGAAAAGACTGCCTGAGGGATAAACTACCGGCTCATTCCTATATGTATTACCATGTTCTAGACTGGGCTCAATTAAACTTCTGAAAGGCTACCTAGCTAACTGTTGTTGTTGTTAGGTGCCAGACAGAATGAAACACTGCCTGGTCCTGTGCCAGCCTCACAATCCTTGCTATGCTTGAGCCCATCATTGCAGCCACTGTGTCAGTCCATCTCCTTGAGGGTCTTCCCCCCTTTTTTTTTTTTTTTTGCTGACCCTCCACTTTACCAAGCATGATATTCTTTTCCAGGGACTGATCCCTTCTGACAACATGACCAAAGGAGGTGAGAAAAAGTCTGG
>NW_006921924.1:32871-33642 GCF_000298275.1 Orycteropus afer afer
TTCCATCTGGTGAAGTCCACGTGTACAGCCTCCGTTTGTGTTGTTGAAAAAAGGTGTTTGCAATGAACAAGTCGTTGGTCTTGTGATACTGCCTCGGAAACCCAAGGAAGGGTCTGTATGACTCAGATCCGACTCGATGGCAGTGGGTTTGGTTTTTGGTTCTCCTCCTCACTAGAATGTAAAGTTTAGGCAGGCAGGGACCATGCTTGTCTTGTTCAGCATGGCATGTTTTATATCCTTGAGGCTTAGCACAGTGCCTGGTACATTCTAAGTCATCAGGAACAATATGTTCAATAAATGAATGAATGAATGAGGAGGACAGAGGGTTATGTGGGACTACCACAGTGCCCCTTCTTCCTAGGGTGTGCAACCACACAAAAGAGAGGCTGCCATGATTTCTTAAGCTCACTGACCTCTACCCATATCTCCTGATTCATGTGGGAAAAAATGACACAATCAAGAGACCAGACTGTCTCTTTGGTGATCTACAATAATGCATGTGAAACCTGAAGGGCTTGGCAGTAATCATAGCATTTTGATTTCTTTCATAGGATGAAATAACGACTTTGGCAGAGAATGCAAGACATGGGAAGTTAAAACAGTTAACCACATTCAAAATGTTGAGCAAGATCAAATTTTCTGAACCATGCATCATGGTAATAGGACAATGATTGCTAGTAAAGGATGACATGCATCTCATGAAGACGGGAAGACATATATTTGTCAGGAGATTCATGTACCCCATCAACAGTGTAGGTTTCCTGATTAACA
>NW_006921924.1:33742-38267 GCF_000298275.1 Orycteropus afer afer
TCTTCACCAACACCACAACTCAAAAGCATTCTTCAGTCTTCTTTATTCGTTCTCCAGCTCTCACATGCATATGAGGTGATTGAAAACACCATGGCTTGGGTTAGGCACGTATTAGTCTTCCAAGAGACATCTTTGCTCTTCAGCACTTGAAAGAGGTCCTTTGCAGCAGATTTGACTGCTGTTTCCATTGGTGTTGATTGTGGAAACAAGTAAAATTCAACCCCTGATGACTTGAATCTTTTCTCCATTTATGGTGATGCTGCTTATTGGTCTATCTAGTGCATGTAAGAATAAGTCAAGGTGAAATAGTAGAGTTGGGAAGGTCCTAGAGAATGAATGAGTGTGGGTCAGTAACAGGAGAAAAAGAAATGAATTGAGATACGGAGGGATTGAAATTCTGTGATGCTCTCCATCTCCAGCTGGAGTCACCTTTAGGCCTCAGAAAGTTCACCCTAACATAATATTCTACAGCACATGCCATTTGCCTGATGGAGTCACGCAAAGCACACCAGATCACAAAGAGGAATGTGAAGTGCCAAACTGTATTATCTTGTGTTGTTCTTTAATTGTTTTATTCATGTAAGATCCAATAATGGGGTAGTAGTTAAAAGCGTGAACATCAGGCAGCACTTAATTTGAATCCTGGCTCCACTGGTTGCCTGCTCTCTGACCTAAGGCAAGTAACTTGCCTTTTTTTTTTTTTTTTTGGTTAACTGAAACTTTTTTGAAACTTAGTTTCTGTATTCACAAAATGAGGATACTAACACCTACCTTTCAGGGCGGTTGAGAGAATTTGTTCATGTAAAGCATTTAGCGAGGAATCTGGCATATGGCAGGTACTCAGTAATGATAGCATTATCCATTAGATTGTCACCTCTTGATAGATGGGATCAGGGTAGACTCTCCATGCTTCTTTTCTATATCCACAGTGCCTAGCACAGAACTAAGCACATCTTAGGTGCTCAATTAGTTCTTGTGGAACTGAATGGAATTAGTGGGAAAGACATATGAGGACTAGGCTGACTTAGGAATCCAGTGCAACCCGAGATTAGACTTTCAACCAATTTACTTCTCCTCTCTTTGCTGAAATAACTTATTTTGGAAAGGCATTCTGATTTTTTTTCTAACCTCAAATCATGCTGTAGCAACTCTTCTCATATATTTATACAAGTTTCAACCCATTAGGGGGAGAAAAAAGATCTTTCCAGCTCTATCAGTGGTATTACTTTTCTCTTTATCAGTGAAGTGTGAAGTCTTTGACTGTCCTTTCCTTCAACCTTAATAGAAGAATGCCAGCAATATCACTATGCTTTTCCCTGCACAAACACTTTGAATGACTCCTCCCTGTCTGCCAGGGAAGTCCAAACTCCTGAACCTGGCACTGAAGGCTTGGCATTTAACCTGGCCCCAATTGACCTGTCCAGCTCTGCTTCTTACCAAGCCTCCTGCTCCAGCCAGATGAGCCTTATCATTGGGTTTTAAACACTATATATAATCCATACTCTACATGTTTCCTTAGGAGCTCTGGTAGCATAGTGCCTAAGGCACTTGATTGCTAATCAGAAGGCTGGCGATTCAAACACAGGAGCCACTCCTCAGAAGGAAGATTGGGCAATCTACTTCCGTAGTGATACTGCCTCAGAAACCCAAGTAGGGGTCGCTATGAGTCAGGGCTGATTCAATGGCACATAACAACAACAACATGTTTCCTTTTGCTAGGTTCCAAAAGAAAATCAAACCAATTGCCATCGGGTTGAGGCTGACTCATGGTGAATCCTATGTGTGTCAGAGTAGAACTATGCTCCTTAAGATTTCCAATGGCTGATTTTTCAGAACTAGATTGCCAGGACTTTCTTCTAAGCTGCCTCTAGGTGGACTGAAACCACCAACCTTTCAGTTGACAGCTGAACGTGCTAACTGTTTGCACCACCCGGAGACTCCTTTGCTAGGATAGGGTCTCCCATTCCTAGACATGAGGCTTTACCTTACTACTAAATGCCCCATTGAGCTCTTCTACAATGCTCACTAGCTATATTGCTGGATTATTAGCCATCTATGTGTCTTATGTGTATATTCTGTTATCCACAAATGAGATTGAATCCATGTGAAGGCAGGGAGAGGGCTCTTATTCCTCGGTGATTACCCATAGTGCCATATACACTGCAGAACACATAGTAAAGGATTAATTAGGACAAAGGAACCATGAGAATGTTTGGTAAACCTATGTGAGGGATTATCAAAATTCATTCATGCATATAATACCTTACTGAGCACTGTAGGCACTCTTCTGGGTAACTAGAAACATGGAAGGGTTCTTCAGAGACTCAAAAATTCCTGGAAAGTGGAATTTGGTCAAAGACTAGACTTTCTGTAGTTAAGTAGGATGAAGGCTCACATTTGGTCAGCAAAGGGTTGTGTGACCTCACAGACTAGTGAAATCAGGGATATTTAGATACTGATATAACTGAAGAAAGAACATTCCCATCAGAAGGGAGTTTGGTAGACCAAGGAATACTTGAAAAAGAAGCATCCAAGTACTTCCCAGGGCAAAGGTAATCTCAGCTAGAGCTGTTCTGGTCTTGCAAAAGCATTCCTACTGTGCACTAGGCTATCTCAGCCTGATTTCATTAATTCCCCAAGTTCTGATTTCATGCTTAACATGCAACATGGCTTCCCACATAACTTGCTTATTACAGAAGAGGGCATGGTTCAGGCTGTCCTGAGCATTCTGGTCCTCATGACAGAGTTTTCATTGTGAACAAATTCAGAACATGCTCTTTTTATTTTTCAGTCTCTTGTAAGATTTTTACTATCCCAGCTACTAACTGGAAGTTCGAAAGTTCGAACCCATCAAGGAGTACTGCAAAAGAAAGGCCTGGAAATCTGCTTCTGTAAAGGTTACAGCCAAGAAAATGTTATGGAGCTAAGTTCTGCTCTGTAACATGTAGGGTCACTATGAATTGGAACTGACTCAAGGATCATTGTTTTTTGTTTATCTTGCTCATCACCGTACCTTAGTGAGTGCTTAGAATGGAGTCTAGCACATAGGAGACTCTCAATGAACACTGTTGAAGAATAAAATCTTAAGAATTAATAAAACGAAGAGTTCTGAGGCATTGAATTCACTCTGGGTATGCTAACAAAGTCAGACTCCTGGAACAGTAAGCCTGAAGGTCAGACAATGGTAAATTTACCAAGTTGCTGTTAACCCATGAAGGTTCTTGGAAAATACTCAGCCAGGCTCTTGAAGAGACCCAACCTGGCTACTGATCCTTTCCTTTCCTATTTAAAACATCTCTAAAATCACCTTCTGGCAGTAATAACTCCCTTTCTTCCTATCTGAAAGCTAAAGTAAGTTTATGCATTTTTCATACATAATTCAAACACTGAAGCTTGGTTTATCTTCTTTTCCATATCTGGCCTACATTCACTGTGTTACATTTTGTAAACACCACTCTGAACCAACCTACATCAGTTAGTCTGCATCTCTTACTTGTGGTATTTGACACTCAAGTTTTCAGTTAGCCACCTTCTTCACTTTTAGCAACTTCATAGTAAACCACACTAAACTATAAGAAAACAGTTGATCATGCTGTCATCTTAGACAGCAGGTAAATTGGGAGACATTTTAAAAGAAGTGTAAAGAACTCAAACCCAAAAAGGGCTTGAAAGTGACTCGAGGACTAATTGTTGTTGCTGTTACTGCTCGCCACTCTAGGGAAGGAAAGGTCCCGAAATGACTTGAGATTCATTTTCATTCCAGTCCTCAGAGCCAAATCATCTGGTCTGTGTGATTAATCCAAAACATTCTGCTGTATATTTTCCCCAAGGAGCAAAGCAGGGAGAGGGAAGCTGAGAGATCACAGTAGGTTTTAGGAGAGACCCGAGAAAAACTTCCTTGGGAAAAAAAAAAAAAAAAACAGTTGCAAGTAAAGTGCTACTCTCCAGCCAGTGCCTCTGTGTTTTCCCTCTTGTGTTAAATGGCAATTGAGGTCAAATACCACTTGCCTCTCTGTTCCTTCATAACCCATTTTCAGCACTATTTTCTTCACCGCAGCCTTCAAGTCACTGTCCTTTCAGTGGGAATGACTGTGAAAACAAACATGGGGGGAAGGGAAAGGATTCTAGGGTTACTAGATGCTTTACCAGGTCATACCAATACTGGTCCCATTACCAACTGGAGGAATAAGCACTATGGCCTGCATTCTGCCTGGATTGCTCTTCCATTGGCTCTTGGCATGTTTAACTCTTCATTCCTTACACTTCATCTTTTCAGCTTTTCAGAGAGGTCTGCATTGACCATCATATCTGATGTAGCCACCATCTCCCCAGCCCAGTTACTATCTGTATCACAAACAAAAACAAACAAACTCACTGCTGTTGAGTCAGATCCAACTCATAGCAACCCCTCCTTGGGTTTCCGAGGTGGTATCTCTATGGAAGTAGATTGCCCAACCTTCCTTCCAACAAGTGGCTGGTGGGCTTGAACCGCCTTCTGGTTAGCAGTCACATGCCTTAGGTTCAA
>NW_006921924.1:42117-49700 GCF_000298275.1 Orycteropus afer afer
GGGTTTGAACCACCAGCCTTCTGGTTAGCAGTCAAATGCCTTAGGCACTACGCCACCAGAGCTCCCCATACAATATTGGGTGTCCTTTATTTTATTTGGCAAAATTACAAGGGTGTTTTTCATCTAGGTTTCATTTCTCTGTATTATTCCCAAGGATATTCTAAGAACTTTATCAGATGCCCTGCTGACTTCTAGATATAATATGCTGTGGCAACATTTCCCAAACCATGTTCCATGGAACCATAGGTTCCCACAGGATGTTAATATGCCTTGATAAGTGGTCAACTATGTTTGCAGAATAAACTTTTCCTTTTCTCTGAGTATCACAGTACGTATTAGGATAGTAAAGGCTCTGAAAAGTCCTGCAGTAATGAGACACATGCATGTGCGTGCACACACACACACACACACACACAATCCCCAAAATTTGCTACCATTTGGAGGCTCCACACTTTCTAGCTACATTATCTCCTCTGAAATTGCCATCCTCACTTCATGTGCCCAGCCTTGTTGCATGCTTTGGCTCTACCATTGGGCCAGGTCTGTACTGGCTGACATACACTTTTCCTCCTGGGATAAAGAACACAGAAGTCTGAGATTTGAGCCCCAAAGAAAATTTTCATTATGGGTCCTCAGTAATGACAAAAGGATGATGAAAAGGCCCCTCTGTTTCTCTTCATTGAGAAGCCAGAGCTGTTCAGGAGTTTACTGTGATCTTGCAGGCCTGCACATGGACCCAGCTTTGAAGAAACCCAGTAATGTGACTTGTTCATGGTTTCAAGAATATTTGGTTGTCATGGTTTTTAAAGTAGAGTGGAACAATCTTTTTATGAAAAAAAAAAGCTAGTTTATAATAGGAATGAATTTGTGCATAGTTTTCTAGGTAAAGTCAAGAACACATCTTCTTCAAAGATAAACTTGATGACATTGGTTTCATAAATACCATCATTCCTCACTGTCGGTCCTCTGTAAATGCTGTAATCTCTGATATTCAATGGAACAACAAAGGAATCAAACACACCTACCTAACCTTTACGAAAATATTTAAAATTTGGGTTTAAATGTTTAATCTCCATGGCAGCAGTAAAGTAAATGATCTAAATCTCAACAGGACCAACCACCTGTTTTGCAATAACACTTAGGGCACGGTATAGACAGGCAAGATTTCATCTTAATCATAAACCAATGTGGTATGGGGCTGGGTAAACAGGGGGTGGTAGATATTGACATTTTGCATTTCCTGGGGACCCATGTATGTAATTGTCTTTCACAGGAGGTGGAGTGGAGAGGCAGTTTTGACATGTCCTGTGCTAACAGCTTGGGTTTTAATGCAATGCCTTGTGCTTCCTTGCCATTGAATCTTCCTCCTCTTTTTTTTTTTTTTTTGCCATTAAAAACAAAATACAGCAAATAAACAAGAAAGCTCAAAATGCACAGAACAACCACCATTGACAAAATAAGACTAAGTAAGAAAAAGCATGGATTTTCTAACCTTTTCAAGGAAATAAAATAATCCACTTCATTTAAAAAGATGGAAGTTAAGGTTTATAGATTCCATTGTGAAATCTCTCTTACACAATTGGCTGAGATCTGGGGCACTAAAGCCACAAGAGTGGAAAAGGGGAAATTGAGGGATGCCAAATTGAACAGTTGGTTTACTGCAGTGAAATGATACTAAGACAGTATCTGTAGATTAAATAGTTTTTCAGTGTTTTCACAGTTTAAACAGCCAACATCAAAAACCTCACACCCTTACAAGGCAAATTTGTGTGTTAGCATTATGACTTTTCATGTAAAATATATATTAAATAAATGAATGGTTTTATATGAAACTTGGGTTGTGAATACTTTGAGGCAGGCATGAGACTAGCCCATAAATAGGTGCTCAGTACATGTGTGTCGAATCCATGAATGTCCTATACTTAACTGAAGTTTCACATGGTCAAAGTGATCAAATCTATGAACAGTTGTCCACCCTATCAAATCTCTCTGAAACCTCTGGCAACACAGCTGTTCTCTTAGATTAGATGGACAGGGTTTCTCAACAATGGCACTATTGACATTTTGGACCAGATAATTCTTTGTTGTGGCAGCTGTCCTGTGTGTCATAAAATGTTTAGAAGAAGAAGTGATGCCTTTGAATTATGATATTGGTGAAGAATAGTGAATATACCATGGACTGCCAGAAGAAAGAACAAATCTGTCTTGGAAGAAGTGCAGCCAGAATGCTCCTTAGAAGCTAGGGTGGTGAGACTTTGTCTCATGCACTTTGGACATGTTATCAAGAAGGACTAATCCCTGTCATACTTGGTAAAGTAGAGGGTCAATGAAAAAGAGGAAGACCCTCAATGAGATGGATTGACAAAGTGGCTACAACAATGAGCTCAAACATAGCAACAATTATGAAGATGATGCAGGACCAGACAGTAATTTATTCCGTTGCACAAAGGGTTTATCTGTTGTGCATAGGTACATGGACAGAATAGTCTTCATGGCACATAACAACAGCAACAACAACACACACTAGTAGAACATACTCAGTTTTGACAACCAAAAATGTCTTCAGACGTTGCCAGATGTCCCTGGGATGGGTGGATGGGGCAAAATTTGCCCCAACTGACAACTACTGAGATGATACAGGTCCAGGTTCAAAGTTCTTATGAGTTGACTCTAGTCCCCTGCAGATTACATGATTCTGTCACACTTGCTTTGATAGGTGGGGTCCAAAATACTTTCATGACTGTTTATGTAAGAGGCTCAAGAAGAAAGTCCAGACAGACCCAACAGAGGGAGAAGGAGCATACTTGGGTAAGTAGAGTTGCCCAGTTTTTTCCAACGGTGTTTCATAGAGCTTGGAGCATTCTGAGAAGCCTGATTGGGAGGAAGGTTGGAAAGATAATGGAGTCCTCCTCTTCCATCCTCGCCTGTTTCAACAAAAATTAGGTATATTCAGTGATCATTGCAGACTTTTAGAGCTCTCAGTGTTGGGCAGCAGGTGTGGGAGCAATGCTCAAATTCTGAAAAGACACAGTTCCTATATCACTAAACTAGCTGTGTGTGAACTGATCAAATTAATGTTTGGGTGCCTCGATTTTCTCGTCTGTAAAGTAAGGGCTAAAGTACTCCCTTCTCAGGGTTGTTCTACAAATCCAATGGATCACATATCTAAAGTACCTAGCACATAGATGGTGTTCAATAAGTGGTGGTAATTATTCATTCCAGGTCTCTTCAGGCAGTTAGGCATCTTCCTCTCCCCTTGGGCCGCCTGTCGTCATGCAAAGGCAGGGGCTCACTGGACCTCTTTGTCGGTGATGCCCCCATCTCCTTTCACCGGGTCAGTTAGAATCTAGTCCTTTAGTTGTTATGTTTACATAAAAACAAATGTGCATAAAGAAAGTTTACCCTCTATGCTAGCAAAACGTCAAATTTGACTCACTCATGACATCCAGTGTTACAATTACATGGGGGAAGCTGCCTTGAAGAAGTGACTAGTCAAATGAAGAAATATTTCAGTGTCTTGGACCTGGGAGGGATGATCAAAGAAAGGAATTGTTCCTCTTTTAGAGAGGATTTTGAAGGAACATGGAGACAAATGAAAAACCCAAATTGCTCAAGATTAAAACTTAGTACTCCCCCTCCACTCCTTTAAAGTGCAATCTTAAACTTTTCTCTTTCAAGATGCCTTTATTAGAGGGAGCTATGAGAACATGTGGGTGTGTGGAGGGACATGAAGAAATGAGCCTGTGATAAGAAAAACATGGGCTGAGGGAACTTAGAAATCACATGTGTCTTGAGTGACCCCAAATTCCATGCTGGGAGCTAGATGTCTCTTTCTGTGCTTTTTACAGGGAGTGTGTGTGTGTGTGTGGGGGAGGTGGGTTGGGAAAGTCTTTGGAATGTATCCTCTCCATGAGTATTGTTGTTGTTGTTGTTGTTATGTGCCGTCGAGTCGGCCCCGACTCATAGCGACCCCTCCTTGGGTTTCCGAGGCAGTATCACTACGGAAGTAGGATTGCCCAACCTTCCTTCCGAGGAGTGGCTGGTGGGTTTGAACCGCCAGCCTTCTGGTTAGCAGTCAAATGCTTTAGCCACTATGCTACCAGAGCTCCCCCATGAGTATTAGACCTAGTTATTTCATAAGGAGCTCTGGAGGTGCAGTGCGTATGGCATTTGACTACTAACCAGAAAGTTGGTGGTTCAAACCCACCGGCTACTCTGTGGAAGGAAGATGGGGCAATCTATTTCTATAAGTAAGAAATTTATTTTATAAGTATTATTAATGATTTATTTTATAAGTAGATATAAATTATTTTACAAGAAAGAGAAGGACAAATGAACTGCTTTATGGTTTAGGGATGGAATTTTGTTTTTCTTCTTCTAATGTGATTTGTTTTTATAGCAGTTTCAGGAGGAGTTAGAGGGAGAGGTAGGAAAGAATTTTAGAATCACAAACAAATACATGCTCCATTCACTGCTTCCTCTTAGACTTCCTTTTTCTTGGTATTTCCCTGTTGTTTTGTGTTAATTGCCTTTAAGTCGGCTGTGATTCATGGCGACCCCACACATGACACAGTAACTCCTTACCTGGTCCGGCACCGTCTTCATGATTGTTGGTATATTTGCGTCCATTGTTGTGGCCACTGTGTCACTGGATCTCCTTGAGAGTTTCCTTTGACTTCCCTGGTGCTCCACTTTACCAAACATGATTTCCTTCTCCAGCGATCAGTCCCTTCTGATGACACATTCAAAGTAAGGGAGTCAAAGCCCTGGAAAATATTCTGTGATTCATAGTTTTCATTAGATTTATTTCATTCAGAGGAGCTCTGGTAGCATAGTGCCTAAGGCACGTGACTGCTAACCAGAAAGCTGGCGGTTCAAACCCACCAGCTGCTCCTCAGAAGGAAGGTTGGGCAATCTACATCCATAGTGATACTGCCTCAGAAACCCAAGGAGGGGTCGCTATGAGTCGGGGCAAACTTGATGGCAAATAACAACAACATTTCATTCAGAAATAGATTGCCAGGCCTTTCTTAGTCTGGAAGCTCTGCTGAAACCTGCCCACCATGGGTAACCCTGCTGGTATTTGAAATACCAGTGGTATAGCTTCTAGTATCCAGCAACATGAAAGCCACCAGAGTATGACAAACTGACAGTGGGTAGTAGGCTAGTTCCCCAGGCATACTGAAAAGTAAGGACTTCATATTAGGCCATAAGGAGTTGGAGGGAGCTTTGTACTAATTTAGAAATCACCTAATGAAATTATAATTCCTTCTACTTTGTTGTTGTTGTTATGTGCCATTGAGTCAGCCCCGACTCATAGCGACCCCTCCTTGGGTTTCCGAGGCAGTATCACTACAGAAGTAGATTGCCCCATCTTCCTTCCAAGGAATGGCTGGTGGGTTTGAACTGCCAGCCTTCTGGTGAGCAGTCAAGTGCCTTAGACATTATGCTATTAGAGCTCCTTTAGGAGATCTAAAATTGAATCTAGATAAGCACCCTGTATTCTTTGATTTGAACATCATATTTCTTTGGTAAATAGTGTGATCTTTGTTATTCCAGTAACTGACATCTGTTAAAAACAAAGTCCCAGTAATTTTTTTTTTTTTTTGCCTTTTCTCAGTTCTAAGGAAAATGTCCCATAGTGGCCTTCTGCACTTTCTCTTCCATCAAAGCACCAGCTCCTTTTGAGAGGAGGGTTGGTTCTTATGGACTTGTAAACTCGGGGAGCTCCAGTTGGCTGCAGCCTTCCTGCCTGGGTCTAGCAAAGATTTCAGCTGCATGCAAAACACAGCCACCAGAGACATGCTTCCGGGTCTCTAAATAAACCAGAAATCAAGCAATCAGGCTCTGGGCATGGAACCCCATGTACAAACAGACAGTCACCATCCTGAGCACAGTAGAAGTCTGACCAAAGCTCTGACAGTGTTTCCTGTCCCAGGCAGGAGGAAAGAAGCCCCCACTCCTTCCAACACCTTTGCAGTGTCAGGAGCCTCAACAGTTGAAAAAGCCCAGAAGGGAAAGGACCAGACTTTCTAACTCTTTTCCAATTCTGGAAAAATAACTAAGAATGATTGATTTTTCAGGAAGGGAGCCATGTGTAAAAAGGGGCTCTTAGACTCCAGAAGAAAGCAAGGGAAGGAGTAGGAAGCAGATGTTTGAGTAATAGCAAAGGGACCCAGGAGGCTGTTATGCTTGTCAGTGATGTCATACTGACTTGAATTGGCTCCTAACTAGACATATGGGAGCTGACCCTCGCCCTAGGAGTGAAGAGTGTTCCCATGCAGGTGCACGTACCTGAGCCCCAGACAGCAAGTCACAAATAAACTTAAGATCACTCCAATCTGTGTATGTCTCTTTGGCCCACACTGGGGCTTAACTCTTGGATAACTTGGATAACTGGGGATAGAGACGGAAACAGTTTTGAAATGTGATTCAGGAAGAGCCAACAAACCAGGGTGGGAGAGGGGGACAGTGATAGATTTTGGTCAACATGTTTACAGCTCGCCCAGCCTTGGGCTGCCTTAGACTGCTTTTCTTGGACTGAAGTCCTCTGTTGTGAGGGCCCAGAACTTTTCTTATGTGTAGATTCCCTCTGGAAACTCTGACTCTGCACAGATCCCCCTGAAGGCTGGACTATACACTTTATTCAACCCCAATTTTGTGGTGAGGACTGTCAGATACCATAGAAGATAAATAACTAGTAGAAGACCTATCATTTCCTTGCCATAAACCTTCCGGTGGCCTTCTATTGCCTGTCTCTCTAGTTTCATCTTGTATCATTCTACTCTCATTTATTATATACTCTTGTCTCCCTGGCTTTCTATCAATTTTTAGAACACTCCTGGCTCTCTGCCATTGCAGGAATTTGGCACCTCCTCTTCCTTCTGCTTGGAAAGCTATTCCCTGAGATCTCTGATGGTTGGCTCCTATTCATTCTTCAGTTCTCCAGGCCTAGCCAGTGCTTAGTACATACCTGGCACCAAAGAAACACTGAATGGGAGCAGATTGTAGTGGGACAACTGTGTTTATTTTGGCTAGGAGGCAGGAAGGGATTGCAGAGAGCTGGTGGAGAGGTCTGGGGTGGAGATGAAGATAAAGGTGGAGTGAGAGGAATTCTGTAGCTAGAAGTAACAGATGTGGAGCAGAGTGAGCAGGAGAGGGATAGTGGGTGGTCCTGGGGTTTCATCTATTATCCAAAGGGCAGAGCTGAGGCCCATAGCTGGGCTCCAGTACTGGTCACTGATAGGTGCTGCACTAATCTGGACCAAGGAGGAAACACCTGGCCAAACTAATTTATTATGATAATCCAAGAAAACCTAACAGCAGCCCCTGGGATTGCTAGGGAGAATTTCATTTACATTTTTAATCAAGGGTTTGATTATGAAATAATCATCTCTTCATGGCTTGTCTCCATCTTTGAGAGGGGTATTTTCCCAATCTCCTTCCCACACCTGGCTGGATTGGTGCCCTGTCTCTGCGTGCTCACAGTCCTCTGTACTTTTCTCCATCAAGACACTGTTGTCAGTAAACTGCTTGGCACGTTTGAGTCTGTCCTCCCCTTTGTCTGTGAGCTCAGTGAGGAC
>NW_006921924.1:49810-54734 GCF_000298275.1 Orycteropus afer afer
CTGAGTGCTTGGCAAGTGCTAGGTGTTTGTAGTTGGATGAATTAATGTAACGTTCTTTGACCCTCACTCTGGCTGTCCCTTGTCTTACCATATTCATTCATTCAACAGTTTTCAGGCAATTACTCTGTGCAATTGCTGGGACTACCAAAGCAGGCAATGACCCGTCTCTTCCGTATCAGTGCTCATTGTCAAGTGGAGGAGACAGAAAAGCTAGCAGGTTATTACAATACAGTGTAGCAAGTGCTAAGGGTGAGAAAGTAAAAGGAGCTCTGGGGACAGCATATGCAAAGGCCTGAAGGCAAGACAATATGGGGCCTTTGAGCAACTGAACAAAATTCAGTTTGGCTGGAGCAGAGAGTCTGAAGGTTCCAGATATGCTATCAGCCAGAACTTGCAGCCTTGGAAATGACAACTTCTGGATCTGCCATCACCTAGGGCAAGTGAGAAAAGTCCCCTGACTGCTAGGCCCATAGACCATGTCCTCATAGAGCCCACAGGGACTTCTTAATCCACTGGCCTCTCACCCCATTTTCATCACTCAACATCAAAAGCATAGGCCCTTCTGGCCTTTGAGCCTCTCTGGCACCATCATACCCATGAAGCTTGAGACATCCCTGCTTCTAACCCAACCAACCTCCCCCTAATCCTTCCCTCACTTTCCAAACCATTCCAATGTGCCTTTCAGAATGTCTGTTGCATAATCTATAGCTTCCTATTTTTCACCACTTGTCCAAGTGTTCCTGACATGAACTGGAACCAGCCTCTCCCCTAAGGCTCTTGATGCCTGTCCCTACAACCTTTTTGAATGGTGGTTTTATGTTTCCCTCTCTCACCCCATATACCTCAAGACCAGGAGAAGATTTGTTGTTCTCATTGATTCCCATTGATATCTCCAAACCTATACACTCTATAGGAGCTCTGGTAGCGTAATGCCTAATGCACTTGACTTCTAACCAGAAGGCTGGTGGTTCAAACTCACCAGCCACTCCTCGGAAGGAAGATGGGGCAATCTACTTCCATAGTGATACTGCCTCAGAAACCCAAGGAGGGGTCACTATGAGTCGGTCCGACTTGACGGCACATAACAACAACAACATACACTCCATGCTTATATATATATAGATATATACATGTATAAATATCCTCCTTTGAGGCATATGGAACCCAATCCTTCTCCTGTTCACCTCTCCCTCACTTAGCACTTGGCTTTCAGTCTTCCTCTCCACCCCAATACTTGGCATCATCTTGGGTGACTTCCATGGTTAACACATCCCTGACTTTTCAGTTCCTTGATCTCCTTATCTCACTGCCCTTCTGTTCTTCTCAATTGCCTACTAGAACAATACCTAGCACATAGAAGATATTTAAAAAAATTTTCTTTGAATAAATTGATGAATGGTGCTTCACTTCAATAATACCCTTTCAGGTGCTCTTGCCCAAATTACAAATCTATCAGTCTGCTAGATTTCCCTGCAAATCCCCATACCAGTTTTTGCCTAAACCAAGTGAAGGACTGAATGGCTTTGATATCTTGCTTGAAGAGTGAACCACCTTTAGTCATAACTCTTTCTTTACTAATCACAGGAAAAATTAAGAATTGATTCTGCACAGGATAGAAGCCTAGAAACAGACCCATTCCTATGTAGAACTTTTGTATGCAATAAAGGTGGTGCTACAGATCAGTGGGGTGTTTCAACAAATGGATGCAGCGCTGGAGGTGCTTACTCATCAAGGCCAAGAAATTGAAATATACAGATGTTCTTCACTCTTTCTAATGCCTGCAAGGAATTCCATTTTATGAGGATACCATATTTATTTAGCTACCTGGTGAACTGACTGGAAGAGATTGATATTTGTTCCCATTCCAAAGAAAGGTGATCCAACAGAATATGAAAATTATAGAACAATATCATTAATATCACATGCAAGTCAAATTTTGCTGAAGATGATTTAAAAATAGTTGCAGCAGTATACTGACAGAGAACTTCCAGAAATTCAAGCTGGATTCAGAAGAGGACATGGAACGATGGATATCATTGCTGATGTCAGATAGGTCTTAGCTGAGAGTAAAGAATACCAGAAAGATGTTTACCTGTCTTTTATTGACTATACAAAGACATTAGACTGTGTGGATCATCACAAATTATGGATAATATTATGAAGAATGGGAATTCCAGAACACTTAATTGTGCTCATGAGGAACCTGTACATAGACCAGGAAGTTGTTGAATCAGGAAGGGTGTGTATCAGGGTTGTATCCTTTCACCATGCTTATTAATCTGTATGCTGAGCAGATAATCTGGGATGCTGGGCTATATGAAGAATGTGGCATCAGAACTGGAGGAAGACTCATTAACAACCTGTGATATGCAGATGATACAACCTTGCTTGCTAAAAGTGAAAATGACTTGAAACATTCACTAATGAAGATCAAAGACTACAGTCTTCAGTATGGAGTACTGAAAATACCATGGACTGCCAGAAGAACTAACAAATCTATCCTGGAAGAAGTGCAGCTGGAAAGCTCCTTGGAAGCAAGAATGGTCAGACTTCATCTCACCTACTTTGGTCATGTTGTCAGAAGGGACCATTCCCTGGAGGAGGACAGTATGCTCGGTAAAGTCAGCAAAAAAAGGGTAAGACCCTCAACAAGATGGATTGACACAGTGGCTGCAATGATGGGCTCAAGTATAACAAGGATTTTGAGGATAGTGGAGGATCGGGCAGTGTTTTGTTCTATTGTACACCGGATTGCTATGAGACCGAACCAACTTGATGGTACCTAACAACAACATAATAACAAATCAACGGAGAAAGGACAAACTAATCAATGAATGGTATTGAGACACTTGGCTTTTGTTGTGGGAAAAAAATCAGATTCCTACCCTATATCATGCTCAAAAATCAGTTCCAGGTGGGTAAGAACATAAATGTGGAAAACACAATTTGAAAAGTATTATAAAACTATAGGATAATATCCTTATGATTTTATGGTAAGGAACGATTTCTTGAACAAGACAAATTGGAAAAAAACATAAAGGAAAATATTGATAATACTAATAACATCAAAATAGGAAAGTTCTATATAACAACACACACACACACAGCAAAATAAAACAAAATCATATATCACCATAAACAAAGTGAAATGACAAGAATTAGTATACAGACTATATTGAGAAGTCCTATAAACCAGGAAGAAAAAGGCAAGCAACTCAATAGAGAAATGGGCAAAGGAAGGAAATTCATACAGAAAGGGCCAATAAACATGAGAAAAAAATGTTTCGTCTCACTAATGTAGATTAAATGTAGATTAACAACAAGTAGATATCATCAGATTGACAAAAGTCTAGCAATATCAAATGCTGGCTAAAATGTGGAGAAAGAAATTCTCATTCACTGCTGGATAGATTGAAAAACCTAGTAAACTTGGTAACATGCATATGACCCAGAAATTACACTGCTGAGTAGATACCTTGATAAACAAACTCTTGTACATATACACAAGGACCATTCATTATAGGATTGTTTCTAGTGGTGAAAAATTAGAAAACATCTAACATTAATAGGAGCATGTTATTGCTGTTGTTATATGCCATCCAGTCGCCCTGACTCATAGTGACCCCTCCTTGGGTTTCCAAGGCAGTATCACTACGGAAGTAGATTTCCCCATCTTCCTTCTGAGGAGTGGCTGGTGGGTTTGAACCGCCAGCTTTCTGGTTAGCAGTCAAGTGTCTTAGGCACTATGCTACCAGAGCTCCAATAGGAGCATAGATAAATAAAATAAAGTATATTCATATAATAGGCTTCATGATGGTGGTTGATTGCAAGGAATGATCTAGATCCATACGCATAAAAATAGGGAGTGCAGTATGTATACATTTAAAAACATGCCAAAGGATAATGGGATGGGGAGTTTGGGTCAAAGTGACCCAAAGGTTTTATTTCTTTTATATATGAGCAGTAGCATGCTGCCAAATGTTTTAAAACTTCATGTTGTTCATACATACATGTGAATGCATATAAAAGTAGAAAAGATGTTCTAGTCTGTATACTGATTCTTGTCATTTCACTGGTTCTCTTATGGATTGAATTATGTTCCCAAAAATATGTGTTGTAAATCCTAACCTCTACACCAGCCACTCCTTGGAAGAAAGGTTGGGCAATCTACTTCTGTAGTGATACTGCCTCAGAAACCCAAGGAGGGGGCGCTATGATTTAGGTTGACTCAACCATGGTGAGTATACCTGTGGTTATAATCCCATTTGGGAATGGGTTGCCATTGTTATGTTAAAAGAGACAGGATTAGTGTAGGGTGTGTCTTGAATCAACCTTCTGAGATATAAAAATAGATTAAACAAGGGGGGGAGAGAGAGAGACCTTTCTCCAGAGCCCACAGAGAGAGAAAGCCTTCCCCTAGAGCCGTCACACTAAATTTGGACTCCTCACCTCCTAAACTGTAAGGAAATAAATTTCTGTTTACCAAAGCCATTCACTTGTGGTATTTCTGTTATAGTAGCACTAGATATGACTGCTAATCAGGAGGTTGGCGGTTCAAGCCCACCAGCCACTCCACGGAAGGAAGACTGGGCCATCTACTTCCATAAAGATTTACCACCTCGAAAAACCAAAGGGGGTCGCTATGAGTCGGAATCGACTCAATGGTAGTGAGTTTGGTTTTTTGTTTGTTTGTTTAGCACTAGATAATGGAGACATTGTTCAACAATAAGGCGGGGGGAGAACCTAATGATTTACAGTGTGTGGTGACTTCTGTGGTGTAAATAAACCCACCATGGCTGACTTCAAGCTACCAAAGGTTTAGCAACCAGTTTGTGAAGTTCCTGAAAATTCAACCAACAGTTCTGGAGGACCATTACAGCTGGCTCCAGCACAGCCCTGTGTTTATGCATGTGAAGAGTTGAAG
>NW_006921924.1:55064-55785 GCF_000298275.1 Orycteropus afer afer
TTAGGATTTGGGTGAAGATTTACAGAGTAAATTCACTTTTCATACAGCAGTTCACATATACTTTGGTGACACAGTTTTATAAACCAAGAGCAGCCCTCAGAAATAGCTAACTTTTATAATTGAATTAAAGCAAATGCAAACAACCACAACTTTTAAGGAAAAAAGTCAGCTAGCTGAATAGAATGGTTTAAAAAATTCCCAAGTATCTCTCACAGGGTATGACACTTGGCTGTCCAAATAGGCCTCATTTCATTGATGCACCATGAAACAATTGTTAGGTCACTTGGACAATCTGTTTTTTAATGAGCTTCAAAATCTGAGAGAAGTGATAATATATTATCCTATTGTGTGTGTGCTGGTATGGCTTTCTGTTACTGCAGGTGAAAGAGGTTCAAGAAGGGGCTCAAATAATAGACAATGTTGAAGGAAGTGTAGTAACAGTCTATCCAGTATCTCATTCTATCTGTTATTTAGTGAGTCCTTAGAATGAATCTAGTTCCTGTTATTTTAGAACAGTTGTAAGGGTATTGGGCATACATTCAGCTGCAGCATACACAGTGAGGAAGCTATTCTTTCTCATCGATTGAATCTTTCCTTTTGATTTCTACACATCAAAGTGAAAAAACGGAAATCCAGAAAGAAATGTCTCAAGATGCATTTTTCTCTAACCATTTATAGAATGATTTATTTTAGAAATAAAATTGTTTGGAGGTAATTTTAT
>NW_006921924.1:57034-58854 GCF_000298275.1 Orycteropus afer afer
CATTTTTTAAAAAACTTTTTCCTTGTTTAAAAGAAAACAAATTCTACAACTCCCAAATCCAGGGATTAATGTTTTAAATTTTTAAAATGTATTTTCTTTCCAATCTTTTTACGTATACCTGATATATGTATTATATAATATATCCATAGTTTTTAACCCTCACTGCACACTACAAACAACAGGAGGAGACTTTAAAAATAATACTAGTACCAAATTCCACACCCAGAGCATTTGAATCAGTATCTCAGTGTGAGATTTAGGCATGGATATTTTTAAAAGCATTCTGTCCTGGTTCTCTAGTGCTGCTGTAACAAAAATACTACAAGTGGATGTCTTTAACAAAAAAGAATTTATTCTCTTACAGTTTAGGGGGCTAGAAGTCCAAATTCTAGGGGCTGGGTGAAGGCCTTTGACCTCGGGCTTCAGCTCTGCCTCTTATTTCAGGTCAATTGGAGCTGGAAGTGTCTCCTAACTCAGGCAACCGCTGGCTGCTGAGGCTGAAGAACCCAAGGTCAGCAGGTAAGATGGCACAATCTCAAGATTGGTAGGCAACACAGCAGGCCACTGGTTCAAGTCCAGGAACTAGAGATGAAGACTGGGTCAAACGCAGGACGTAAAAAGTGCCAAAAGCTTCTCCTTACATAGTGGAAGCCGACCACACCCTGAAGGCAACTACTTAGCTGCTCACAGCAGATTCCACTATGGAGGTGATCATAATCTCATCGTGGGAAATAACTACTTCCAGCTGCCCAGCCACTCAGAACCATGGCCCATCCAACCTGACACACAATTTTAACTACCACACACTCCAAGTAATTTTAATATGCAGTTAGTGTTGAGTACTACTTTAATATATTGCTATATTGTATCATTTTGGATTTTTTTATTGCAAAAAACAGAAATGCCACTGAAACTAGTTTAAAAAATAAAGAATTTTTTTTATTCTTATTAATTGAGAATCCCAGAAGTAATGAGTGCTTTGGGTAGTGTGTAATCAGGACTCCAGTTAGGATTCTCTGAAAATCTCTTGACTCTGCTGTCTTCAATGTGTCCACTTCTCTTGTGGTTCAGATCTAGAGGGAAAAAGAGCATAACTTACCATGGCTCATAGAAAACTTTGAATAAAAGTCCTAAGTTCTACATAGAAAACTTTGAATAAAAGTCCTAAGTTCTACTCTGATTGCACCAATATGAACCAATAACTATGGCCAGGTAACTGCTGTGGGCTTTTGCCTTAGATTTAATGCATGCACAGACACTGGCGAGAAGGAAAATCAGGATGCTTTTAGGAAGGGGACAAACAAGAGGGAATGGATGTTAGATAGGCACTCAATGAATATTCACTATGTAGCTGTTTAGCTTGTTATGGTCATATTACTTATAATTTATAATCTTAATTAGTAATGTTTTAAGATCTATCCTGAAGTACAATGCTGTCAGTAATAGGAAAATATCCATATACCTACATGGAAAACCAGTTAATATTACTAGTATTCAAGTTTATGCATCAACCACTAAACCCAAAGATGAAGAAACTGAAGATTTTTTAAATCAACTTCTACGGTCTGAAATTGACAAGACATGCAATCAAGATGTATTGATAATTACTGATGATTGGAATGCAAAAGTTGAAAACAAGAAGCTTCGGTAGTTGGAAAATATGGCCTTGGTGATAGAAATGACACCAGAGATTGCATGGTAGAGTTGTTCAAGTTCAGTGATTTATTCACTGCATATACCTTTTTTAAACAACATAAATGATGACTATGAAAATGGACCTCATCAGATGGAATACACAGGAATCAAATGGACTACATTTG
>NW_006921924.1:59836-62320 GCF_000298275.1 Orycteropus afer afer
AAGCTGGATTCAGAAAAGAATATGGAAAAAGGGATATCATTTTTATGTCAGATGGATCTTGGCTGAAAGCAAAGAATACCAGAAAGAGGTCTACCTGTGTTGTAATGACTATGAAAAGGCATTTGTGTGGATCATAAAAAAATTATGGATAACATTGCAAAGAATGGGAATTCTAAAATACTTAATTGTTCTCATGAGGAACCTATACACACACCAAGAAGTAGTCATTTGAACAGAACAAGGGGATATTGCATGGTTTAAAATCAGAAA
Source organism: Orycteropus afer afer (assembly GCF_000298275.1). Taxonomy (NCBI): domain Eukaryota; kingdom Metazoa; phylum Chordata; class Mammalia; order Tubulidentata; family Orycteropodidae; genus Orycteropus; species Orycteropus afer. The sequence continues at coordinate 60,107 of NW_006921924.1, forward strand.
GAGTGTGTGTCAGGGTCGTATCCATTTCCCATACTTACTCAGTCTGTCTGTTGAGCAAATAATCTGAGAAGCAGGATTATATGAGACCTCAGGATTGGAGGAAGACTCATTAACAACCTGTGATAGGGACATGACACAACCTTCCTTGCCAAAAGTGAGGATGACTTTGAAGCACTTACTGATGAAAATCAAAGGCTACAGTCTCCATCATGGGTTACACCTGAACAAAAAGAAAATGAAAATCCTCACAACTGGACCAATAAGCAACATTATGATGAATGGAGAAAAGATTTAAGTTGTTAGGGATTTCATTTTACTTGGATCCATAATCAACACCCATGGAAGCACCAGTCAGGAAATCAGACGTATTGTACTCGGTAAATGTGCTACAAAAGAACTCTTTGTGTTAAGAAGCAAAGATGTCAATTTGAAGACTTAGCCACCTTGGAAATCCAAGGAGGGGTCTCTATGAGTTGGAATCCAGTCCATGGCAGTGAGGTTTTCTTGTTTTGTTTTGTTTTTTGAGCTTTAAGGTGCTCCTGACCCAAGCCATGGTATTTTCAATAGCCTCATATTCATGTGAAAGCTAGACAGTGAATAAGGAAGACGGAATAAGAATTGATGCCTTTGAATTGTGGTGTTCTCAAAGAATGCTGAAAAATACCATGAACTTCCAGAAGAATGAACAAATCCATGCTGGAAGAAGTGCAGCTGGAATGTTCCTTAAAAGCTAGAATGGCCAGACTTTGTTTAACCTACTTTGGTCATGTCGTCAGAAGGGACCATTTCCTGGAGAAGGATCTCATGCTTGGCAAAGTGGAGGGTCAGCGAGAAAAGGGGACTTTCATCAAAATGGATTGATACAGTGGCTTCAATGATGGGCTTAAACACAGCAACACTTGTGAGGATGGTGCTGGACCAGGCAGTGTTTCATTCTATTGTGCATAGAGTCGTTATGAAATCAGAGCGAATTCGATGGCACATGACAATAACAACAACAATGATTGTGGGCATCTTTCCATGTGTTTGTTAGCCACCTGAATGGCTTCTTTGGTGAAGTATTTGTTTACGTCCTTTATTTTTAATTGGATTTAATTGTTTGCCTTCTTGTTATTGAGGTCTTGAAATTTTCTGTAAAATTTCCCTTTCTTTTCTTTACAGTTTAACTCTTGATGAACTCTGAGAATAAAACCTATAGTTTCTCATACTCTGCAGTTTACTGACTGCACACTGATGGTTGGGTCCAACATGTTTGTCTTTCATTTGTGTTTCTGGGAAATTGGCAGGTGGATCCAGAAACTATTAGGTTTGATCCCTGTGGGAAAACTATAGATTGCTCATTCATATTGTTTAATTTTTTGAAATCAACTCTTTCTTTGAAAATAATTTTAGAGGACCAGGTTTGTTGGTCCAATAGAGCCTGGTGGAACCACTGAGACTATGGCCCCTAGCTGCCCTTCAGGTCTGGAATTGAACCCACACCTGTGGTTTCCAGCCAAACAATGTACAGGCATGTGAGTTAAACATTTACCTCAAGTAGACACACGCCCTAGAGAGAACAATCATGGGAGAAGGAAGGGCTGCTTATGCACAGGGAGACAGCTCAGCGGACAGGAGTGTATGGAGGATGGACACTGGGAAGAAGTAACTATGGGGAGGAAGTGGGAGGGAAGCTGTTGCATTGTGGTAAACTGTGGTCAATGACATGAGACAAAGTGTATGTGAACTGCTGTATGGAAAGTGAATTTGCTCTGTAAATCTTCACCCAAATCACAATAAAAAAAAAAATAATAATTTTAGACTTAGAAAAAAGTGAAAATATTATGAAGAATTCTTATATGAATGTAAATGTCTTGGATAGCAACAGTACAATTATCATAACTGGACAATGACTATTGATACAATAACATAACCTAATCAACAGAATTTATTCAAACTCCATCAAATGCCCATTCATGTCATTTTCCTGGTGTAGGATCCAATCCAGGACTACACAGTGTATTTAGTTGACAAGTCTCCTTTAATCTGTGATGGTTTGCTCCTTAGTCAATTTTAATCTGTGACAGTCATGCCATTCACAACCTTGACATTTTTTAAGAGTACTGGCCAGTTATTTTGTAGAATGTATCTATCCTTAATTCCTTTTTTAATTCCTTGATTAAGATTCCATTCCAGGCAACCATATAGTTGGATCATTTTCTTTAAAAATTCATT
>NW_006921924.1:62688-67819 GCF_000298275.1 Orycteropus afer afer
GGATAACAACTGACATCTTAAATTTATAACAATCAAATTTGAATTTATATCTATTTAGCTTTAGTAGTATACAAAAACCCTGCTTCTATACAGCTCCATCCATACCTTCCCCACTATATTGTTACTGTCACAAATTATATCTTTTTACACTTCTGTCTGTTAACACATTTGTAATTATCCTTTCATGCATTTGTCCTCTAAATCATATAGAAAAAAGAGAAGTTATAAGCCAAAAGTACAATACTACTGAGTCTTATATTTACCTAATTACTTTTACCAGCATCTCTTACTTCTTCATAAGCCTTCTAGTTACTGTGCAGTATTCTTTCATTTCAGCCTGGAAAACTCCCTATAGTATTTCTTATTGGGGAGGTCTGCCAGTAATGAACTCAGCTTGTGCTTATCTGAGAATGGCTTATCTTTCATTTTCTAAGGTTAGTTTTGACAGATATTGAATTCTTTATCGATGGGTTTTTGTTTGTTTGTTTAATGACATCACTCCTGCCTATTTGTTTTCAAGAGGAAAGACCTGGGTAGCTGGTGTGGGTTTTTGTTCTGCTGTTGTGTAAAGCAGGGTCATTTTCCAGCTTAGTCTCCACTCTGAGGGCTGAGTGGGAATCCTGACAGAATAGTCTTTATGAGGTAAGCCAGCGAGGGGAAGGGGCTGGTTGCTTGACAAGCTTTGCTTTAGTTACACTGGGAACTGGCTATTGCAAAAAGGGCATGTGGGCAGTATCTGACCTGCTCTAATTTCACAAGGGGGAGAGAGAAGGACCAAGGTCAGCAACCCAAGGCTGATTCCTATGAGGTCAAATATATCATCACCCTCCAGCCTTTTTACCAATCTGACCCCAACTGTCCCTCCCCCGGCACTCTACTTCTCTGCTAGGTTCAATAATTCATTGCAGTGGTCACACAGTACTCACATACAACACTCACGATTATGGGGTTTATTCGGGAAGTAGCAGCTTACAGTTCAGGTTCAGGAATGCTTGGGATCCAATTCTTCAGTCAGGGCAGCCTCCCCTCAGCCATGCTCATAGGCACGCCTCTCTCTTTGTCCTCAGCCCCTCAGCCTGGCCCCTGCCCTGCTTGGGCAAGTGTTATAAAGCTCTTTTAGCTGTGCCACTGCTGCCACTGTTGCTCTGCCATCTCCGCACAGGGATCTCAGATCCGAGGATACATGCCACTCCAGGCTCTTTTCTGTCTTTATAGTAGTGAGATTTCCCCCTTTCCACCCGTGGGATGGTTTATTTTAAGCCTAGTGGGATTGCAAAACTGATCAATCCCCACATTAGGCTGCCATACACCTTATTTCCAGGGTCCCACTCCCACAAAAAGGTGTCATGTACATTATTTGGGCAATCTACTTCCGTAGTGACACTGCCTAGGAAACCCAAGGAGGGGTCACTATGAGTTGGATACTACTCGATGGCAGGGAGATCCAATCCCCTTAGTGGGTCACACATGTAATATATTTGCATAGTTCCACCCAGTCATCTGGTGGGAGTCGCAGAGAGCATGGCTAAAAGAGCCACATTAAATAATTCACTGCACCACAGCTATGTGGCCCTCTTAATGCCTAGTAAGAAAGCCATTTCTCTAAGAAGACAATATTCAAGCTGAAAGTCTTAACTTTCTCCATAGCTTTCTTCTTTTTTTTCTTCAGATAAAAGCCATTTAGTTTGTTTTGCTTTTTGCTTGTGGGCAAATGCCAGTAACTGGTACTCAGGGCCAGGAATTTGGGGAGGAATATGGTGTTGAAGACTAATGCAGCTGCTCTGTTTTACAAATCTTCAATTAATTCCCCAGTTTAGAGCCTCAATTCTCATCCTTGCCCCATCTGTATTTGCTGATTCAGAGCCCAGAGTTTCTCCAACGTTCTGCCAGGAAGGTTGGCTTCCATTTCCTCTGTAGCGTCTTCATAACATATTTGATACTTCTATGCTGTAGCTTCATCCATCTGGTTCACCTGTCAACCTACTCACATCTACTTCTGTTCTTTCAGAAATGTACTGAAATCTCTCTCTCTCTCTTTGGTAATCTCCTCACCTTCCAACTCATTCCTTATGCTTGTAGAGGTTTATTCCTTTACGTACTGCTGTACTTTTATTTTAATGGAATCTAGGAAGATTGTGAGCGATGCACGTGCCTAGTCCATTATTTGAACTGGAATCAATAAATAGTTTTGAGTACTTTCCTTGTACCAGATACTACTATGTACCAAGTGCTGGGGCATAAACATAAATGACAGTTACTTCCTGGTTTCAAGAACTCACAGTGTAGAAGGAGCTTCAGACTCATGCAACAGATATTAAACTTTTCCTGTTGTCTCAGTTTCAGATGAGGATCCAAAGCTGAGAACAAAGATTAAGAGTCCTCATATTCTAAAGAGAAGTAGCACATCATTTTACAGAACTTTATAAAGGATGACCTCTAAAACATGGTCTGTAGTTCCTTATCCTATTACCTACACTGAGGGTACATAAAGAGAACCTAAGGGACTGACTGAAAAGGAAGTGGTAGAGAGGACAGATAGGATGGTTTTGGAGAGGGATGTGGGAATGCTATGCAGTTCCTCTTGCTATCTTCATGGGGCAGGGAAGGAGGTAGTTACCACTCATTTAAGTGGAGTGGAGCTACAAGAGAATTGCTCCAAGAACTCCACATGTGTCCCTGGGGATTGACGTTTTCAGGGACCGGCAACTGACCCATCTGAAAACAAACTCTAAAAGTGAGAGAGGCTACTACTAAAGCAGCTTGTGACAACAGGAAAGAAAGAGAAGGTTACATTTGGAGGATCTGTATTTCCACCAAGGAGCCTGGTGGCACAATGGCCAAGCACTCAGCTGCTGACTGAAAGGTCAGTGGTTCAAACCCATCAGCCTCTCCATCCACCAGTGGCCCTACTGGAGAAAGACCTGGCAATCTGCTGCTGTAATGATTACTGCATTGGAAACCCTAGGGGATAGTTCTACTTGGTCCTATATGGTTGCTATTGGGTCATAATTGACTGCACTGGCAATGGGCATGTCTGCCAATGCTTGTGCAAACCTATCTGTTTCCTGGGGTCAGATGCAGTCCCCATGATAGGGACTTAGATTTGGGTCATCTTAAAAGGAAGCTCCCTTAAGAGGACCACTTGGAGGTGTGAAGTGACTCCAACAGATGGACTGATGGAAGCCAGGGGCAGAGGAGAGAGTTGAAAGAGACCAGCCACAGGACGTGTTGTCCAGGTCAAGGTGAGAGATCTCCAGTGACAAATGGTTGTAAGTAACCCTCTGGAGAAATTGTCAGCTTTGGATACTTGCCACAGTAATTCTAGGTTAAAATTGAACTAGTCAGGGGAGGTTTTTCAGACTACTTCTAGTCCTTCCACCAGCTCCAATCCTGGAGGAATCTGAGGTGGTACAGTGAATGGGGCAGGAGGAATAGAAGAAGAAATGGACCAGTAGGGAAGCTGACCTTGCCTCTTCTCCTTCCCCCACTACAAATAAGTTTTCAGGCTCAGTTGGGTATAAACTGGGGGAGGGAAGAAACTTGGAATTGGGTGACAGATTGAAGCTTTGATATATTAGACTGGACTGGAATTTTTAATGTCTAAAAGACAAAGCTACTTTTTAATATCTGAGAGTGACTGAAAAAGGTATGAGATCTGTCTGAAATTTCATGCAGGGGTGGGAAAAAATGATTCCACAGAGCTTGTGGTGTGAAGCAGCAGTGTGAAAGAATTATATTGCTTTCTGCTTACACCCTACTGTGTCTAGCTCATTCAATAAACTAGTTTATATAAGTGACACACTGTATGTATAGTCAAGGTTCAGTGAGTGGTAGCACATAGGAGAAAGCAATAATCTCTTCCCAGGGAGGCTAGGGAAGGTCTGACACCCTCTCTCAGCGGAGTTGGTGCTTGAGCTGGATCTTAAAGGATATGGAGGAATTTTCCAGATGAGAGTGGGGCAGGATGACATTCCAGGAAGAGGAAGCAGCATGTGCAAATGTACGAGAAATATATGTGTAACTGTATGTGGTTTAGTGATTTGGAATCACCATAGTGTAAACTACGGTTGGACATAGAGGTAGGTAGGGTAACATTCCGGACCCTTCTTATGAAATGCCTTTTTTTCTGAAAGTGACAGAGGGCCAGAAGAAGGGTATCTGAAGTAGGGGGATGACAGGATCACATTTCTGTTTACAAAGATCGCTCTTGTTGCAGTGTGGCGGGTGCATTGGTGGGGATTGTAGAGACTAGGAAGCAATGCCAAGTCAAGACTGAACTGGTTGAGGAGAGCTCTTAATTATCTAGAAATATCTTAGTAATAGATTGTTCTATTTTTTAAAAAAACATTTCATCTAAATATAGTAGAATTCCCAGCTTGAATCCTGGCTGGGATTTGGACATGTCTGAGATTATGCAATGAATTGCAGGGATGGACAGCTACAAGTCTTTTAGCACCGGAAACTGTAAGGACTCCCTAAAGAGAACTCCTAAGACAGTGATTATTAACACAGGGTTCACAAATAGAATTCAGGGCAGCCTGTGAACTTGGATAGAAAACAATTACATTTTTGAAGTTTAGCATTTTCCCTCAATTATGAATTTAGTCAACAAACCACAATGGCATTAATATCATGTGTGACTTTGTCACAGACAGAAATTACACATCACATTTCAATTGTTGCAGATGCCTCAAAATATGCTTTAACCATCCACCACTTCCAATTACTGTAGTATCAGATCTGCTAATAGATCATTTATTTAATGTGTTAGTGAAAAGCATATTATTGCTGTTGTTAGTAGCCATCAAGCCAGTTGGGATTCATGGTGACCATGTGTGAAGAGTGGAAAGGAGCTCCACAGGCTTTCAAGGCTGTGACCTTTCAGAAGCAGATAGCCAGGGCTGTCTTCCAAAGCAATTCTAGGTGAGTCCAACCCTACAAACTCTCAGTTTGTAGTCAAACACTGTTGTAGTTCAGTTGGTGTGTCAACTTGGCTGGGCCTGGTTGAGTGGCTGGGCAGATGGATGTAGTATTCCCCATGGTGAGACTGGTAATCAACTCCATGGTGGAATCTACTGAGAGCAGCCTTAGGGAATGTGGTCTGCTTCCCATATAAAAGCAGAAGCCTTGG
>NW_006921924.1:68074-70205 GCF_000298275.1 Orycteropus afer afer
ACAAAGCCCCTAGAGCCTGGCACTTTGAACTTGGACTTAAAGCCTCCAAACTGTGAGAGAATAAACTCCTGTTTGTTCAGGCCATCCCATTTGTGGTATATTCTTGTCAGAGTGGCACTAGGGAACCAGAACAAACACTTAATTTTTTTTTTTTTGGTCTTTATTTTTCTTATTTTTTTTTTTATTGTGCATTGGGTGCAAATTTACAAATTTGATTTACATTAAACAGTTGAAGCACATTTGATTTCATGGCCCGGATTACCATTCCCAAGCATAGAAACTCTCCTCCCCTCCCCTCCCTGTGACCACCCTTCCCTGTGTCCATCTTAACTATGCACTCCTGGCTGTCCAGCTGTCCCTCTATGTGAGTGCTGCCCCTCTGGTGTCTCACGGCTGATAAATCTAAGGGGTGCATCTCCCTAGAATAAGCGCTTAATTGTTTGTGCAACTTAGTACATATCTGTATAACATTTATTTAGAAAAATCTTGGCAACTGAATTTCAATGCAATTGATTTCCTCTGTTAACCTGTATTTTATCTTAAGCATAAAAACATTTTTCTGAGAAAGGGTCCATAGAGTTCACCAAAATGGATGAATGACACAAAAAAAGTTAGGAATCCTGTTTAAGGAAAAAAATAATCTGGGCATAAGAAATCAGTCAAGTTTCTCTCACTGGCCATTTACAAAAATGAGCTCTGGTGGTACAGAGGTTAAAGCATTTGGTTGTTAACCAAAAGGTCGGAGGTTCAAACCCACCAGCCACTCCATGGGAGAAAGATGAGGCAGTCTGTTTCTTTAAAGATTTAAAACCTTGGAAACCCTATGGGGGAAGTTCTACTCTGTCCTATAGTGTTGCCACAAGTCGGAATTGTCTCAATGGCAGTGGGTTTGGTTTTGGGTTTGGTCCACTTACATGTCAGATTGAATAGCTTATGATGAAAAATGGTATCTGCTGCTACCAATATGAAAGATGGGGATTTGGTTCATTTTTGCTACCCGCTCTTTCTCCTTTCACTAAAAAGATAATGGAGCACAAGCAGCGTTCATCTCCATCAGCCACTCTGCAAAAGAATGAGGCAGTCTGCTTCTATAAAGATTTACAGCCTTGGAGACCCTATGGGGAAGTTCTACTCACTCCTATAGGGCTGTTATGAGTCAGAATCAACTTGACAGCAGTGGGTTTATAGTATTCAAGGGATTCCCTGGGTGGCGCAAGGGGTTAAGTGGTTGACTACTAGCCAAATGGTTGTCAGTTCAAATCCATCCAGAGGTGTCTCAGAAGACAGGCCTGTGATCTGCTTCTGAAAAGTCACAGCCTTGAAAACCCTATGGAGCAGTTCTATCTGCACATGTGGGGTTGACATGTGTTGAAACAGACTCAATAACAAGTGACAACAACAATAGTTGCAGTAACCATAGACTGGAGAGGCCCAAAGGAATTTGGGTTTCAAAGCTACTTGTTGTAGGCATGACAGCCATCATCTTGGCTTTTATTATTACTTTTTTTTTAACTAAAAAAAAAAAAAAAAAAACCCTAAGTGTCTCTCCTTTTCATGTTTGATATACCATTAACTCTCTACATGTGTTCACAGAAATATTTTATGACCTAAGAATAACTTCAGAGGTTGAGAGAATATTTCTCCTAGCTTTTGCTTCAGCACTCACTAGAGCAATCAGCTTCCAGTTTCCAAAACAAATCTTCGTTTTCTTGAACAGCAGTATCATCAGTCATTCATTGACGTATATTTGAATGGAAAAAGTACCAGGTGTTGTAACGTCATCCTCAACATGGTTTACAATTAAGCTGTTAGCAGTTTGCTGTTGGTTTAGAAAGAGTTTTTGTATAGAAAAGGAATTCCTTAATCTCTTGGGTGAAGATAGGAGCTCTGGTAGTGCAGTGCCTAAGGCATCTGACTGCTAATCAGAAGGTTGGTGGTTCAAACCCACCAGCAGCTCCATGGAAGGAAGATGGGGCAATCTACTTACGTAAAGATTTACCACCTTGAAAACCCAATGGGGGTCGCTATGAGTCATCATCAACTTGATGGAGCAGTGAGGTTTTTTTTGGTTGGATGAAGACATGCCACAGGAAATACTGCAGATTAGCTCAAATAAGATAATTTTGTCATT
>NW_006921924.1:70471-72066 GCF_000298275.1 Orycteropus afer afer
TAGCCATAACAAAAATATAATAAGTGGATGGCTTTAAAGAACAGAAATTTATTTTTTCGCAGTTCAGGAGGCTAGGAATCCAAATTCAAGATGCCGGCTCTAGGGAAAGATCTGTGTCAGTAGCCCAGGCATTTCTTGGTTGTATCTGTCTTCCCAGTACGTGCTCACTTGTTGTTCTAGTATGCTCTTTTTGTAACTCAGAAGTGATTAGTGATCCTTAGAGAACCTGATTCAATAGGTCTGGGACAAGGCTTAAAAATCTGCTTTCTATAAACATGAGGTGATTCAGATGGACATTTAGCCTTGGGAAGTACTGTCTTCGATGATCTCTCTTGAGTACTCATTGTCTCAACTGTGCTAATCATATTTAAGATGACTGTGGTGGTTATATTGGTGTGTCAACTGGCTGGGCCTGGTTGAGTGGCTGGGCAGCTGGTGGTAGTTATTCCCCATGATGAGACTGGCAATCAACTCCATGGTAGGATCTACCACAAGCAGCTGAGTAGCTGCTTTAGGGCTGTGGACTGCTTCCCGTACATAAGCAGCAGCTTTGGGAACGGTCTCTAGCTTATGGCACGCTTGGACCCTGCATGTAGTCATGTTTTTGTTCAGCAGACTCCCATACTCTGCTAACCTTGGGACTTTCAATGGACTTGAATTAATGGCCTGTCATGTGGTTTGGTAACATCGGGACTGTGCCATTTTATTGCCTAAGTGGAGAGATGCCTCTAGCTTCAGTGGGCCAGGAGCAAGAGACAGAGCTGAAGCCCAAGGTCAAGGGGCTTTCACACAGCCCCTATAGCCTGGTACTTTGAACTTAGCCTCCTGAACTGTAAGAGAATAAACTCCTGTTTGTTCAAGCCATCCCATTTGTGGTATATTCTTGTCAGAGCAGCACTAGGTAACCAGAACAATGACCCTCTCCAGTAAGTTCCAAGAATGCAGAAATTCTGTATTTGTAATTAGAGTGAAACAAGTGTAGTAGGAATATGGACTTTCGACCTGTTTTGATATAGAAACGTGCTGAATTTTCTATATCTTGTTGTTATGTGCCGTTGAGTTGGACTGACACATAGCAACCCCTTCTTAGGTTTCTGAGGCAGTATCACTACAGAAATAGATTGCCCAACCTTCCTTCTGAGGAGTGGCTGGTAGGTTTGAACCGCCAGCCTTCTGGTTAGCAGTCAATGCCTTAGGCACTATGCTACCAGAGCTCCCTTTCTATATCTGGAGGAGTCATTTCACCCATTCTGATAGCAGTGGTCTTTTCTCTGTGACTGCAAGTAAACATTTTCTCGCTTTTTCAAGGAGTAGACAGCAGGCAACTGTTTCCTAAAGACTCCCTTCTATGATATGGTGGAAAGTGGAACATTTTTTAAAAAAATGATTTGAGATCCAATTTGAATGGTTTGACTCCTTCCAGTTTGAATGGAAGGAGCCAGCTGGGGATACCTGAGGAGGCAGGAAAAAGAAGGGTAAAGCCTGTGGTAGTTCAGTTTATATGTCAGCTTGGCTGGGCCTGGTTGAGTGGCTGGGCAGCTGGTGGTAATTATTCCCCATGATGAGACTGGCAATCAACTCCATGGTGGGATCTA
>NW_006921924.1:72646-76020 GCF_000298275.1 Orycteropus afer afer
CTGTTTGTTAAGGCCATCCCATTTGTGGTATATTCATGTCAGTGTGGCTGTTAAGGCCATCCCATTTGTGGTATATTCATGTCAGTGTGGCACTAGGTAACCAGAACAAAGCTTAAACTCAGAGGCCCTGAGCCCAGGAGGTGTTTTGAGTGTGGGGCTATCTTTAGCCTACATGATGCACTAACAGGAGGACACCTAGTTTCAGCCATGCCATCTTTCCTCTGTAAATCTACCCCCAACAAACTTTATAACAACTGTGAGATCAAATGGGATACTTGGATACTTAGTAGAGTGTTAAGGAGCAGTTCTGCACCTCAACTTGGTCACTGTTGGGAATACGTAGTTATTTATTGAGTGAATGATAAAATGGACCATTGTTGAATCTTTCTTTGCTAAGCATCATTTATATGATATAATCTGAAAGACGTAGCTGTAAGAGACTCATTTACCTTTAACTATGCAATTCAAACAGAATCTATGTGTACCAATCATAGGTCAGTGTTTGGAAGGTTTTTTGTTTTGTTCATTTATTTATTTTTATTTTTGCAGTGTTTCATCCCCATCCTTGTTTGTTTATTTTTGAAAGAAATTCAGAACAGTACCTTATTTTGGTAATCTAAAAACTAGTTGAAACTTGGTTTGGGGTCTGGTTAATTGGGGTTTTACTGGTGCCTCTCCTCTTCTTTTCTAGTCAGCTTGACTTTAATGATTTTACATAAGCATTGTTTATGCCTTGGAAGAAGTACAGCCATAGTGCTCCTTTGAAGGGAGGATGGTGAGACTTGGTCTTATGTACCTTGGACATGTTATCAAGAGGGACTAGTCCCTGGAGAAGGACACCATGCTTGTAAAGTAGTGGGTCAGCGAAAAAGGGCAAGACCCTCAATAAGATGGATTGACACAGTGGCAGTTACAACTGGCTCAAACATAGCAACGGTTGTGAGAATGGATAGGACTGGCCAGTGTTTCATGCTGTTGTACACAGGGTTGCTACAAGTTGCAATTGACTCGAGGGCACCTAACAGCAACAAAACACACAAATATCGGCATTTAACATCAGCTTAAATAACTAGAGAAGGCCACATAAGTAGAATAAGAGCTAATAACATGCCTCCTTTAATTTCTCCCAATTTAATTTCCCTTTTAACCTAATCCTTCCTTTTTGGCCCTAAAAGGTATATTTCCTGAGCCTACAAAGCTTCTCTGCCACTCAACTGCTTGCCTGTGCCATTATGCAGGGCAGAAATACTGCCATCCATGGCTTCTATTTGAATCGTGCTACTGAGAGTAACTGAGTCAGGCCTTCACCAAATTTTAGAGTATGGAAAGGTAGATTTGGGGTCTCTGCTTTAATTTCTTCTGTCTTTTCTGTGTGACATTGAGCAGGTCACCATATATCTTATAATATATAATGTGCATATTATATATCTGTAATATGTGAGGAACAAATTAGAGATCTATACCAATATGCAGGAAACAATACTTACCTCACACAATTGTTAAGGAGATGCAATTAGATCACTTACCCAAGAGACAGCAGTTAATATACTCTAAATCTCTGTAGAAAGACTGATAATCATTTAATTTTTTTATTCTTGTTGTTGTTGTTAGGTGCCATCAAGTTGTCACCAACTCATAGCAACCCTATGTACAGCAGAACGAAACTATCCAGTACTGTGCGAGCCCCATGATCCTTGCTATACCTGAGCCCATCATTGTAGCCACAGTGTCAATCCATCTAGTTGAGGGTCTTCTCCTTTTTCAATGACTCTCCACTTTACCAAGCATGATAGCCTTCTCCAGGGAATGGTCCCTTCTGACAACATGACCAAAGTAGGTGAGAAGAAGTCTGGCCATTCTCGCTTCCAAGGAGAATTCTGGTTGCACTTCATCCAGAATAGATTTGTTAGTTCTTTCAGCAGTCCATGGTACTTTCAGCATCCTTCGCCAGCACCACAACTCAAAAGCATCAATTCTTCTTTGGTCTTCCTTATTCATTGTCCAGCTCTCACATGCATATGAGGCGATTGAAAATACCATGGCTTGGGTCAGGTGTACCTTGGTCTTCAAAAAGATATCTTTGCTCTTCAGCACTTGAAAGAGGTCTTTTGCAGCAGATTTGGCCAGTGCTGTATGTTGTCTGATATCTTGACTGCTGCTTCCATTGGTGTTGACTGTAGAACTAAGTAATATGAAGTCTTTGACAACTTCAATAATTTCTCCATCTATCGTGATGCTGCTTATTGGTCCAGTTCTGAGGATTTTTGTTTTATTTATATTGAGATGCAATCCATACTGCAGACTGTAGTCTTCAGTCTTCATCAGTAAGTGCTTCAAGTCATTCTCACTTTCAGCAAGCAAAGTTGTGTCCTCTGCATATTGCAGATTGTTAATGAGTCTTCCTCCAATTCTGATGCCATGCTCTCCTTCATATAGTCCAGGTTCTCAGATTATTTGTTCAATATACAGATTGAATAAGTATGGTGAAAGGATACAACCCTGATGCACGCCTTTTGTGATTTTAAACCATGCAGTGTCCCCTTGTTCTGTTTGAACAACAGCCTCCTGGTCTATGTACAGGTTCCCCATGAGTACAATCAAGTGTTCTGGAATTCCCATTCTTCTCAGTGTTATCCATAATTTGTTATGGTCCACACAATTGAATGATTTTGTATAGTCAATAAAACACAAGTAAACATCTTTCTGGTTTTCTTTGCTTTCAGCCAAGATCCATCTGACATCAGCGATGATATCCCTTGTTCCACATCCTCTTCTGAATTCAGCTTGCATTTCTAGAAGTTCTCTGTCAATATATTGCTGCAACTGTTTTTGAACGATCTTCAGTAAGATCTTACTTGCGTGCAATTTTAATGATATTGTTCGATAATTTTCACATTCTGTGGGATCACCTTTCTTTGGAATGGGTACAAATATGGATCTCTTCCAGGCAGTTGGCTCTCTTCTAAATCTCTTGGCATAGCCAAGTGAGTGCCTCCAGTGTGGAGGCCATTGAAACATCTCAATGGGTATTCTTTCAATTTCTGGAACCTTGTTCTTCACCAATTCTTTCAGTGCAGCTTTGACTTCTTGCTTCAATACCACTGGTTCTTGAACATATGCCACCTCCTGAAATGGATGAAGATTCACCAGTTCTTTTTGGTACAGTGAGTCTGTGTGATGCTTCCATCTTCTTTTGATATTTCCTGCATCATTCAATATATTGCCCATAGCATCTTTCAATATTGCAACTTGAGGCTTAAATTTTTTCTTCATTTCTTTCAGCTTCAGAAGTGCCTAGTGTGTTCTTCCCTTTTGGCTTTCCAACTCCATGTCTTTGTACATTTCATTATAATAATTGACTTTATCTTCTCAAG
>NW_006921924.1:77170-78274 GCF_000298275.1 Orycteropus afer afer
GCTATTCATAAGGTTTTCCCTGGCCAATTCTTTGAGAAGTGGATGGCCTTTTCCTTCTTCCAAGTCTGTCTCAGTCTGGAATCTCTGCTGAAACTGTCTATCATGGGCAACCTTGATGGCATTTGAAACAGCAGTGGCACAGCCTCCAGCCTCACAGCAACACACAAGCCACCACAGTATGACATACTAACAGACAAGTTTGTCTACCTCAGCTGTTCCAAACTGCTCCACTTAGTTCCTGGCCTTCACCCTACCTGTGCTGGCCATTGGCCCTGGTTTTCCAGGTAGAAAATTATAAAAGGGGGGAAGAGGAGGAAGGTGAAGTCTCAAGGTATGAGGAGTCTTAGTTCTCTAGAGGAGAAAAACCAGTGAGACACATATTATATAGAAAGATAGATAGATAGCAGGGCTTTGAACTAGTTCTTTCCAGTTCAGTCATGGCTGACAAAGTGACACTGGAATAGACCCAAATTTGTAAAATATGGGTGAACCAGAACGATAACAGGAACGGCAAAAATTACAGGTTGACACCCTGCTAGAAACTTCATCTACATCTTAGAAAACAAGGGCAGCATGTGTGTTATATACCAACCCAATCTCTTGAACGGCACAGAAACAGCGGTGCCCAGCCCAAAGATAGTGGCCAACTGCTACCACTTTGAATGTATGTCTCTCTCCACAGTCCTGTAATAATCCACTTTCCTTCATCTGGCTCCTGAAAGGGCTCACTATGCCTTTTCTGAGCCTCCCATTCTAGGGCTTTGACCTGTAATTTTTCCTGTTCTGGTTATCATTCTGGTACAACCACATTTTACAAACTTGGGTCTGTTCTGACTTTGCTGCCATGACTGAACTAGTTCTAACTAATTCAAAGCTCTGATATATAGAAACCCTGGTTGTGCAGTGGTTAAGTGCTTGGCTGGTAAAGGAAAGGTTGGCAGTTTGAACCCACCAGCTGTTCTGTGGGAAAAAGAGCTAGTGGTCTGCTCCCGGAAAGATTACAGCTAAGAAACACTATGGGGGCAGTTCTACTCTGTCCTATAGGGTTTCTGTGAGTTAGAATAGACTCAAGAGCACACAACACTCTCTCTCTCTCTCTCTCTC
>NW_006921924.1:80269-86959 GCF_000298275.1 Orycteropus afer afer
ATTGCCAGTGAGAATGTGTCAAAAGCATCCATTTAGCTGTGGATCAGCAGAGGTAGACAGGGAAAAGTACAATCCAGACAGGGGTGATATGTGGCACTTCATAGTAGAAGCACCTCTTGTGGGTACAGGTGACAGTGTGTCCTTAGGCAGAGAGAGTAAGGGCTGAAATGTTGCCTTATTTTACTGCGCTGTTGGATACAGGCTCTGTGTCCCATGAAGCATGTATGTAAATTTGTGTTTACTAGGGTGGTGGGTAATGAGGGCTCTTGCTTGGCACAAAGCACTGTGCAGTCTCTTCTTCCAAGTTCTAATCCCAAATTTGCAGAAAGCAGTGTGGCACTGTCAGAGAGTGGTCTGCTGTCTTTCTAGCCACTGTCTTGTGAAGACAGTAGTGGAGTGTGGTACCCAGGCACTGGCAGAGCTGGTGAAGAAGTCACTATCCTCTCTTCTCAGTCTTGAGTAGTCTGGAAGTCTGATTTCTTTTATCAGTGGGTTTATGGGCCTGTCCTTTACAGGTTATGAAAGTCTGGATACAGTACTATGATCTGTCCCTGTTGCTCATGCCTTTCTAATTTGTAGTCTACTGCTCAAGGCTCAAGAGGGTTATGGAAAAATCACAGAGATAGCTTAAATGCATTTCAAAGAGAGTCTGTGTGGTGAGGTGGGATTGAACTTGGTAATACCCTCACCAGCGAAAAGTAGAAGCTGATTTCACTTCTTCCTATTAAATCAATAGTCAGATATAGCCTATTGACCATGTATTCAGTGCCCTCAAATGCTTCCCTTTGGCCATCAGATTTAAACCAGAGCAGTAGTCATTTTACACTTTAGTGTAAATGTATTTATACTAATAGTGGAAATATATTTTGGAGGTGGCACTATTGGTAGGCTGTTTCTAAGAACTACTAGGGCAAAGAGGTCTGGCAATTTCCTCTTATGCTGGTCCAGTGATTTTTCTAAAAGGCTATGCCTCCAGTCTATCTCTTCCAACCAGTGATTCTCAGATAACTAGCTGCTTACAGATATGTGAATACTTGGTTTCTCCCCTTCTCCTTCAGTCCTCTACCTTGTGCCCCAATCTTAAGATTCAGATTCTTGGGGTCCAGAATCCTTTCCCCTTTGTTTCACATCATTGCACTTAGCTGATGAGTCATATGTCCCTTCTCTCCCCTCTAAGTGTGGTGATGTCAGCATGACTTGCCAGCCAGTCAGTTGGCTATAGCTTAATGTTCCAGAGTTCCTGCTTTCTTGACACCTCCAGGGCACTTTAGAGTGTGAGCAGATCTAAGAGATTGTGTGTGTATGTGTGTGTATGTGTGTGTGTGAGACGTGAGGTGTTGTCAGGCTTAAATTTTGAATGACTTCAGTGAAAATGTTTAATAGTGATGTTACTTACAGATACTTCAGAGCTAACAAGGAGAAAAGAAATACCAACATTCTAGTGTGTCTGTATAAAACAAAGCTGTGAGCTCTGCTTACTCTTTATGGCGATTTTTACCTTACACACAGTACTCACTATGGTTGTTGTCAATATGTGTCAAATGAAAGTGGTTGTAAGCTACATTTGCTTACAACATGACAATGTTGATTCTCTAGTATGGTCTTCTGTCCATGTGTTTTGGGTACATAGTAAATAAAAATATGAGGGAGCATGACTCTACTATTTCTGAGATTAACTGGTTAGCTGTCTCGTCTCTTTCCTCTTGGCATCTGGTGGGCAGCTATATTAAAGAGGTCACTGTGGGTGCAAAGCACAAGAAAAGAAAGCATATGTAATAAAAGGTGTAAATTTTCCTAAAGTACTACTAAAACTGTTCCCTAGTACTCAGCATATATAGCTTATATTTACTGTATATGCTTTTTCTCTATTCTATTTACCACCTTTTATTCTAGGAGATTAAATCTGCACACACGTAGATACATACTAATATGATGAACTTTAAATGTTATTTTCCTTCCTTTATCATCAATGATTATCATTTAAAGTTGTTATGAAAGCTTTGTGACAGAGGTTAGACTAAAATTGAAAGTATATGAACTTACTGAAAATCATGTAAAAATTAGCTATGTTTTTAATGTGGTTTCTCAGATTGATTAATTTATGCAATTGAATTGTTCTACCCTCTTGTAAACATACATTCACACTTTGCAAACTTGCACACCTGCAAAGTAAAGTATGGTAGTATGGTATTTGTGATATTATCATTGTTTCATTAAGGATGATAACTCAGGTTACTTTTTAAATCTCACATTATATGCCAGTATATATCAACTTCCTACTTCAATTACAGTGAAAATTGATTCCATAAAGGTCTTGAAGGTTAAAAGTATTTTAAACATAATAATAACAATTTTAAAACCTCTTGGCATTTGTGAAATGTTATTACATCAATTTAGAAATAGTGTGAAGTTGTTATAAAGTTTAACAGTATATGAAAGCATTTTCTCAAAGGATACATACACGAGTTTGTATATGGTGATTTTTTTTTCTTTTGGGATGCGAGTGTCTTTAAAAAATTGCCTTTCTTTGGACTGAAGCCATAACAAGAATATGCCCTTATAGGTTTTGGTCTGGATTTAAACCAGAGTTATAGAAATCACAGAATAGGCTCTAGTTCTCTCTCCTTCTGTCGTTTTCCCCTATCTTCTATTCTTCCTTCCTTTCTTCTCTTTGACATTTACAAGCACTATTACGTAACTGAAATGTTGTTAGGTGCTAGGAATCAACAGATGACAGGCCACAGTCTCTGCCCTCAAAAGACTAAGTCTAGTTTGTGAAAAAGAATAAAACACTAATTGCAGTGCTTGTGGTAGAGTGATCAAGGAAGCTTCCTGGAGGAGGTGATAAGTGACAGTTGAAAGGAGAAGAAATTGATCTTATTTGGGATAGCAATGGCATTTGAGTATGATAGCTTTCTTTATGCCAAAATTGCAGAGTAGGAAATTCCAGGGCCCCATCTCTCCACAAAAGTGACTAATACTATGGCAAAAACAAAACAAAACAAAACAAAAGCAACCCTGTCAGAATCAATTTTTTTCGGAATTCTGAAAGCTAGTGAAAAAAAAAAACAAAAAAAAAACAACAAACCAAACCAAAATTTACAACAACCAGAGGAAAACTTAATGAAGAGAGAAGCTGTTTCATTACAGTAAGAAAGTGCTGTAGCATTTTACTTTGCCTACGTACTATCTCCAACCCCCCAGATTGGAAGTGGTTGTGAAGACAGCAGCCTGCACTCCTGCTACAGATTGTTAGTGTCACAGGTACCAATATGGACCTTATTCTCAAAAAGTTGTGGTAGTGTGTTTTGATCTGTCTGGTGGCTACCTGAAGGATGCTCAAAGATTTGCCTTTGTTTCACTCAACTCAGAGCATTCCTAGTGTTGGGTTGGCTTGCTGAGTAGCATTTATAGAAAGCATTTAAAGGCAAAAGTATTAGCTATAGCAGCCTGAGGCAAGGGACTAGCAATCAGGACAAGCAATGGACAGACCAAAAAAGTTGGGAAGGAAGAGCCTGGGAAAGGAGATATGTGGAGGAATGAGAGCTTTTAAAAGCTCCCACATATACCAGGTGTTTCAGTCTCCTAGGGCTTCCATAACAAAATACCACAAGGTGGGTAGCTTTAAAGAACAGAACTTTTCCCCTCACAGTTCTGGAGGCTAGAAGTTGTGTCCCCAGAGCTATGCTCTCTCTCCACAGCTTTAGGGGAAGATCCTTCCTCATCTCTTTCAGCTTTTGCAGCCCTTGGTATCTCTTGGCATTCCTTGGCTTGTAAATGTGTCCTCACATGCTATCTTCCCTGAATGTGTCTCTATTATTATGTCTGTCCTTCTCTTTTATAAGATGCCCTCAAAAAATGATTAAGATTAGGACTCATACTGGTATGACTTCCATTAAATTAATTGTTAACATCTACAAGGAAAACACTATTTCCCCAAACAAGGTTATATTCACCAGTGCAGGGGGTAGAACTTCAACATATATTCTGTGGGACAGTTAAATCCACAACATGAGGGAAGCAAGAAGAAACACACAAATGTCCAGGACTGCATCTATATGACCACAAAAGGCCTGATAAGACCTTATGTTTTCACCTCTGGCTGACCTTCAAGCTTCATGCAAGCAGGAAGTAAAGACTAAATCAGAATTGTAAATGGCCTGGCTAAATGTTGAAAGAGTGGAGTATTCCAACACAGAGCCATTCTGCAAAGACTGGAAGAGTTTTTTTTTTTTTTTAATTATTTTCTCAAAATCATCTTTGTATTTTGGGCTTTTAAGGAAACTCTATCAAAACACTAGCTGACAATTAATATAACAGGACACAGACTTCAGTGGCCACACATGACAAAAAATAGAGACTTTCAAAAATAGTTTATAAAGGTAACTAAAACAAACAACATCAACAAACCCCAGTGAGGGGGGAATTCTGACCAGAGTTTCCACATTATAATACATGAAATGTCTAGTTTTTAACAAAAATTATAGAAACAAAAACATAGGGCCATTCACAGGAAACTTAAATTGACAGAAACTGTCCCTGAGGAAGTCTAGGCATTGGATGTCCTAAAACCAAATAAACAAACCTCACTGCTATTGACTCAATTCCAACTCATAGTGACCTTTTAAGACATAGGAGAACTGACCACGTAGGGTTTCCACGGCTGTAAAACTTTATGGAAGCAGACTGCCTCATCTTTCTTCCATGGAGTGGCTAGTAGATTCAAACTGCCGAACTTTTGGTTAGTAGCTGGATGTTTTAACCACTATGCCACCAGAGCTCCTTTGGACTTACTAGGAACTTACTAGACTTTAAATGAACTGTCTTAAATATGACAAAGAAAATAGTTTATTTTACAAAATAGCTTTTAAAAGCTAAAGGAAAATATGGAGAAAGCAATAAAGGAAACCTGGAGAATAATGTCTCACCCAATGTAGAATATCCAATAAGGAGATAGAAACTGTAAAAAAGAACCAAAGAGAAATTTTGGAGCTAAAAGTATAATAACTGAAATATAGAATTCATTAGAGAAGTTCAACAGAAGATTTGAGCAGGCAGAAGAATGTATAAGAAAACTTGATGATAGGTTAATTGAGATTATCCAATCTGAGGAGTAGAAAGCATGCCAATATACACATATAGGAGTTCCAGAAGTAGAGAAGAGAGAAAAAGGGGGAAGAAAGAATACTTGAAGAAATAATAGCCAACAACTTCCCAAATTTGATGAAAGACATGAACCTACACATCCAAGAAGCTCAATGAAGTCCAAGTAATATAAATCCAAAGATATACATACCATAGATATATCATAATAAAATTGTCGAAAGCTAAAGACAATGAGAGAATCTTCAAAGCAGCGAGAGAGAAGCTATCGTTCTGTACAAGGGATCCCTAATAAGATTAACACCTGTTTTATCTTCAGAAAAGATGGAAGCCAGAAGACAGTGGAATGACATATTCGAAGAGTAAAAAAGAAAGAAAGAAAGAAAGAAGGGCATTTGGAAGCAATCACCCCTAGGACATGATGGACCTCGAGACCAGAAAAACTAGATGGTGACTAGCTACCAATGACAACCACTTGGGAAAGGATCAAAACTGGAGATCCTGGATAGAGTGGGAGGAAAAATGTGGAACAAAATCCAAAAAAACAATAAGGACCAGAATTACTGGTCAGATGGACTCTGGTGGGACCCCCAATACTATGGCCCTGGGATACACTTTGGGCCTGGAATAAAACTCACTCCCAGGAGCTGGCTCTTAGCCCAATAGTAAATAAGACATACAAGCAGACCACTCAACCCAGGGTGACACACCCACATATTCTATGGAGATGCATCCCAGAGGGGCAACATTTGCATGGAGGAAATGCAGGACACACAGGAGTGCATAGCTATGAGAGGCACGGGGAGTGGGGGATAGTTACTGGGCAGGGAGGGGAGGAGAGTGGGTTAGGGTTGGGGATGATAATTGGGGAGTGATACAAAATGTACATGAAATGTATGTAAAACAAACTCTGCTCAGTAAACTTGCACCTAAAGCACAATTTAACAAAACAAAACAAAGAGCTGGAAAAAATGAAAACCCTATCAACCAATCATTCTATATTTGGCAAAACAATCCTTCAAAAATGAAGGAGAAATTAAGATATTCCCAGATAAACAAAAACTGATGGAGCTCACTGCTAGCAGAGCTGCCATAAAAAATGCTTAAGAGAGTCCTTTTGACTGAAATGAAAGGACACTAGATAGTAACTTGAATCCACACACCAAAAATACAGAACGCTAGAAAGATAATACATAGGTAAAAATAAGTCAGTACTAATAGATTTTTTTTCAATTCTTTTTTTTTTTTCATACTCACTACCATCGAGTTGATATGACTCATAGAAACCCCTCCTTGGGTTTCCAAGGCAGTATCTTTATGGAAGTAGATTGCCCAATCTTCCTTCTGAGGCGTGGCTGGTGGGTTTGAACCCCCAGCCTACTGGCTAGCAGTCAAATGCCTTAGGCACTATGCTACTAGAGCTCCTCATGTTGTTGTTGTTGTTGTTATTTACTGTTGAATCAGACCCGACTCATAACGACCACTCCTTGGGTTTCCGAGACAGTATCACTATGGAAGTAGATTGCCCAACCTTCCTTCCGAGGAGTGGCTAGTGGGTTTGAACAACCAGCCTTCTGGTTACCAGTC